>NC_135722.1:67396280-67696280 GCF_964656455.1 Halichoerus grypus | reverse complement strand
CAGGCCATAAGCCAACCACCTAACTCAAAGGAACAACTCTGTAGGGAATTCCTGCTTCGGCTAAAAGAGCCATGCCTCAGGGTGGACGCATTGTGTGGTGTGCATGCGTGAGTGCACAGCAAGTGAGTCCAAAACCATTTTCCTTGTGAGACCCAGGCCCCGCAAGAAGCCAGAACACGACTCCCCACTGGCTCCATGAAACTAGTACTGCGGCCCCGCTTTTGAATGGAAGTCTAATAGCTAGCTTTCTAACTCGAAGAAACAACACTGTAGAGAAACCGTGCTTTAGCTACCGTCGACCTCTCTGTGGGCGAAGCAGTTTAGGGTGTACTGTGGCTGAGAGCCTGGGGACGGTTTCAATATCGTAATATCGGGGGAGAGACAGGCCGGTACAGAAGGCAGCTCTCAACCCACATCATGGTTATGGGGCTAGTACCGTTGCCCAGGGTGTGTGTGCAGGCTTAAACGAAGCCACCTAACTCGAAGGAAAAACTCGGTTGAGAGCCTGTGCTGCAGGTAAAACAGCTGCTCCTGAGGGTGGCAGCATTTTGTTGTGTGCGTGCGTGAGAGCACTGCAAGGGAGTCCAGACCCATTTTCCGTGTGGGACTCAGGCCCCGGCAGAAGACAGAACACGACTCCCCACTTGTTTCATGAAGCTAGCACTGCGGCCCCACTTTTGCATGGAAGTCTAATAGCAAGCGTTCTTTTTTATTATTATTATGAAATGTTTTTATTGTTATGTTAATCCCCATACATTACATCATTAGTTTTAGATATAGTGTTCCATGATTCCTTGTTTGTGCATAACACCCAGTGCTCCATGCAGATCGTGCCCTGCTCAATACCCATCACCAGGCTAACCCATCCTCCCACCCCCCTCCCCTCTAGAACCCTCAGTTTGTTTCTCAGAGTCCATCGTCTCTCATGGTTCTTCTCCCCCTCCGATTTTGCCCCCCTTCATTCTTTCCCTCCTGCTACATTCTTCTTCTTCTTTTTTTCTTTCTTAACATATATTGCATTATTTGTTTCAGAGGTACAGATCTGAGATTCAACAGTCTTGCACAATTCACAGCGCTTACCAGAACACATACCCTCCCCAGTGTCCAACACCCAGTGACCCCATCCCTCCCACCCCAGCCCCCACTCCAGCCCAGCAACCCTCAGTTTGTTTCCTGAGATTAAGAATTCCTCATATCAGTGAGGTCATATGATACATGTCTTTCTCTGTTTGACTTATTTCGCTCAGCATGATACCCTCCAGTTCCATCCACGTCGTTGCAGATGGCAAGATCTCATTCCTTTTGATGGCTGCGTAATATTCCATTGTGTATATATATATATATATATATATATATATATATACCCCCTCTTCTTTATCCATTCATCTGTTGGTGGACATCTTGGCTCTTTCCACAGTTTGGCTATTGTGGACATTAATGGCAAGCGTTCTAACTCGGAGAAACAACACTGAAGAGAAACCGTGCTTTAGCTACCGACGACCTCTGTGTGGGAGGAAGCAGTTTAGGGTGTACGGTGGGTGAGAGCCTGGGGACGGGTTCCGTTTCGTAAAATCGAGGGAGAGACAGGCCGGAGAGAAGGCAGCTCTCAACTCACACCATGGCTATGGGGCTAGTACCGTTGCCCCGGGTGTGTGTGCAGGCTTCAGGAAAACCGCCTAACTCGAAGGAAAACCTCGCTGGAGAATCCATGCTTCAGCTAAAAGAGCCGCTCTTGAAGGTGGAAGCATTATGTTGTGTGCGTGCATGAGAGCCCTGCAAGGGAGTCCAAAGCTTTTTGTGAGTGAGCCTCAGGCCCCAGCAGAAGGCAGAACACGACTCCCCATGTGTTTCATCACGCTAGCACGGCAGCCCCACTTTTGCATGGAAGTCTAACAGCTAGTGTTCTCACTCGAAGAAACAACACTGTAGAGAAACCCTGCTTTAGCTACCGTCGACCTCTAGATGGAGGAAGTATCACACGGACTACCGTGGCTGAAAGCCTGGGGGACGGGTTCCATACGTGAAAGCAAGGGAGAAATAGGTCCGGGCAGAAGGCACCTCTGGACTCAGCTCTTGCTACCTGAAGCTAACACTACTGCTCCATGTGTGCTTGGAATGCTATGTGCTCGACACTGACTGGGAAGAAACAAGCCTGTCAAGAATCCCAGCTGCAGCTCATTCGCCTACCAGGCTACTAACACCAAGAATCAATGCTGTGGCGTTACTGCGCCTTAGCTAACATTGCCGTTCCTGAAGCCGCAGGAGTTGGATAGTGCTCGTGTATGAGAGACCGGGGAAAGGGTCCCAGACGTGAAATGGAGTGAGAAACAGGCCGGTGCGGAAGGCAGCTCTCAACTCACCTCTTGTTTATGAGGCTAGTACCCTTGCCCCGGGTGTGCCTGCAGGCCATAAGCCAACCACCTCACTCAAAGGAACAACTCTGTAGGGAATTCCTGCTTCGGCTAAAAGAGCCATGCCTCAGGGTGGACGCATTGTGTGGTGTGCATGCGTGAGTGCACAGCAAGTGAGTCCAAAACCATTTTCCTTGTGAGACCCAGGCCCCGCAAGAAGCCAGAACACGACTCCCCACTGGCTCCATGAAACTAGTACTGCGGCCCCACTTTTGAATGGAAGTCTAATAGCTAGCTTTCTAACTCGAAGAAACAACACTGTAGAGAAACCGTGCTTTAGCTACCGTCGACCTCTCTGTGGGCGAAGCAGTTTAGGGTGTACTGTGGCTGAGAGCCTGGGGACGGTTTCAATATCGTAATATCGGGGGAGAGACAGGCCGGTACAGAAGGCAGCTCTCAACCCACATCATGGTTATGGGGCTAGTACCGTTGCCCAGGGTGTGTGTGCAGGCTTAAACGAAGCCACCTAACTCGAAGGAAAAACTCGGTTGAGAGCCTGTGCTGCAGGTAAAACAGCTGCTCCTGAGGGTGGCAGCATTTTGTTGTGTGCGTGCGTGAGAGCACTGCAAGGGAGTCCAGACCCATTTTCCGTGTGGGACTCAGGCCCCGGCAGAAGACAGAACACGACTCCCCACTTGTTTCATGAAGCTAGCACTGCGGCCCCACTTTTGCATGGAAGTCTAATAGCAAGCGTTCTTTTTTATTATTATTATGAAATGTTTTTATTGTTATGTTAATCCCCATACATTACATCATTAGTTTTAGATATAGTGTTCCATGATTCCTTGTTTGTGCATAACACCCAGTGCTCCATGCAGATCGTGCCCTGCTCAATACCCATCACCAGGCTAACCCATCCTCCCACCCCCCTCCCCTCTAGAACCCTCAGTTTGTTTCTCAGAGTCCATCGTCTCTCATGGTTCTTCTCCCCCTCCGATTTTGCCCCCCTTCATTCTTTCCCTCCTGCTACATTCTTCTTCTTCTTTTTTTCTTTCTTAACATATATTGCATTATTTGTTTCAGAGGTACAGATCTGAGATTCAACAGTCTTGCACAATTCACAGCGCTTACCAGAACACATACCCTCCCCAGTGTCCAACACCCAGTGACCCCATCCCTCCCACCCCAGCCCCCACTCCAGCCCAGCAACCCTCAGTTTGTTTCCTGAGATTAAGAATTCCTCATATCAGTGAGGTCATATGATACATGTCTTTCTCTGTTTGACTTATTTCGCTCAGCATGATACCCTCCAGTTCCATCCACGTCGTTGCAGATGGCAAGATCTCATTCCTTTTGATGGCTGCGTAATATTCCATTGTGTATATATATATATATATATATATATATATATATATACCCCCTCTTCTTTATCCATTCATCTGTTGGTGGACATCTTGGCTCTTTCCACAGTTTGGCTATTGTGGACATTAATGGCAAGCGTTCTAACTCGGAGAAACAACACTGAAGAGAAACCGTGCTTTAGCTACCGACGACCTCTGTGTGGGAGGAAGCAGTTTAGGGTGTACGGTGGGTGAGAGCCTGGGGACGGGTTCCGTTTCCTAAAATCGAGGGAGAGACAGGCCGGAGAGAAGGCAGCTCTCAACTCACACCATGGCTATGGGGCTAGTACCGTTGCCCCGGGTGTGTGTGCAGGCTTCAGGAAAACCGCCTAACTCGAAGGAAAAACTCGCTGGAGAATCCATGCTTCAGCTAAAAGAGCCGCTCTTGAAGGTGGAAGCATTATGTTGTGTGCGTGCATGAGAGCCCTGCAAGGGAGTCCAAAGCTTTTTGTGAGTGAGCCTCAGGCCCCAGCAGAAGGCAGAACACGACTCCCCATGTGTTTCATCACGCTAGCACGGCAGCCCCACTTTTGCATGGAAGTCTAACAGCTAGTGTTCTCACTCGAAGAAACAACACTGTAGAGAAACCCTGCTTTAGCTACCGTCGACCTCTAGATGGAGGAAGTATTACACGGACTACCGTGGCTGAGAGCCTGGGGGACGGGTTCCATACGTGAAAGCAAGGGAGAAATAGGTCCGGGCAGAAGGCACCTCTGGACTCAGCTCTTGCTACCTGAAGCTAACACTACTGCTCCATGTGTGCTTGGAATGCTATGTGCTCCACACTGACTGGGAAGAAACAAGCCTGTCAAGAATCCCAGCTGCAGCTCATTCGCCTACCAGGCTACTAACACCAAGAATCAATGCTGTGGCGTTACTGCGCCTTAGCTAACATTGCCGTTCCTGAAGCCGCAGGAGTTGGATAGTGCTCGTGTATGAGAGACCGGGGAAAGGGTCCCAGACGTGAAATGGAGTGAGAAACAGGCCGGTGCGGAAGGCAGCTCTCAACTCACCTCTTGTTTATGAGGCTAGTACCCTTGCCCCGGGTGTGCCTGCAGGCCATAAGCCAACCACCTAACTCAAAGGAACAACTCTGTAGGGAATTCCTGCTTCGGCTAAAAGAGCCATGCCTCAGGGTGGACGCATTGTGTGGTGTGCATGCGTGAGTGCACAGCAAGTGAGTCCAAAACCATTTTCCTTGTGAGACCCAGGCCCCGCAAGAAGCCAGAACACGACTCCCCACTGGCTCCATGAAACTAGTAGTGCGGCCCCACTTTTGAATGGAAGTCTAATAGCTAGCTTTCTAACTCGAAGAAACAACACTGTAGAGAAACCGTGCTTTAGCTACCGTCGACCTCTCTGTGGGCGAAGCAGTTTAGGGTGTACTGTGGCTGAGAGCCTGGGGACGGTTTCAATATCGTAATATCAGGGGAGAGACAGGCCGGTACAGAAGGTAGCTCTCAACCCACATCATGGTTATGGGGCTAGTACCGTTGCCCAGGGTGTGTGTGCAGGCTTAAACGAAGCCACCTAACTCGAAGGAAAAACTCGGTTGAGAGCCTGTGCTGCAGGTAAAACAGCTGCTCCTGAGGGTGGCAGCATTTTGTTGTGTGCGTGCGTGAGAGCACTGCAAGGGAGTCCAGACCCATTTTCCGTGTGGGACTCAGGCCCCGGCAGAAGACAGAACACGACTCCCCACTTGTTTCATGAAGCTAGCACTGCGGCCCCACTTTTGCATGGAAGTCTAATAGCAAGCGTTCTTTTTTATTATTATTATGAAATGTTTTTATTGTTATGTTAATCCCCATACATTGCATCAGTAGTTTTAGATATAGTGTTCCATGATTCCTTGTTTGTGCATAACACCCAGTGCTCCATGCAGATCGTGCCCTGCTCAATACCCATCACCAGGCTAACCCATCCTCCCACCCCCCTCCCCTCTAGAACCCTCAGTTTGTTTCTCAGAGTCCATCGTCTCTCATGGTTCTTCTCCCCCTCCGATTTTCCCCCCTTCATTCTTCCCCTCCTGCTACATTCTTCTTCTTCTTTTTTTCTTTCTTAACATATATTGCATTATTTGTTTCAGAGGTACAGATCTGAGATTCAACAGTCTTGCACAATTCACAGCGCTTACCAGAACACATACCCTCCCCAGTGTCCAACACCCAGTGACCCCATCCCTCCCACCCCAGCCCCCACTCCAGCCCAGCAACCCTCAGTTTGTTTCGTGAGATTAAGAATTCCTCATATCAGTGAGGTCATATGATACATGTCTTTCTCTGTTTGACTTATTTCGCTCAGCATGATACCATCCAGTTCCATCCACGTCGTTGCAGATGGCAAGATCTCATTCCTTTTGATGGCTGCAAAATATTCCATTGTGTATATATATATACCCCCTCTTCTTTATCCATTCATCTGTTGGTGGACATCTTGGCTCTTTCCACAGTTTGGCTATTGTGGACATTAATGGCAAGCGTTCTAACTCGGAGAAACAACACTGAAGAGAAACCGTGCTTTAGCTACCGACGACCTCTGTGTGGGAGGAAGCAGTTTAGGGTGTACGGTGGGTGAGAGCCTGGGGACGGGTTCCGTTTCGTAAAATCGAGGGAGAGACAGGCCGGAGAGAAGGCAGCTCTCAACTCACACCATGGCTATGGGGCTAGTACCGTTGCCCCGGGTGTGTGTGCAGGCTTCAGGAAAACCGCCTAACTCGAAGGAAAACCTCGCTGGAGAATCCATGCTTCAGCTAAAAGAGCCGCTCTTGAAGGTGGAAGCATTATGTTGTGTGCGTGCATGAGAGCCCTGCAAGGGAGTCCAAAGCTTTTTGTGAGTGAGCCTCAGGCCCCAGCAGAAGGCAGAACACGACTCCCCATGTGTTTCATCACGCTAGCACGGCAGCCCCACTTTTGCATGGAAGTCTAACAGCTAGTGTTCTCACTCGAAGAAACAACACTGTAGAGAAACCCTGCTTTAGCTACCGTCGACCTCTAGATGGAGGAAGTATCACACGGACTACCGTGGCTGAAAGCCTGGGGGACGGGTTCCATACGTGAAAGCAAGGGAGAAATAGGTCCGGGCAGAAGGCACCTCTGGACTCAGCTCTTGCTACCTGAAGCTAACACTACTGCTCCATGTGTGCTTGGAATGCTATGTGCTCGACACTGACTGGGAAGAAACAAGCCTGTCAAGAATCCCAGCTGCAGCTCATTCGCCTACCAGGCTACTAACACCAAGAATCAATGCTGTGGCGTTACTGCGCCTTAGCTAACATTGCCGTTCCTGAAGCCGCAGGAGTTGGATAGTGCTCGTGTATGAGAGACCGGGGAAAGGGTCCCAGACGTGAAATGGAGTGAGAAACAGGCCGGTGCGGAAGGCAGCTCTCAACTCACCTCTTGTTTATGAGGCTAGTACCCTTGCCCCGGGTGTGCCTGCAGGCCATAAGCCAACCACCTCACTCAAAGGAACAACTCTGTAGGGAATTCCTGCTTCGGCTAAAAGAGCCATGCCTCAGGGTGGACGCATTGTGTGGTGTGCATGCGTGAGTGCACAGCAAGTGAGTCCAAAACCATTTTCCTTGTGAGACCCAGGCCCCGCAAGAAGCCAGAACACGACTCCCCACTGGCTCCATGAAACTAGTACTGCGGCCCCACTTTTGAATGGAAGTCTAATAGCTAGCTTTCTAACTCGAAGAAACAACACTGTAGAGAAACCGTGCTTTAGCTACCGTCGACCTCTCTGTGGGCGAAGCAGTTTAGGGTGTACTGTGGCTGAGAGCCTGGGGACGGTTTCAATATCGTAATATCGGGGGAGAGACAGGCCGGTACAGAAGGCAGCTCTCAACCCACATCATGGTTATGGGGCTAGTACCGTTGCCCAGGGTGTGTGTGCAGGCTTAAACGAAGCCACCTAACTCGAAGGAAAAACTCGGTTGAGAGCCTGTGCTGCAGGTAAAACAGCTGCTCCTGAGGGTGGCAGCATTTTGTTGTGTGCGTGCGTGAGAGCACTGCAAGGGAGTCCAGACCCATTTTCCGTGTGGGACTCAGGCCCCGGCAGAAGACAGAACACGACTCCCCACTTGTTTCATGAAGCTAGCACTGCGGCCCCACTTTTGCATGGAAGTCTAATAGCAAGCGTTCTTTTTTATTATTATTATGAAATGTTTTTATTGTTATGTTAATCCCCATACATTACATCATTAGTTTTAGATATAGTGTTCCATGATTCCTTGTTTGTGCATAACACCCAGTGCTCCATGCAGATCGTGCCCTGCTCAATACCCATCACCAGGCTAACCCATCCTCCCACCCCCCTCCCCTCTAGAACCCTCAGTTTGTTTTTCAGAGTCCATCGTCTCTCATGGTTCTTCTCCCCCTCCGATTTTCCCCCCTTCATTCTTCCCCTCCTGCTACATTCTTCTTCTTCTTTTTTTCTTTCTTAACATATATTGCATTATTTGTTTCAGAGGTACAGATCTGAGATTCAACAGTCTTGCACAATTCACAGCGCTTACCAGAACACATACCCTCCCCAGTGTCCAACACCCAGTGACCCCATCCCTCCCACCCCAGCCCCCACTCCAGCAACCCTCAGTTTGTTTCCTGAGATTAAGAATTCCTCATATCAGTGAGGTCATATGATGCATGTCTTTCTCTGTTTGACTTATTTCGCTCAGCATGATACCCTCCAGTTCCATCCACGTCGTTGCAGATGGCAAGATCTCATTCCTTTTGATGGCTGCAAAATATTCCATTGTATATATATATACCCCCTCTTCTTTATCCATTCATCTGTTGGTGGACATCTTGGCTCTTTCCACAGTTTGGCTATTGTGGACATTAATAGCAAGCGTTCTAACTCGGAGAAACAACACTGAAGAGAAACCGTGCTTTAGCTACCGACGACCTCTGTGTGGGAGGAAGCAGTTTAGGGTGTACGGTGGGTGAGAGCCTGGGGACGGGTTCCGTTTCCTAAAATCGAGGGAGAGACAGGCCGGAGAGAAGGCAGCTCTCAACTCACACCATGGTTATGGGGCTAGTACCGTTGCCCCGGGTGTGTGTGCAGGCTTCACGAAAACCGCCTAACTCGAAGGAAAAACTCGCTGGAGAATCCATGCTTCAGCTAAAAGAGCCGCTCTGGAAGGTGGAAGCATTATGTTGTGTGCGTGCATGAGAGCCCTGCAAGGGAGTCCAAAGCTTTTTGTGAGTGAGCCTGAGGCCCCAGCAGAAGGCAGAACACGACTCCCCATGTGTTTCATCACGCTAGCACGGCAGCCCCACTTTTGCATGGAAGTCTAACAGCTAGTGTTCTCACTCGAAGAAACAACACTGTAGAGAAACCCTGCTTTAGCTACCGTCGACCTCTAGATGGAGGCAGTATTACACGGACTACCGTGGCTGAGAGCCTGGGGAACGGGTTCCATACGTGAAACCAAGGGAGAAATAGGTCCGGGCAGAAGGCACCTCTGGACTCAGCTCTTGCTACCTGAAGCTAACACTACTGCTCCATGTGTGCTTGGAATGCTATGTGCTCCACACTGACTGGGAAGAAACAAGCCTGTAAAGAATCCCAGCTGCAGCTCACTCGCCTACCAGGCTACTAACACCAAGAATCAATGCTGTGGCGTTACTGCGCTTTAGCTAACATTGCCGTTCCTGAAGCCGCAGGAGTTGTATAGTGCTCGTGTATGAGAGACCGGGGAAAGGGTCCCAGACGTGAAATGGAGTGAGAAACAGGCCGGTGCGGAAGGCAGCTCTCAACTCACCTCTTGTTTATGAGCCTAGTACCCTTGCCCCGGGTGTGCCTGCAGGCCATAAGCCAACCACCTAACTCAAAGGAACAACTCTGTAGGGAATTCCTGCTTCGGCTAAAAGAGCCATGCCTCAGGGTGGACGCATTGTGTGGTGTGCATGCGTGAGTGCACAGCAAGTGAGTCCAAAACCATTTTCCTTGTGAGACCCAGGCCCCGCAAGAAGCCGGAACACGACTCCCCACTGGCTCCATGAAACTAGTACTGCGGCCCCACTTTTGAATGGAAGTCTAATAGCTAGCTTTCTAACTCGAAGAAACAACACTGTAGAGAAACCGTGCTTTAGCTACCGTCGACCTCTCTGTGGGCGAAGCAGTTTAGGGAGTACTGTGGCTGAGAGCCTGGGGACGGTTTCAATATCGTAATATCGGGGGAGAGACAGGCCGGTACAGAAGGCAGCTCTCAACCCACATCATGGTTATGGGGCTAGTACCGTTGCCCAGGGTGTGTGTGCAGGCTTAAACACAGCCACCTAACTCGAAGGAAAACCTCGGTTGAGAGCCTGTGCTGCAGGTAAAACAGCTGCTCCTGAGGGTGGCAGCATTTTGTTGTGTGCGTGCGTGAGAGCACTGCAAGGGAGTCCAGACCCATTTTCCGTGTGGGACTCAGGCCCCGGCAGAAGACAGAACACGACTCCCCACTTGATTCATGAAGCTAGCACTGCGGCCCCACTTTTGCATGGACGTCTAATAGCAAGCATTCTTTATTATTATTATTATGAAATGTTTTTATTGTTATGTTAATCCCCATACATTACATCATTAGTTTTAGATATAGTGTTCCATGATTCCTTGTTTGTGCATAACATCCAGTGCTCCACGCAGATCGTGCCCTGCTCAATACCCATCACCAGGCTAACCCATCCTCCCACCCCCCTCCCCTCTAGAACCCTCAGTTTGTTTTTCAGAGTCCATCGTCTCTCATGGTTCTTCTCCCCCTCCGATTTTCCCCCCTTCATTCTTCCCCTCCTGCTACATTCTTCTTCTTCTTTTGTTCTTTCTTAACATATATTGCATTATTTGTTTCAGAGGTACAGATCTGAGATTCAACAGTCTTGCACAATTCACAGCGCTTACCAGAACACATACCCTCCCCGGTGTCCAACACCCAGTGACCCCATCCCTCCCACCCCAGCCCCCACTCCAGCAACCCTCAGTTTGTTTCCTGAGATTAAGAATTCCTCATATCAGTGAGGTCATATGATGCATGTCTTTCTCTGTTTGACTTATTTCGCTCAGCATGATACCCTCCAGTTCCATCCACGTCGTTGCAGATGGCAAGATCTCATTCCTTTTGATGGCTGCAAAATATTCCATTGTATATATATATACCCCCTCTTCTTTATCCATTCATCTGTTGGTGGACATCTTGGCTCTTTCCACAGTTTGGCTATTGTGGACATTAATAGCAAGCGTTCTAACTCGGAGAAACAACACTGAAGAGAAACCGTGCTTTAGCTACCGACGACCTCTGTGTGGGAGGAAGCAGTTTAGGGTGTACGGTGGGTGAGAGCCTGGGGACGGGTTCCGTTTCCTAAAATCGAGGGAGAGACAGGCCGGAGAGAAGGCAGCTCTCAACTCACACCATGGTTATGGGGCTAGTACCGTTGCCCCGGGTGTGCGTGCAGGCTTCACGAAAACCGCCTAACTCGAAGGAAAAACTCGCTGGAGAATCCATGCTTCAGCTAAAAGAGCCGCTCTTGAAGGTGGAAGCATTATGTTGTGTGCGTGCATGAGAGCCCTGCAAGGGAGTCCAAAGCTTTTTGTGAGTGAGCCTCAGGCCCCAGCAGAAGGCAGAACACGACTCCCCATGTGTTTCCTCACGCTAGCACGGCAGCCCCACTTTTGCATGGAAGTCTAACAGCTAGTGTTCTCACTCGAAGAAAGAACACTGTAGAGAAACCCTGCTTTAGCTACCGTCGACCTCTAGATGGAGGAAGTATTACACGGACTACCGTGGCTGAGAGCCTGGGGAACGGGTTCCATACGTGAAACCAAGGGAGAAATAGGTCCGGGCAGAAGGCACCTCTGGACTCAGCTCTTGCTACCTGAAGCTAACACTACTGCTCCATGTGTGCTTGGAATGCTATGTGCTCCACACTGACTGGGAAGAAACAAGCCTGTAAAGAATCCCAGCTGCAGCTCATTCGCCTACCAGGCTACTAACACCAAGAATCAACGCTGTGGCGTTACTGCGCTTGAGCTAACATTGCCGTTCCTGAAGCCGCAGGAGTTGTATAGTGCTCGTGTATGAGAGACCGGGGAAAGGGTCCCAGACGTGAAATGGAGTGAGAAACAGGCCGGTGCGGAAGGCAGCTCTCAACTCACCTCTTGTTTATGAGCCTCGTACCCTTGCCCCGGGTGTGCCTGCAGGCCATAAGCCAACCACCTAACTCAAAGGAACAACTCTGTAGGGAATTCCTGCTTCGGCTAAAAGAGCCATGCCTCAGGGTGGACGCATTGTGTGGTGTGCATGCGTGAGTGCACAGCAAGTGAGTCCAAAACCATTTTCCTTGTGAGACCCAGGCCCCGCAAGAAGCCAGAACACGACTCCCCACTGGCTCCATGAAACTAGTACTGCGGCCCCACTTTTGAATGGAAGTCTAATAGCTAGCTTTCTAACTCGAAGAAACAACACTGCACAGAAACCGTGCTTTAGCTACCGTCGACCTCTCTGTGGGCGAAGCAGTTTAGGGTGTACTGTGGCTGAGAGCCTGGGGACGGTTTCAATATCGTAATATCGGGGGAGAGACAGGCCGGTACAGAAGGCAGCTCTCAACCCACATCATGGTTATGGGGCTAGTACCGTTGCCCAGGGTGTGTGTGCAGGCTTAAACACAGCCACCTAACTCGAAGGAAAACCTCGGTTGAGAGCCTGTGCTGCAGGTAAAACAGCTGCTCCTGAGGGTGGCAGCATTTTGTTGTGTGCGTGCGTGAGAGCACTGCAAGGGAGTCCAGACCCATTTTCCGTGTGGGACTCAGGCCCCGGCAGAAGACAGAACACGACTCCCCACTTGTTTCATGAAGCTAACACTGCGGCCCCACTTTTGCATGGAAGTCTAATAGCAAGCGTTCTTTATTATTATTATTATGAAATGTTTTTATTGTTATGTTAATCCCCATACATTACATCATTAGTTTTAGATATAGTGTTCCATGATTCCTTGTTTGTGCATAACACCCAGTGCTCCATGCAGATCGTGCCCTGCTCAATACCCATCACCAGGCTAACCCATCCTCCCACCCCCCTCCCCTCTAGAACCCTGAGTTTGTTTTTCAGAGTCCATCGTCTCTCATGGTTCTTCTCCCCCTCCGATTTTCCCCCCTTCATTCTTCCCCTCCTGCTACATTCTTCTTCTTCTTTTGTTCTTTCTTAACATATATTGCATTATTGGTTTCAGAGGTACAGATCTGAGATTCAACAGTCTTGCACAATTCACAGCGCTTACCAGAACACATACCCTCCCCGGTGTCCAACACCCAGTGACCCCATCCCTCCCACCCCAGCCCCCACTCCAGCAACCCTCAGTTTGTTTCCTGAGATTAAGAATTCCTCATATCAGTGAGGTCATATGATGCATGTCTTTCTCTGTTTGACTTATTTCGCTCAGCATGATACCCTCCAGTTCCATCCACGTCGTTGCAGATGGCAAGATCTCATTCCTTTTGATGGCTGCATAATATTCCATTGTATATATATATATATATATACCCCCTCTTCTTTATCCATTCATCTGTTGGTGGACATCTTGGCTCTTTCCACAGTTTGGCTATTGTGGACATTAATAGCAAGCGTTCTAACTCGGAGAAACAACACTGAAGAGAAACCGTGCTTTAGCTACCGACGACCTCTGTGTGGGAGGAAGCAGTTTAGGGTGTACGGTGGGTGAGAGCCTGGGGACGGGTTCCGTTTCCTAAAATCGAGGGAGAGACAGGCCGGAGAGAAGGCAGCTCTCAACTCACACCATGGTTATGGGGCTAGTACCGTTGCCCCGGGTGTGTGTGCAGGCTTCACGAAAACCGCCTAACTCGAAGGAAAAACTCGCTGGAGAGTCCATGCTTCAGCTAAAAGAGCCGCTCTTGAAGGTGGAAGCATTATGTTGTGTGCGTGCATGAGAGCCCTGCAAGGGAGTCCAAAGCTTTTTGTGAGTGAGCCTGAGGCCCCAGCAGAAGGCAGAACACGACTCCCCATGTGTTTCATCACGCTAGCACGGCAGCCCCACTTTTGCATGGAAGTCTAACAGCTAGTGTTCTCACTCGAAGAAACAACACTGTAGAGAAACCCTGCTTTAGCTACCGTCGACCTCTAGATGGAGGAAGTATTACACGGACTACCGTGGCTGAGAGCCTGGGGAACGGGTTCCATACGTGAAACCAAGGGAGAAATAGGTCCGGGCAGAAGGCACCTCTGGACTCAGCTCTTGCTACCTGAAGCTAACACTACTGCTCCATGTGTGCTTGGAATGCTATGTGCTCCACACTGACTGGGAAGAAACAAGCCTGTAAAGAATCCCAGCTGCAGCTCATTCGCCTACCAGGCTCCTAACACCAAGAATCAATGCTGTGGCGTTACTGCGCTTGAGCTAACATTGCCGTTCCTGAAGCCGCAGGAGTTGTATAGTGCTCGTGTATGAGAGACCGGGGAAAGGGTCCCAGACGTGAAATGGAGTGAGAAACAGGCCGGTGCGGAAGGCAGCTCTCAACTCACCTCTTGTTTATGAGCCTAGTACCCTTGCCCCGGGTGTGCCTGCAGGCCATAAGCCAACCACCTAACTCAAAGGAACAACTCTGTAGGGAATTCCTGCTTCGGCTAAAAGAGCCATGCCTCAGGGTGGACGCATTGTGTGGTGTGCATGCGTGAGTGCACAGCAAGTGAGTCCAAAACCATTTTCCTTGTGAGACCCAGGCCCCGCAAGAAGCCAGAACACGACTCCCCACTGGCTCCATGAAACTAGTACTGCGGCCCCACTTTTGAATGGAAGTCTAATAGCTAGCTTTCTAACTCGAAGAAACAACACTGCACAGAAACCGTGCTTTAGCTACCGTCGACCTCTCTGTGGGCGAAGCAGTTTAGGGTGTACTGTGGCTGAGAGCCTGGGGACGGTTTCAATATCGTAATATCGGGGGAGAGACAGGCCGGTACAGAAGGCAGCTCTCAACCCACATCATGGTTATGGGGCTAGTACCGTTGCCCAGGGTGTGTGTGCAGGCTTAAACACAGCCACCTAACTCGAAGGAAAACCTCGGTTGAGAGCCTGTGCTGCAGGTAAAACAGCTGCTCCTGAGGGTGGCAGCATTTTGTTGTGTGCGTGCGTGAGAGCACTGCAAGGGAGTCCAGACCCATTTTCCGTGTGGGACTCAGGCCCCGGCAGAAGACAGAACACGACTCCCCACTTGTTTCATGAAGCTAGCACTGCGGCCCCACTTTTGCATGGAAGTCTAATAGCAAGCGTTCTTTTTTATTATTATTATGAAATGTTTTTATTGTTATGTTAATCCCCATACATTACATCATTAGTTTTAGATATAGTGTTCCATGATTCCTTGTTTGTGCATAACACCCAGTGCTCCATGCAGATCGTGCCCTGCTCAATACCCATCACCAGGCTAACCCATCCTCCCACCCCCCTCCCCTCTAGAACCCTCAGTTTGTTTTTCAGAGTCCATCGTCTCTCATGGTTCTTCTCCCCCTCCGATTTTCCCCCCTTCATTCTTCCCCTCCTGCTACATTCTTCTTCTTCTTTTGTTCTTTCTTAACATATATTGCATTATTGGTTTCAGAGGTACAGATCTGAGATTCAACAGTCTTGCACAATTCACAGCGCTTACCAGAACACATACCCTCCCCGGTGTCCAACACCCAGTGACCCCATCCCTCCCACCCCAGCCCCCAGTCCAGCAACCCTCAGTTTGTTTCCTGAGATTAAGAATTCCTCATATCAGTGAGGTCATATGATGCATGTCTTTCTCTGTTTGACTTATTTCGCTCAGCATGATACCCTCCAGTTCCATCCACGTCGTTGCAGATGGCAAGATCTCATTCCTTTTGATGGCTGCATAATATTCCATTGTATATATATATATACCCTCTCTTCTTTATCCATTCATCTGTTGGTGGACATCTTGGCTCTTTCCACAGTTTGGCTATTGTGGACATTAATAGCAAGCGTTCTAACCCGGAGAAACAATACTGAAGAGAAACCGTGCTTTAGCTACCGACGACCTCTGTGTGGGAGGAAGCAGTTTAGGGTGTACGGTGGGTGAGAGCCTGGGGACGGGTTCCGTTTCCTAAAATCGAGGGAGAGACAGGCCGGAGAGAAGGCAGCTCTCAACTCACACCATGGTTATGGGGCTAGTACCGTTGCCCCGGGTGTGTGTGCAGGCTTCACGGAAACCGCCTAACTCGAAGGAAAAACTCGCTGGAGAATCCATGCTTCAGCTAAAAGAGCCGCTCTTGAAGGTGGAAGCATTATGTTGTGTGCGTGCATGAGAGCCCTGCAAGGGAGTCCAAAGCTTTTTGTGAGTGAGCCTGAGGCCCCAGCAGAAGGCAGAACACGACTCCCCATGTGTTTCATCACGCTAGCACGGCAGCCCCACTTTTGCATGGAAGTCTAACAGCTAGTGTTCTCACTCGAAGAAACAACACTGTAGAGAAACCCTGCTTTAGCTACCGTCGACCTCTAGATGGAGGAAGTATTACACGGACTACCGTGGCTGAGAGCCTGGGGAACGGGTTCCATACGTGAAACCAAGGGAGAAATAGGTCCGGGCAGAAGGCACCTCTGGACTCAGCTCTTGCTACCTGAAGCTAACACTACTGCTCCATGTGTGCTTGGAATGCTATGTGCTCCACACTGACTGGGAAGAAACAAGCCTGTAAAGAATCCCAGCTGCAGCTCATTCGCCTACCAGGCTCCTAACACCAAGAATCAATGCTGTGGCGTTACTGCGCTTGAGCTAACATTGCCGTTCCTGAAGCCGCAGGAGTTGTATAGTGCTCGTGTATGAGAGACCGGGGAAAGGGTCCCAGACGTGAAATGGAGTGAGAAACAGGCCGGTGCGGAAGGCAGCTCTCAACTCACCTCTTGTTTATGAGGCTAGTACCCTTGCCCCGGGTGTGCCTGCAGGCCATAAGCCAACCACCTAACTCAAAGGAACAACTCTGTAGGGAATTCCTGCTTCGGCTAAAAGAGCCATGCCTCAGGGTGGACGCATTGTGTGGTGTGCATGCGTGAGTGCACAGCAAGTGAGTCCAAAACCATTTTCCTTGTGAGACCCAGGCCCCGCAAGAAGCCAGAACACGACTCCCCACTGGCTCCATGAAACTAGTACTGCGGCCCCACTTTTGAATGGAAGTCTAATAGCTAGCTTTCTAACTCGAAGAAACAACACTGCACAGAAACCGTGCTTTAGCTACCGTCGACCTCTCTGTGGGCGAAGCAGTTTAGGGTGTACTGTGGCTGAGAGCCTGGGGACGGTTTCAATATCGTAATATCAGGGGAGAGACAGGCCGGTACAGAAGGCAGCTCTCAACCCACATCATGGTTATGGGGCTAGTACCGTTGCCCAGGGTGTGTGTGCAGGCTTAAACACAGCCACCTAACTCGAAGGAAAACCTCGGTTGAGAGCCTGTGCTGCAGGTAAAACAGCTGCTCCTGAGGGTGGCAGCATTTTGTTGTGTGCGTGCGTGAGAGCACTGCAAGGGAGTCCAGACCCATTTTCCGTGTGGGACTCAGGCCCCGGCAGAAGACAGAACACGACTCCCCACTTGTTTCATGAAGCTAGCACTGCGGCCCCACTTTTGCATGGAAGTCTAATAGCAAGCGTTCTTTTTTATTATTATTATGAAATGTTTTTATTGTTATGTTAATCCCCATACATTACATCATTAGTTTTAGATATAGTGTTCCATGATTCCTTGTTTGTGCATAACACCCAGTGCTCCATGCAGATCGTGCCCTGCTCAATACCCATCACCAGGCTAACCCATCCTCCCACCCCCCTCCCCTCTAGAACCCTCAGTTTGTTTTTCAGAGTCCATCGTCTCTCATGGTTCTTCTCCCCCTCCGATTTTCCCCCCTTCATTCTTCCCCTCCTGCTACATTCTTCTTCTTCTTTTGTTCTTTCTTAACATATATTGCATTATTGGTTTCAGAGGTACAGATCTGAGATTCAACAGTCTTGCACAATTCACAGCGCTTACCAGAACACATACCCTCCCCGGTGTCCAACACCCAGTGACCCCATCCCTCCCACCCCAGCCCCCACTCCAGCAACCCTCAGTTTGTTTCCTGAGATTAAGAATTCCTCATATCAGTGAGGTCATATGATGCATGTCTTTCTCTGTTTGACTTATTTCGCTCAGCATGATACCCTCCAGTTCCATCCACGTCGTTGCAGATGGCAAGATCTCATTCCTTTTGATGGCTGCAAAATATTCCATTGTATATATATATACCCCCTCTTCTTTATCCATTCATCTGTTGGTGGACATCTTGGCTCTTTCCACAGTTTGGCTATTGTGGACATTAATAGCAAGCGTTCTAACTCGGAGAAACAACACTGAAGAGAAACCGTGCTTTAGCTACCGACGACCTCTGTGTGGGAGGAAGCAGTTTAGGGTGTACGGTGGGTGAGAGCCTGGGGACGGGTTCCGTTTCCTAAAATCGAGGGAGAGACAGGCCGGAGAGAAGGCAGCTCTCAACTCACACCATGGTTATGGGGCTAGTACCGTTGCCCCGGGTGTGTGTGCAGGCTTCACGAAAACTGCCTAACTCGAAGGAAAAACTCGCTGGAGAATCCATGCTTCAGCTAAAAGAGCCGCTCTGGAAGGTGGAAGCATTATGTTGTGTGCGTGCATGAGAGCCCTGCAAGGGAGTCCAAAGCTTTTTGTGAGTGAGCCTGAGGCCCCAGCAGAAGGCAGAACACGACTCCCCATGTGTTTCATCACGCTAGCACGGCAGCCCCACTTTTGCATGGAAGTCTAACAGCTAGTGTTCTCACTCGAAGAAACAACACTGTAGAGAAACCCTGCTTTAGCTACCGTCGACCTCTAGATGGAGGAAGTATTACACGGAGTACCGTGGCTGAGAGCCTGGGGAACGGGTTCCATACGTGAAACCAAGGGAGAAATAGGTCCGGGCAGAAGGCACCTCTGGACTCAGCTCTTGCTACCTGAAGCTAACACTACTGCTCCATGTGTGCTTGGAATGCTATGTGCTCCACACTGACTGGGAAGAAACAAGCCTGTAAAGAATCCCAGCTGCAGCTCACTCGCCTACCAGGCTCCTAACACCAAGAATCAATGCTGTGGCGTTACTGCGCTTGAGCTAACATTGCCGTTCCTGAAGCCGCAGGAGTTGTATAGTGCTCGTGTATGAGAGACCGGGGAAAGGGTCCCAGACGTGAAATGGAGTGAGAAACAGGCCGGTGCGGAAGGCAGCTCTCAACTCACCTCTTGTTTATGAGCCTAGTACCCTTGCCCCGGGTGTGCCTGCAGGCCATAAGCCAACCACCTAACTCAAAGGAACAACTCTGTAGGGAATTCCTGCTTCGGCTAAAAGAGCCATGCCTCAGGGTGGACGCATTGTGTGGTGTGCATGCGTGAGTGCACAGCAAGTGAGTCCAAAACCATTTTCCTTGTGAGACCCAGGCCCCGCAAGAAGCCAGAACACGACTCCCCACTGGCTCCATGAAACTAGCACTGCGGCCCCACTTTTGAATGGAAGTCTAATAGCTAGCTTTCTAACTCGAAGAAACAACACTGCAGAGAAACCGTGCTTTAGCTACCGTCGACCTCTCTGTGGGCGAAGCAGTTTAGGGTGTACTGTGGCTGAGAGCCTGGGGACGGTTTCAATATCGTAATATCGGGGGAGAGACAGGCCGGTACAGAAGGCAGCTCTCAACCCACATCATGGTTATGGGGCTAGTACCGTTGCCCAGGGTGTGTGTGCAGGCTTAAACGAAGCCACCTAACTCGAAGGAAAAACTCGGTTGAGAGCCTGTGCTGCAGGTAAAACAGCTGCTCCTGAGGGTGGCAGCATTTTTTTGTGTGCGTGCGTGAGAGCCCTGCAAGGTAGTCCAGACCCATTTTCCGTGTGGGACTCAGGCCCCGGCAGAAGACAGAACACGACTCCCCACTTGTTTCATGAAGCTAGCACTGCGGCCCCACTTTTGCATGGAAGTCTAATAGCAAGCGTTCTTTTTTATTATTATTATGAAATGTTTTTATTGTTATGTTAATCCCCATACATTACATCATTAGTTTTAGATATAGTGTTCCATGATTCCTTGTTTGTGCATAACACCCAGTGCTCCATGCAGATCGTGCCCTGCTCAATACCCATCACCAGGCTAACCCATCCTCCCACCCCCCTCCCCTCTAGAACCCTCAGTTTGTTTTTCAGAGTCCATCGTCTCTCATGGTTCTTCTCCCCCTCCGATTTTCCCCCCTTCATTCTTCCCCTCCTGCTACATTCTTCTTCTTCTTTTGTTCTTTCTTAACATATATTGCATTATTGGTTTCAGAGGTACAGATCTGAGATTCAACAGTCTTGCACAATTCACAGCGCTTACCAGAACACATACCCTCCCCGGTGTCCAACACCCAGTGACCCCATCCCTCCCACCCCAGCCCCCACTCCAGCAACCCTCAGTTTGTTTCCTGAGATTAAGAATTCCTCATATCAGTGAGGTCATATGATGCATGTCTTTCTCTGTTTGACTTATTTCGCTCAGCATGATACCCTCCAGTTCCATCCACGTCGTTGCAGATGGCAAGATCTCATTCCTTTTGATGGCTGCAAAATATTCCATTGTATATATATATACCCCCTCTTCTTTATCCATTCATCTGTTGGTGGACATCTTGGCTCTTTCCACAGTTTGGCTATTGTGGACATTAATAGCAAGCGTTCTAACTCGGAGAAACAACACTGAAGAGAAACCGTGCTTTAGCTACCGACGACCTCTGTGTGGGAGGAAGCAGTTTAGGGTGTACGGTGGGTGAGAGCCTGGGGACGGGTTCCGTTTCCTAAAATCGAGGGAGAGACAGGCCGGAGAGAAGGCAGCTCTCAACTCACACCATGGTTATGGGGCTAGTACCGTTGCCCCGGGTGTGTGTGCAGGCTTCACGAAAACCGCCTAACTCGAAGGAAAAACTCGCTGGAGAATCCATGCTTCAGCTAAAAGAGCCGCTCTGGAAGGTGGAAGCATTATGTTGTGTGCGTGCATGAGAGCCCTGCAACGGAGTCCAAAGCTTTTTGTGAGTGAGCCTGAGGCCCCAGCAGAAGGCAGAACACGACTCCCCATGTGTTTCATCACGCTAGCACGGCAGCCCCACTTTTGCATGGAAGTCTAACAGCTAGTGTTCTCACTCGAAGAAACAACACTGTAGAGAAACCCTGCTTTAGCTACCGTCGACCTCTAGATGGAGGAAGTATTACACGGACTACCGTGGCTGAGAGCCTGGGGAACGGGTTCCATACGTGAAACCAAGGGAGAAATAGGTCCGGGCAGAAGGCACCTCTGGACTCAGCTCTTGCTACCTGAAGCTAACACTACTGCTCCATGTGTGCTTGGAATGCTATGTGCTCCACAGTGACTGGGAAGAAACAAGCCTGTAAAGAATCCCAGCTGCAGCTCACTCGCCTACCAGGCTCCTAACACCAAGAATCAATGCTGTGGCGTTACTGCGCTTGAGCTAACATTGCCGTTCCTGAAGCCGCAGGAGTTGTATAGTGCTCGTGTATGAGAGACCGGGGAAAGGGTCCCAGACGTGAAATGGAGTGAGAAACAGGCCGGTGCGGAAGGCAGCTCTCAACTCACCTCTTGTTTATGAGGCTAGTACCCTTGCCCCGGGTGTGCCTGCAGGCCATAAGCCAACCACCTCACTCAAAGGAACAACTCTGTAGGGAATTCCTGCTTCGGCTAAAAGAGCCATGCCTCAGGGTGGACGCATTGTGTGGTGTGCATGCGTGAGTGCACAGCAAGTGAGTCCAAAACCATTTTCCTTGTGAGACCCAGGCCCCGCAAGAAGCCAGAACACGACTCCCCACTGGCTCCATGAAACTAGCACTGCGGCCCCACTTTTGAATGGAAGTCTAATAGCTAGCTTTCTAACTCGAAGAAACAACACTGCAGAGAAACCGTGCTTTAGCTACCGTCGACCTCTCTGTGGGCGAAGCAGTTTAGGGTGTACTGTGGCTGAGAGCCTGGGGACGGTTTCAATATCGTAATATCGGGGGAGAGACAGGCCGGTACAGAAGGCAGCTCTCAACCCACAT
Source organism: Halichoerus grypus (assembly GCF_964656455.1). Classification (NCBI taxonomy): domain Eukaryota; kingdom Metazoa; phylum Chordata; class Mammalia; order Carnivora; family Phocidae; genus Halichoerus; species Halichoerus grypus. Next base: position 67,674,437 of record NC_135722.1, on the reverse strand, counting down.
CATGGTTATGGGGCTAGTACCGTTGCCCAGGGTGTGTGTGCAGGCTTAAACGAAGCCACCTAACTCGAAGGAAAAACTCGGTTGAGAGCCTGTGCTGCAGGTAAAACAGCTGCTCCTGAGGGTGGCAGCATTTTGTTGTGTGCGTGCGTGAGAGCCCTGCAAGGGAGTCCAGACCCATTTTCCGTGTGGGACTCAGGCCCCGGCAGAAGACAGAACACGACTCCCCACTTGTTTCATGAAGCTAGCACTGCGGCCCCACTTTTGCATGGAAGTCTAATAGCAAGCGTTCTTTTTTATTATTATTATGAAATGTTTTTATTGTTATGTTAATCCCCATACATTACATCATTAGTTTTAGATATAGTGTTCCATGATTCCTTGTTTGTGCATAACACCCAGTGCTCCATGCAGATCGTGCCCTGCTCAATACCCATCACCAGGCTAACCCATCCTCCCACCCCCCTCCCCTCTAGAACCCTCAGTTTGTTTTTCAGAGTCCATCGTCTCTCATGGTTCTTCTCCCCCTCCGATTTTCCCCCCTTCATTCTTCCCCTACTGCTACATTCTTCTTCTTCTTTTGTTCTTTCTTAACATATATTGCATTATTGGTTTCAGAGGTACAGATCTGAGATTCAACAGTCTTGCACAATTCACAGCGCTTACCAGAACACATACCCTCCCCGGTGTCCAACACCCAGTGACCCCATCCCTCCCACCCCAGCCCCCACTCCAGCAACCCTCAGTTTGTTTCCTGAGATTAAGAATTCCTCATATCAGTGAGGTCATATGATGCATGTCTTTCTCTGTTTGACTTATTTCGCTCAGCATGATACCCTCCAGTTCCATCCACGTCGTTGCAGATGGCAAGATCTCATTCCTTTTGATGGCTGCAAAATATTCCATTGTATATATATATATACCCCCTCTTCTTTATCCATTCATCTGTTGGTGGACATCTTGGCTCTTTCCACAGTTTGGCTATTGTGGACATTAATACCAAGCGTTCTAACTCGGAGAAACAACACTGAAGAGAAACCGTGCTTTAGCTACCGACGACCTCTGTGTGGGAGGAAGCAGTTTAGGGTGTACGGTGGGTGAGAGCCTGGGGACGGGTTCCGTTTCCTAAAATCGAGGGAGAGACAGGCCGGAGAGAAGGCAGCTCTCAACTCACACCATGGTTATGGGGCTAGTACCGTTGCCCCGGGTGTGTGTGCAGGCTTCACGAAAACCGCCTAACTCGAAGGAAAAACTCGCTGGAGAATCCATGCTTCCGCTAAAAGAGCCGCTCTGGAAGGTGGAAGCATTATGTTGTGTGCGTGCATGAGAGCCCTGCAAGGGAGTCCAAAGCTTTTTGTGAGTGAGCCTGAGGCCCCAGCAGAAGGCAGAACACGACTCCCCATGTGTTTCATCACGCTAGCACGGCAGCCCCACTTTTGCATGGAAGTCTAACAGCTAGTGTTCTCACTCGAAGAAACAACACTGTAGAGAAACCCTGCTTTAGCTACCGTCGACCTCTAGATGGAGGAAGTATTACACGGACTACCGTGGCTGAGAGCCTGGGGAACGGGTTCCATACGTGAAACCAAGGGAGAAATAGGTCCGGGCAGAAGGCACCTCTGGACTCAGCTCTTGCTACCTGAAGCTAACACTACTGCTCCATGTGTGCTTGGAATGCTATGTGCTCCACACTGACTGGGAAGAAACAAGCCTTTAAAGAATCCCAGCTGCAGCTCACTCGCCTAACAGGCTACTAACACCAAGAATCAATGCTGTGGCGTTACTGCGCTTTAGCTAACATTGCCGTTCCTGAAGCCGCAGGAGTTGTATAGTGCTCGTGTATGAGAGACCGGGGAAAGGGTCCCAGACGTGAAATGGAGTGAGAAACAGGCCGGTGCGGAAGGCAGCTCTCAACTCACCTCTTGTTTATGAGGCTAGTACCCTTGCCCCGGGTGTGCCTGCAGGCCATAAGCCAACCACCTAACTCAAAGGAACAACTCTGTAGGGAATTCCTGCTTCGGCTAAAAGAGCCATGCCTCAGGGTGGACGCATTGTGTGGTGTGCATGCGTGAGTGCACAGCAAGTGAGTCCAAAACCATTTTCCTTGTGAGACCCAGGCCCCGCAAGAAGCCAGAACACGACTCCCCACTGGCTCCATGAAACTAGTACTGCGGCCCCACTTTTGAATGGAAGTCTAATAGCTAGCTTTCTAACTCGAAGAAACAACACTGCACAGAAACCGTGCTTTAGCTACCGTCGACCTCTGTGTGGGCGAAGCAGTTTAGGGTGTACTGTGGCTGAGAGCCTGGGGACGGTTTCAATATCGTAATATCGGGGGAGAGACAGGCCGGTACAGAAGGCAGCTCTCAACCCACATCATGGTTATGGGGCTAGTACCGTTGCCCAGGGTGTGAGTGCAGGCTTAAACACAGCCACCTAACTCGAAGGAAAAACTCGGTTGAGAGCCTGTGCTGCAGGTAAAACAGCTGCTCCTGAGGGTGGCAGCATTTTGTTGTGTGCGTGCGTGAGAGCCCTGCAAGGGAGTCCAGACCCATTTTCCGTGTGGGACTCAGGCCCCGGCAGAAGACAGAACACGACTCCCCACTTGTTTCATGAAGCTAGCACTGCGGCCCCACTTTTGCATGGAAGTCTAATAGCAAGCGTTCTTTTTTATTATTATTATGAAATGTTTTTATTGTTATGTTAATCCCCATACATTACATCATTAGTTTTAGATATAGTGTTCCATGATTCCTTGTTTGTGCATAACACCCAGTGCTCCATGCAGATCGTGCCCTGCTCAATACCCATCACCAGGCTAACCCATCCTCCCACCCCCCTCCCCTCTAGAACCCTCAGTTTGTTTTTCAGAGTCCATCGTCTCTCATGGTTCTTCTCCCCCTCCGATTTTCCCCCCTTCATTCTTCCCCTCCTGCTACATTCTTCTTCTTCTTTTGTTCTTTCTTAACATATATTGCATTATTTGTTTCAGAGGTACAGATCTGAGATTCAACAGTCTTGCACAATTCACAGCGCTTACCAGAACACATACCCTCCCCGGTGTCCAACACCCAGTGACCCCATCCCTCCCACCCCAGCCCCCACTCCAGCAACCCTCAGTTTGTTTCCTGAGATTAAGAATTCCTCATATCAGTGAGGTCATATGATGCATGTCTTTCTCTGTTTGACTTATTTCGCTCAGCATGATACCCTCCAGTTCCATCCACGTCGTTGCAGATGGCAAGATCTCATTCCTTTTGATGGCTGCAAAATATTCCATTGTATATATATATATACCCCCTCTTCTTTATCCATTCATCTGTTGGTGGACATCTTGGCTCTTTCCACAGTTTGGCTATTGTGGACATTAATAGCAAGCGTTCTAACTCGGAGAAACAACACTGAAGAGAAACCGTGCTTTAGCTACCGACGACCTCTGTGTGGGAGGAAGCAGTTTAGGGTGTACGGTGGGTGAGAGCCTGGGGACGGGTTCCGTTTCCTAAAATCGAGGGAGAGACAGGCCGGAGAGAAGGCAGCTCTCAACTCACACCATGGTTATGGGGCTAGTACCGTTGCCCCGGGTGTGTGTGCAGGCTTCACGAAAACCGCCTAACTCGAAGGAAAAACTCGCTGGAGAATCCATGCTTCCGCTAAAAGAGCCGCTCTGGAAGGTGGAAGCATTATGTTGTGTGCGTGCATGAGAGCCCTGCAACGGAGTCCAAAGCTTTTTGTGAGTGAGCCTGAGGCCCCAGCAGAAGGCAGAACACGACTCCCCATGTGTTTCATCACGCTAGCACGGCAGCCCCACTTTTGCATGGAAGTCTAACAGCTAGTGTTCTCACTCGAAGAAACAACACTGTAGAGAAACCCTGCTTTAGCTACCGTCGACCTCTAGATGGAGGAAGTATTACACGGACTACCGTGGCTGAGAGCCTGGGGAACGGGTTCCATACGTGAAACCAAGGGAGAAATAGGTCCGGGCAGAAGGCACCTCTGGACTCAGCTCTTGCTACCTGAAGCTAACACTACTGCTCCATGTGTGCTTGGAATGCTATGTGCTCCACACTGACTGGGAAGAAACAAGCCTGTAAAGAATCCCAGCTGCAGCTCACTCGCCTACCAGGCTCCTAACACCAAGAATCAATGCTGTGGCGTTACTGCGCTTTAGCTAACATTGCCGTTCCTGAAGCCGCAGGAGTTGTATAGTGCTCGTGTATGAGAGACCGGGGAAAGGGTCCCAGACCTGAAATGGAGTGAGAAACAGGCCGGTGCGGAAGGCAGCTCTCAACTCACCTCTTGTTTATGAGGCTAGTACCCTTGCCCCGGGTGTGCCTGCAGGCCATAAGCCAACCACCTAACTCAAAGGAACAACTCTGTAGGGAATTCCTGCTTCGGGTAAAAGAGCCATGCCTCAGGGTGGACGCATTGTGTGGTGTGCATGCGTGAGTGCACAGCAAGTGAGTCCAAAACCATTTTCCTTGTGAGACCCAGGCCCCGCAAGAAGCCAGAACACGACTCCCCACTGGCTCCATGAAACTAGCACTGCGGCCCCACTTTTGAATGGAAGTCTAATAGCTAGCTTTCTAACTCGAAGAAACAACACTGCAGAGAAACCGTGCTTTAGCTACCGTCGACCTCTCTGTGGGCGAAGCAGTTTAGGGTGTACTGTGGCTGAGAGCCTGGGGACGGTTTCAATATCGTAATATCGGGGGAGAGACAGGCCGGTACAGAAGGCAGCTCTCAACCCACATCATGGTTATGGGGCTAGTACCGTTGCCCAGGGTGTGTGTGCAGGCTTAAACGAAGCCACCTAACTCGAAGGAAAAACTCGGTTGAGAGCCTGTGCTGCAGGTAAAACAGCTGCTCCTGAGGGTGGCAGCATTTTGTTGTGTGCGTGCGTGAGAGCCCTGCAAGGGAGTCCAGACCCATTTTCCGTGTGGGACTCAGGCCCCGGCAGAAGACAGAACACGACTCCCCACTTGTTTCATGAAGCTAGCACTGCGGCCCCACTTTTGCATGGAAGTCTAATAGCAAGCGTTCTTTTTTATTATTATTATGAAATGTTTTTATTGTTATGTTAATCCCCATACATTACATCATTAGTTTTAGATATAGTGTTCCATGATTCCTTGTTTGTGCATAACACCCAGTGCTCCATGCAGATCGTGCCCTGCTCAATACCCATCACCAGGCTAACCCATCCTCCCACCCCCCTCCCCTCTAGAACCCTCAGTTTGTTTTTCAGAGTCCATCGTCTCTCATGGTTCTTCTCCCCCTCCGATTTTCCCCCCTTCATTCTTCCCCTCCTGCTACATTCTTCTTCTTCTTTTGTTCTTTCTTAACATATATTGCATTATTTGTTTCAGAGGTACAGATCTGAGATTCAACAGTCTTGCACAATTCACAGCGCTTACCAGAACACATACCCTCCCCGGTGTCCAACACCCAGTGACCCCATCCCTCCCACCCCAGCCCCCACTCCAGCAACCCTCAGTTTGTTTCCTGAGATTAAGAATTCCTCATATCAGTGAGGTCATATGATGCATGTCTTTCTCTGTTTGACTTATTTCGCTCAGCATGATACCCTCCAGTTCCATCCACGTCGTTGCAGATGGCAAGATCTCATTCCTTTTGATGGCTGCAAAATATTCCATTGTATATATATATATACCCCCTCTTCTTTATCCATTCATCTGTTGGTGGACATCTTGGCTCTTTCCACAGTTTGGCTATTGTGGACATTAATAGCAAGCGTTCTAACTCGGAGAAACAACACTGAAGAGAAACCGTGCTTTAGCTACCGACGACCTCTGTGTGGGAGGAAGCAGTTTAGGGTGTACGGTGGGTGAGAGCCTGGGGACGGGTTCCGTTTCCTAAAATCGAGGGAGAGACAGGCCGGAGAGAAGGCAGCTCTCAACTCACACCATGGTTATGGGGCTAGTACCGTTGCCCCGGGTGTGTGTGCAGGCTTCACGAAAACCGCCTAACTCGAAGGAAAAACTCGCTGGAGAATCCATGCTTCAGCTAAAAGAGCCGCTCTGGAAGGTGGAAGCATTATGTTGTGTGCGTGCATGAGAGCCCTGCAACGGAGTCCAAAGCTTTTTGTGAGTGAGCCTGAGGCCCCAACAGAAGGCAGAACACGACTCCCCATGTGTTTCATCACGCTAGCACGGCAGCCCCACTTTTGCATGGAAGTCTAACAGCTAGTGTTCTCACTCGAAGAAACAACACTGTAGAGAAACCCTGCTTTAGCTACCGTCGACCTCTAGATGGAGGAAGTATTACACGGACTACCGTGGCTGAGAGCCTGGGGAACGGGTTCCATACGTGAAACCAAGGGAGAAATAGGTCCGGGCAGAAGGCACCTCTGGACTCAGCTCTTGCTACCTGAAGCTAACACTACTGCTCCATGTGTGCTTGGAATGCTATGCGCTCCACACTGACTGGGAAGAAACAAGCCTGTAAAGAATCCCAGCTGCAGCTCATTCGCCTACCAGGCTACTAACACCAAGAATCAATGCTGTGGCGTTACTGCGCTTGAGCTAACATTGCCGTTCCTGAAGCCGCAGGAGTTGTATAGTGCTCGTGTATGAGAGACCGGGGAAAGGGTCCCAGACGTGAAATGGAGTGAGAAACAGGCCGGTGCGGAAGGCAGCTCTCAACTCACCTCTTGTTTATGAGCCTAGTACCCTTGCCCCGGGTGTGCCTGCAGGCCATAAGCCAACCACCTAACTCAAAGGAACAACTCTGTAGGGAATTCCTGCTTCGGCTAAAAGAGCCATGCCTCAGGGTGGACGCATTGTGTGGTGTGCATGCGTGAGTGCACAGCAAGTGAGTCCAAAACCATTTTCCTTGTGAGACCCAGGCCCCGCAAGAAGCCAGAACACGACTCCCCACTGGCTCCATGAAACTAGTACTGCGGCCCCACTTTTGAATGGAAGTCTAATAGCTAGCTTTCTAACTCGAAGAAACAACACTGCACAGAAACCGTGCTTTAGCTACCGTCGACCTCTCTGTGGGCGAAGCAGTTTAGGGTGTACTGTGGCTGAGAGCCTGGGGACGGTTTCAATATCGTAATATCGGGGGAGAGACAGGCCGGTACAGAAGGCAGCTCTCAACCCACATCATGGTTATGGGGCTAGTACCGTTGCCCAGGGTGTGTGTGCAGGCTTAAACACAGCCACCTAACTCGAAGGAAAACCTCGGTTGAGAGCCTGTGCTGCAGGTAAAACAGCTGCTCCTGAGGGTGGCAGCATTTTGTTGTGTGCGTGCGTGAGAGCACTGCAAGGGAGTCCAGACCCATTTTCCGTGTGGGACTCAGGCCCCGGCAGAAGACAGAACACGACTCCCCACTTGTTTCATGAAGCTAGCACTGCGGCCCCACTTTTGCATGGAAGTCTAATAGCAAGCGTTCTTTTTTATTATTATTATGAAATGTTTTTATTGTTATGTTAATCCCCATACATTACATCATTAGTTTTAGATATAGTGTTCCATGATTCCTTGTTTGTGCATAACACCCAGTGCTCCATGCAGATCGTGCCCTGCTCAATACCCATCACCAGGCTAACCCATCCTCCCACCCCCCTCCCCTCTAGAACCCTCAGTTTGTTTTTCAGAGTCCATCGTCTCTCATGGTTCTTCTCCCCCTCCGATTTTCCCCCCTTCATTCTTCCCCTCCTGCTACATTCTTCTTCTTCTTTTGTTCTTTCTTAACATATATTGCATTATTGGTTTCAGAGGTACAGATCTGAGATTCAACAGTCTTGCACAATTCACAGCGCTTACCAGAACACATACCCTCCCCGGTGTCCAACACCCAGTGACCCCATCCCTCCCACCCCAGCCCCCACTCCAGCAACCCTCAGTTTGTTTCCTGAGATTAAGAATTCCTCATATCAGTGAGGTCATATGATGCATGTCTTTCTCTGTTTGACTTATTTCGCTCAGCATGATACCCTCCAGTTCCATCCACGTCGTTGCAGATGGCAAGATCTCATTCCTTTTGATGGCTGCAAAATATTCCATTGTATATATATATATACCCCCTCTTCTTTATCCATTCATCTGTTGGTGGACATCTTGGCTCTTTCCACAGTTTGGCTATTGTGGACATTAATAGCAAGCGTTCTAACTCGGAGAAACAACACTGAAGAGAAACCGTGCTTTAGCTACCGACGACCTCTGTGTGGGAGGAAGCAGTTTAGGGTGTACGGTGGGTGAGAGCCTGGGGACGGGTTCCGTTTCCTAAAATCGAGGGAGAGACAGGCCGGAGAGAAGGCAGCTCTCAACTCACACCATGGTTATGGGGCTAGTACCGTTGCCCCGGGTGTGTGTGCAGGCTTCACGAAAACCGCCTAACTCGAAGGAAAAACTCGCTGGAGAATCCATGCTTCAGCTAAAAGAGCCGCTCTGGAAGGTGGAAGCATTATGTTGTGTGCGTGCATGAGAGCCCTGCAACGGAGTCCAAAGCTTTTTGTGAGTGAGCCTGAGGCCCCAGCAGAAGGCAGAACACGACTCCCCATGTGTTTCATCACGCTAGCACGGCAGCCCCACTTTTGCATGGAAGTCTAACAGCTAGTGTTCTCACTCGAAGAAACAACACTGTAGAGAAACCCTGCTTTAGCTACCGTCGACCTCTAGATGGAGGAAGTATTACACGGACTACCGTGGCTGAGAGCCTGGGGAACGGGTTCCATACGTGAAACCAAGGGAGAAATAGGTCCGGGCAGAAGGCACCTCTGGACTCAGCTCTTGCTACCTGAAGCTAACACTACTGCTCCATGTGTGCTTGGAATGCTATGCGCTCCACACTGACTGGGAAGAAACAAGCCTGTAAAGAATCCCAGCTGCAGCTCATTCGCCTACCAGGCTACTAACACCAAGAATCAATGCTGTGGCGTTACTGCGCTTGAGCTAACATTGCCGTTCCTGAAGCCGCAGGAGTTGTATAGTGCTCGTGTATGAGAGACCGGGGAAAGGGTCCCAGACGTGAAATGGAGTGAGAAACAGGCCGGTGCGGAAGGCAGCTCTCAACTCACCTCTTGTTTATGAGCCTAGTACCCTTGCCCCGGGTGTGCCTGCAGGCCATAAGCCAACCACCTAACTCAAAGGAACAACTCTGTAGGGAATTCCTGCTTCGGCTAAAAGAGCCATGCCTCAGGGTGGACGCATTGTGTGGTGTGCATGCGTGAGTGCACAACAAGTGAGTCCAAAACCATTTTCCTTGTGAGACCCAGGCCCCGCAAGAAGCCAGAACACGACTCCCCACTGGCTCCATGAAACTAGTACTGCGGCCCCACTTTTGAATGGAAGTCTAATAGCTAGCTTTCTAACTCGAAGAAACAACACTGCACAGAAACCGTGCTTTAGCTACCGTCGACCTCTCTGTGGGCGAAGCAGTTTAGGGTGTACTGTGGCTGAGAGCCTGGGGACGGTTTCAATATCGTAATATCGGGGGAGAGACAGGCCGGTACAGAAGGCAGCTCTCAACCCACATCATGGTTATGGGGCTAGTACCGTTGCCCAGGGTGTGTGTGCAGGCTTAAACACAGCCACCTAACTCGAAGGAAAACCTCGGTTGAGAGCCTGTGCTGCAGGTAAAACAGCTGCTCCTGAGGGTGGCAGCATTTTGTTGTGTGCGTGCGTGAGAGCACTGCAAGGGAGTCCAGACCCATTTTCCGTGTGGGACTCAGGCCCCGGCAGAAGACAGAACACGACTCCCCACTTGTTTCATGAAGCTAGCACTGCGGCCCCACTTTTGCATGGAAGTCTAATAGCAAGCGTTCTTTATTATTATTATTATGAAATGTTTTTATTGTTATGTTAATCCCCATACATTACATCATTAGTTTTAGATATAGTGTTCCATGATTCCTTGTTTGTGCATAACACCCAGTGCTCCATGCAGATCGTGCCCTGCTCAATACCCATCACCAGGCTAACCCATCCTCCCACCCCCCTCCCCTCTAGAACCCTCAGTTTGTTTTTCAGAGTCCATCGTCTCTCATGGTTCTTCTCCCCCTCCGATTTTCCCCCCTTCATTCTTCCCCTCCTGCTACATTCTTCTTCTTCTTTTGTTCTTTCTTAACATATTTTGCATTATTTGTTTCAGAGGTACAGATCTGAGATTCAACTGTCTTGCACAATTCACAGCGCTTAACAGAACACATACCCTCCCCGGTGTCCAACACCCAGTGACCCCATCCCTCCCACCCCAGCCCCCACTCCAGCAACCCTCAGTTTGTTTCCTGAGATTAAGAATTCCTCATATCAGTGAGGTCATATGATGCATGTCTTTCTCTGTTTGACTTATTTCGCTCAGCATGATACCCTCCAGTTCCATCCACGTCGTTGCAGATGGCAAGATCTCATTCCTTTTGATGGCTGCAAAATATTCCATTGTATATATATATACCCCCTCTTCTTTATCCATTCATCTGTTGGTGGACATCTTGGCTCTTTCCACAGTTTGGCTATTGTGGACATTAATAGCAAGCGTTCTAACTCGGAGAAACAACACTGAAGAGAAACCGTGCTTTAGCTACCGACGACCTCTGTGTGGGAGGAAGCAGTTTAGGGTGTACGGTGGGTGAGAGCCTGGGGACGGGTTCCGTTTCCTAAAATCGTGGGAGAGACAGGCCGGAGAGAAGGCAGCTCTCAACTCACACCATGGTTATGGGGCTAGTACCGTTGCCCCGGGTGTGTGTGCAGGCTTCACGAAAACCGCCTAACTCGAAGGAAAAACTCGCTGGAGAATCCATGCTTCAGCTAAAAGAGCCGCTCTTGAAGGTGGAAGCATTATGTTGTGTGCGTGCATGAGAGCCCTGCAAGGGAGTCCAAAGCTTTTTGTGAGTGAGCCTCAGGCCCCAGCAGAAGGCAGAACACGACTCCCCATGTGTTTCATCACGCTAGCACGGCAGCCCCACTTTTGCATGGAAGTCTAACAGCTAGTGTTCTCACTCGAAGAAACAACACTGTAGAGAAACCCTGCTTTAGCTACCGTCGACCTCTAGATGGAGGAAGTATTACACGGACTACCGTGGCTGAGAGCCTGGGGAACGGGTTCCATACGTGAAACCAAGGGAGAAATAGGTCCGGGCAGAAGGCACCTCTGGACTCAGCTCTTGCTACCTGAAGCTAACACTACTGCTCCATGTGTGCTTGGAATGCTATGTGCTCCACACTGACTGGGAAGAAACAAGCCTGTAAAGAATCCCAGCTGCAGCTCACTCGCCTACCAGGCTACTAACACCAAGAATCAATGCTGTGGCGTTACTGCGCTTTAGCTAACATTGCCGTTCCTGAAGCCGCAGGAGTTGTATAGTGCTCGTGTATGAGAGACCGGGGAAAGGGTCCCAGACCTGAAATGGAGTGAGAAACAGGCCGGTGCGGAAGGCAGCTCTCAACTCACCTCTTGTTTATGAGGCTAGTACCCTTGCCCCGGGTGTGCCTGCAGGCCATAAGCCAACCACCTAACTCAAAGGAACAACTCTGTAGGGAATTCCTGCTTCGGCTAAAAGAGCCATGCCTCAGGGTGGACGCATTGTGTGGTGTGCATGCGTGAGTGCACAGCAAGTGAGTCCAAAACCATTTTCCTTGTGAGACCCAGGCCCCGCAAGAAGCCAGAACACGACTCCCCACTGGCTCCATGAAACTAGTACTGCGGCCCCACTTTTGAATGGAAGTCTAATAGCTAGCTTTCTAACTCGAAGAAACAACACTGCAGAGAAACCGTGCTTTAGCTACCGTCGACCTCTCTGTGGGCGAAGCAGTTTAGGGTGTACTGTGGCTGAGAGCCTGGGGACGGTTTCAATATCGTAATATCGGGGGAGAGACAGGCCGGTACAGAAGGCAGCTCTCAACCCACATCATGGTTATGGGGCTAGTACCGTTGCCCAGGGTGTGTGTGCAGGCTTAAACACAGCCACCTAACTCGAAGGAAAACCTCGGTTGAGAGCCTGTGCTGCAGGTAAAACAGCTGCTCCTGAGGGTGGCAGCATTTTGTTGTGTGCGTGCGTGAGAGCACTGCAAGGGAGTCCAGACCCATTTTCCGTGTGGGACTCAGGCCCCGGCAGAAGACAGAACACGACTCCCCACTTGTTTCATGAAGCTAGCACTGCGGCCCCACTTTTGCATGGAAGTCTAATAGCAAGCGTTCTTTATTATTATTATTATGAAATGTTTTTATTGTTATGTTAATCCCCATACATTACATCATTAGTTTTAGATATAGTGTTCCATGATTCCTTGTTTGTGCATAACACCCAGTGCTCCATGCAGATCGTGCCCTGCTCAATACCCATCACCAGGCTAACCCATCCTCCCACCCCCCTCCCCTCTAGAACCCTCAGTTTGTTTTTCAGAGTCCATCGTCTCTCATGGTTCTTCTCCCCCTCCGATTTTCCCCCCTTCATTCTTCCCCTCCTGCTACATTCTTCTTCTTCTTTTGTTCTTTCTTAACATATTTTGCATTATTTGTTTCAGAGGTACAGATCTGAGATTCAACTGTCTTGCACAATTCACAGCGCTTAACAGAACACATACCCTCCCCGGTGTCCAACACCCAGTGACCCCATCCCTCCCACCCCAGCCCCCACTCCAGCAACCCTCAGTTTGTTTCCTGAGATTAAGAATTCCTCATATCAGTGAGGTCATATGATGCATGTCTTTCTCTGTTTGACTTATTTCGCTCAGCATGATACCCTCCAGTTCCATCCACGTCGTTGCAGATGGCAAGATCTCATTCCTTTTGATGGCTGCAAAATATTCCATTGTATATATATATACCCCCTCTTCTTTATCCATTCATCTGTTGGTGGACATCTTGGCTCTTTCCACAGTGTGGCTATTGTGGACATTAATAGCAAGCGTTCTAACTCGGAGAAACAACACTGAAGAGAAACCGTGCTTTAGCTACCGACGACCTCTGTGTGGGAGGAAGCAGTTTAGGGTGTACGGTGGGTGAGAGCCTGGGGACGGGTTCCGTTTCCTAAAATCGAGGGAGAGACAGGCCGGAGAGAAGGCAGCTCTCAACTCACACCATGGTTATGGGTCTAGTACCGTTGCCCCGGGTGTGTGTGCAGGCTTCACGAAAACCGCCTAACTCGAAGGAAAAACTCGCTGGAGAATCCATGCTTCAGCTAAAAGAGCCGCTCTGGAAGGTGGAAGCATTATGTTGTGTGCGTGCATGAGAGCCCTGCAACGGAGTCCAAAGCTTTTTGTGAGTGAGCCTGAGGCCCCAGCAGAAGGCAGAACACGACTCCCCATGTGTTTCATCACGCTAGCACGGCAGCCCCACTTTTGCATGGAAGTCTAACAGCTAGTGTTCTCACTCGAAGAAACAACACTGTAGAGAAACCCTGCTTTAGCTACCGTCGACCTCTAGATGGAGGAAGTATTACACGGACTACCGTGGCTGAGAGCCTGGGGAACGGGTTCCATACGTGAAACCAAGGGAGAAATAGGTCCGGGCAGAAGGCACCTCTGGACTCAGCTCTTGCTACCTGAAGCTAACACTACTGCTCCATGTGTGCTTGGAATGCTATGTGCTCCACAGTGACTGGGAAGAAACAAGCCTGTAAAGAATCCCAGCTGCAGCTCACTCGCCTACCAGGCTCCTAACACCAAGAATCAATGCTGTGGCGTTACTGCGCTTGAGCTAACATTGCCGTTCCTGAAGCCGCAGGAGTTGTATAGTGCTCGTGTATGAGAGACCGGGGAAAGGGTCCCAGACGTGAAATGGAGTGAGAAACAGGCCGGTGCGGAAGGCAGCTCTCAACTCACCTCTTGTTTATGAGGCTAGTACCCTTGCCCCGGGTGTGCCTGCAGGCCATAAGCCAACCACCTAACTCAAAGGAACAACTCTGTAGGGAATTCCTGCTTCGGGTAAAAGAGCCATGCCTCAGGGTGGACGCATTGTGTGGTGTGCATGCGTGAGTGCACAGCAAGTGAGTCCAAAACCATTTTCCTTGTGAGACCCAGGCCCCGCAAGAAGCCAGAACACGACTCCCCACTGGCTCCATGAAACTAGCACTGCGGCCCCACTTTTGAATGGAAGTCTAATAGCTAGCTTTCTAACTCGAAGAAACAACACTGCAGAGAAACCGTGCTTTAGCTACCGTCGACCTCTCTGTGGGCGAAGCAGTTTAGGGTGTACTGTGGCTGAGAGCCTGGGGACGGTTTCAATATCGTAATATCGGGGGAGAGACAGGCCGGTACAGAAGGCAGCTCTCAACCCACATCATGGTTATGGGGCTAGTACCGTTGCCCAGGGTGTGTGTGCAGGCTTAAACGAAGCCACCTAACTCGAAGGAAAAACTCGGTTGAGAGCCTGTGCTGCAGGTAAAACAGCTGCTCCTGAGGGTGGCAGCATTTTGTTGTGTGCGTGCGTGAGAGCCCTGCAAGGGAGTCCAGACCCATTTTCCGTGTGGGACTCAGGCCCCGGCAGAAGACAGAACACGACTCCCCACTTGTTTCATGAAGCTAGCACTGCGGCCCCACTTTTGCATGGAAGTCTAATAGCAAGCGTTCTTTTTTATTATTATTATGAAATATTTTTATTGTTATGTTAATCCCCATACATTACATCATTAGTTTTAGATATAGTGTTCCATGATTCCTTGTTTGTGCATAACACCCAGTGCTCCATGCAGATCGTGCCCTGCTCAATACCCATCACCAGGCTAACCCATCCTCCCACCCCCCTCCCCTCTAGAACCCTCAGTTTGTTTTTCAGAGTCCATCGTCTCTCATGGTTCTTCTCCCCCTCCGATTTTCCCCCCTTCATTCTTCCCCTCCTGCTACATTCTTCTTCTTCTTTTGTTCTTTCTTAACATATATTGCATTATTTGTTTCAGAGGTACAGATCTGAGATTCAACAGTCTTGCACAATTCACAGCGCTTACCAGAACACATACCCTCCCCGGTGTCCAACACCCAGTGACCCCATCCCTCCCACCCCAGCCCCCACTCCAGCAACCCTCAGTTTGTTTCCTGAGATTAAGAATTCCTCATATCAGTGAGGTCATATGATGCATGTCTTTCTCTGTTTGACTTATTTCGCTCAGCATGATACCCTCCAGTTCCATCCACGTCGTTGCAGATGGCAAGATCTCATTCCTTTTGATGGCTGCAAAATATTCCATTGTATATATATATATACCCCCTCTTCTTTATCCATTCATCTGTTGGTGGACATCTTGGCTCTTTCCACAGTTTGGCTATTGTGGACATTAATAGCAAGCGTTCTAACTCGGAGAAACAACACTGAAGAGAAACCGTGCTTTAGCTACCGACGACCTCTGTGTGGGAGGAAGCAGTTTAGGGTGTACGGTGGGTGAGAGCCTGGGGACGGGTTCCGTTTCCTAAAATCGAGGGAGAGACAGGCCGGAGAGAAGGCAGCTCTCAACTCACACCATGGTTATGGGGCTAGTACCGTTGCCCCGGGTGTGTGTGCAGGCTTCACGAAAACCGCCTAACTCGAAGGAAAAACTCGCTGGAGAATCCATGCTTCAGCTAAAAGAGCCGCTCTGGAAGGTGGAAGCATTATGTTGTGTGCGTGCATGAGAGCCCTGCAACGGAGTCCAAAGCTTTTTGTGAGTGAGCCTGAGGCCCCAGCAGAAGGCAGAACACGACTCCCCATGTGTTTCATCACGCTAGCACGGCAGCCCCACTTTTGCATGGAAGTCTAACAGCTAGTGTTCTCACTCGAAGAAACAACACTGTAGAGAAACCCTGCTTTAGCTACCGTCGACCTCTAGATGGAGGAAGTATTACACGGACTACCGTGGCTGAGAGCCTGGGGAACGGGTTCCATACGTGAAACCAAGGGAGAAATAGGTCCGGGCAGAAGGCACCTCTGGACTCAGCTCTTGCTACCTGAAGCTAACACTACTGCTCCATGTGTGCTTGGAATGCTATGTGCTCCACAGTGACTGGGAAGAAACAAGCCTGTAAAGAATCCCAGCTGCAGCTCACTCGCCTACCAGGCTCCTAACACCAAGAATCAATGCTGTGGCGTTACTGCGCTTGAGCTAACATTGCCGTTCCTGAAGCCGCAGGAGTTGTATAGTGCTCGTGTATGAGAGACCGGGGAAAGGGTCCCAGACGTGAAATGGAGTGAGAAACAGGCCGGTGCGGAAGGCAGCTCTCAACTCACCTCTTGTTTATGAGGCTAGTACCCTTGCCCCGGGTGTGCCTGCAGGCCATAAGCCAACCACCTAACTCAAAGGAACAACTCTGTAGGGAATTCCTGCTTCGGGTAAAAGAGCCATGCCTCAGGGTGGACGCATTGTGTGGTGTGCATGCGTGAGTGCACAGCAAGTGAGTCCAAAACCATTTTCCTTGTGAGACCCAGGCCCCGCAAGAAGCCAGAACACGACTCCCCACTGGCTCCATGAAACTAGCACTGCGGCCCCACTTTTGAATGGAAGTCTAATAGCTAGCTTTCTAACTCGAAGAAACAACACTGCAGAGAAACCGTGCTTTAGCTACCGTCGACCTCTCTGTGGGCGAAGCAGTTTAGGGTGTACTGTGGCTGAGAGCCTGGGGACGGTTTCAATATCGTAATATCGGGGGAGAGACAGGCCGGTACAGAAGGCAGCTCTCAACCCACATCATGGTTATGGGGCTAGTACCGTTGCCCAGGGTGTGTGTGCAGGCTTAAACGAAGCCACCTAACTCGAAGGAAAAACTCGGTTGAGAGCCTGTGCTGCAGGTAAAACAGCTGCTCCTGAGGGTGGCAGCATTTTGTTGTGTGCGTGCGTGAGAGCCCTGCAAGGGAGTCCAGACCCATTTTCCGTGTGGGACTCAGGCCCCGGCAGAAGACAGAACACGACTCCCCACTTGTTTCATGAAGCTAGCACTGCGGCCCCACTTTTGCATGGAAGTCTAATAGCAAGCGTTCTTTTTTATTATTATTATGAAATATTTTTATTGTTATGTTAATCCCCATACATTACATCATTAGTTTTAGATATAGTGTTCCATGATTCCTTGTTTGTGCATAACACCCAGTGCTCCATGCAGATCGTGCCCTGCTCAATACCCATCACCAGGCTAACCCATCCTCCCACCCCCCTCCCCTCTAGAACCCTCAGTTTGTTTTTCAGAGTCCATCGTCTCTCATGGTTCTTCTCCCCCTCCGATTTTCCCCCCTTCATTCTTCCCCTCCTGCTACATTCTTCTTCTTCTTTTGTTCTTTCTTAACATATATTGCATTATTTGTTTCAGAGGTACAGATCTGAGATTCAACAGTCTTGCACAATTCACAGCGCTTACCAGAACACATACCCTCCCCGGTGTCCAACACCCAGTGACCCCATCCCTCCCACCCCAGCCCCCACTCCAGCAACCCTCAGTTTGTTTCCTGAGATTAAGAATTCCTCATATCAGTGAGGTCATATGATGCATGTCTTTCTCTGTTTGACTTATTTCGCTCAGCATGATACCCTCCAGTTCCATCCACGTCGTTGCAGATGGCAAGATCTCATTCCTTTTGATGGCTGCAAAATATTCCATTGTATATATATATATACCCCCTCTTCTTTATCCATTCATCTGTTGGTGGACATCTTGGCTCTTTCCACAGTTTGGCTATTGTGGACATTAATAGCAAGCGTTCTAACTCGGAGAAACAACACTGAAGAGAAACCGTGCTTTAGCTACCGACGACCTCTGTGTGGGAGGAAGCAGTTTAGGGTGTACGGTGGGTGAGAGCCTGGGGACGGGTTCCGTTTCCTAAAATCGAGGGAGAGACAGGCCGGAGAGAAGGCAGCTCTCAACTCACACCATGGTTATGGGGCTAGTACCGTTGCCCCGGGTGTGTGTGCAGGCTTCACGAAAACCGCCTAACTCGAAGGAAAAACTCGCTGGAGAATCCATGCTTCAGCTAAAAGAGCCGCTCTGGAAGGTGGAAGCATTATGTTGTGTGCGTGCATGAGAGCCCTGCAACGGAGTCCAAAGCTTTTTGTGAGTGAGCCTGAGGCCCCAGCAGAAGGCAGAACACGACTCCCCATGTGTTTCATCACGCTAGCACGGCAGCCCCACTTTTGCATGGAAGTCTAACAGCTAGTGTTCTCACTCGAAGAAACAACACTGTAGAGAAACCCTGCTTTAGCTACCGTCGACCTCTAGATGGAGGAAGTATTACACGGACTACCGTGGCTGAGAGCCTGGGGAACGGGTTCCATACGTGAAACCAAGGGAGAAATAGGTCCGGGCAGAAGGCACCTCTGGACTCAGCTCTTGCTACCTGAAGCTAACACTACTGCTCCATGTGTGCTTGGAATGCTATGTGCTCCACACTGACTGGGAAGAAACAAGCCTGTAAAGAATCCCAGCTGCAGCTCACTCGCCTACCAGGCTACTAACACCAAGAATCAATGCTGTGGCGTTACTGCGCTTTAGCTAACATTGCCGTTCCTGAAGCCGCAGGAGTTGTATAGTGCTCGTGTATGAGAGACCGGGGAAAGGGTCCCAGACCTGAAATGGAGTGAGAAACAGGCCGGTGCGGAAGGCAGCTCTCAACTCACCTCTTGTTTATGAGGCTAGTACCCTTGCCCCGGGTGTGCCTGCAGGCCATAAGCCAACCACCTAACTCAAAGGAACAACTCTGTAGGGAATTCCTGCTTCGGCTAAAAGAGCCATGCCTCAGGGTGGACGCATTGTGTGGTGTGCATGCGTGAGTGCACAGCAAGTGAGTCCAAAACCATTTTCCTTGTGAGACCCAGGCCCCGCAAGAAGCCAGAACACGACTCCCCACTGGCTCCATGAAACTAGTACTGCGGCCCCACTTTTGAATGGAAGTCTAATAGCTAGCTTTCTAACTCGAAGAAACAACACTGCACAGAAACCGTGCTTTAGCTACCGTCGACCTCTCTGTGGGCGAAGCAGTTTAGGGTGTACTGTGGCTGAGAGCCTGGGGACGGTTTCAATATCGTAATATCGGGGGAGAGACAGGCCGGTACAGAAGGCAGCTCTCAACCCACATCATGGTTATGGGGCTAGTACCGTTGCCCAGGGTGTGTGTGCAGGCTTAAACACAGCCACCTAACTGGAAGGAAAACCTCGGTTGAGAGCCTGTGCTGCAGGTAAAACAGCTGCTCCTGAGGGTGGCAGCATTTTGTTGTGTGCGTGCGTGAGAGCACTGCAAGGGAGTCCAGACCCATTTTCCGTGTGGGACTCAGGCCCCGGCAGAAGACAGAACACGACTCCCCACTTGTTTCATGAAGCTAGCACTGCGGCCCCACTTTTGCATGGAAGTCTAATAGCAAGCGTTCTTTTTTATTATTATTATGAAATGTTTTTATTGTTATGTTAATCCCCATACATTACATCATTAGTTTTAGATATAGTGTTCCATGATTCCTTGTTTGTGCATAACACCCAGTGCTCCATGCAGATCGTGCCCTGCTCAATACCCATCACCAGGCTAACCCATCCTCCCACCCCCCTCCCCTCTAGAACCCTCAGTTTGTTTTTCAGAGTCCATCGTCTCTCATGGTTCTTCTCCCCCTCCGATTTTCCCCCCTTCATTCTTCCCCTCCTGCTACATTCTTCTTCTTCTTTTGTTCTTTCTTAACATATATTGCATTATTTGTTTCAGAGGTACAGATCTGAGATTCAACAGTCTTGCACAATTCACAGCGCTTACCAGAACACATACCCTCCCCGGTGTCCAACACCCAGTGACCCCATCCCTCCCACCCCAGCCCCCACTCCAGCAACCCTCAGTTTGTTTCCTGAGATTAAGAATTCCTCATATCAGTGAGGTCATATGATGCATGTCTTTCTCTGTTTGACTTATTTCGCTCAGCATGATACCCTCCAGTTCCATCCACGTCGTTGCAGATGGCAAGATCTCATTCCTTTTGATGGCTGCAAAATATTCCATTGTATATATATATATACCCCCTCTTCTTTATCCATTCATCTGTTGGTGGACATCTTGGCTCTTTCCACAGTTTGGCTATTGTGGACATTAATAGCAAGCGTTCTAACTCGGAGAAACAACACTGAAGAGAAACCGTGCTTTAGCTACCGACGACCTCTGTGTGGGAGGAAGCAGTTTAGGGTGTACGGTGGGTGAGAGCCTGGGGACGGGTTCCGTTTCCTAAAATCGAGGGAGAGACAGGCCGGAGAGAAGGCAGCTCTCAACTCACACCATGGTTATGGGGCTAGTACCGTTGCCCCGGGTGTGTGTGCAGGCTTCACGAAAACCGCCTAACTCGAAGGAAAAACTCGCTGGAGAATCCATGCTTCAGCTAAAAGAGCCGCTCTGGAAGGTGGAAGCATTATGTTGTGTGCGTGCATGAGAGCCCTGCAACGGAGTCCAAAGCTTTTTGTGAGTGAGCCTGAGGCCCCAGCAGAAGGCAGAACACGACTCCCCATGTGTTTCATCACGCTAGCACGGCAGCCCCACTTTTGCATGGAAGTCTAACAGCTAGTGTTCTCACTCGAAGAAACAACACTGTAGAGAAACCCTGCTTTAGCTACCGTCGACCTCTAGATGGAGGAAGTATTACACGGACTACCGTGGCTGAGAGCCTGGGGAACGGGTTCCATACGTGAAACCAAGGGAGAAATAGGTCCGGGCAGAAGGCACCTCTGGACTCAGCTCTTGCTACCTGAAGCTAACACTACTGCTCCATGTGTGCTTGGAATGCTATGCGCTCCACACTGACTGGGAAGAAACAAGCCTGTAAAGAATCCCAGCTGCAGCTCATTCGCCTACCAGGCTACTAACACCAAGAATCAATGCTGTGGCGTTACTGCGCTTGAGCTAACATTGCCGTTCCTGAAGCCGCAGGAGTTGTATAGTGCTCGTGTATGAGAGACCGGGGAAAGGGTCCCAGACGTGAAATGGAGTGAGAAACAGGCCGGTGCGGAAGGCAGCTCTCAACTCACCTCTTGTTTATGAGCCTAGTACCCTTGCCCCGGGTGTGCCTGCAGGCCATAAGCCAACCACCTAACTCAAAGGAACAACTCTGTAGGGAATTCCTGCTTCGGCTAAAAGAGCCATGCCTCAGGGTGGACGCATTGTGTGGTGTGCATGCGTGAGTGCACAGCAAGTGAGTCCAAAACCATTTTCCTTGTGAGACCCAGGCCCCGCAAGAAGCCAGAACACGACTCCACACTGGCTCCATGAAACTAGCACTGCGGCCCCACTTTTGAATGGAAGTCTAATAGCTAGCTTTCTAACTCGAAGAAACAACACTGCAGAGAAACCGTGCTTTAGCTACCGTCGACCTCTCTGTGGGCGAAGCAGTTTAGGGTGTACTGTGGCTGAGAGCCTGGGGACGGTTTCAATATCGTAATATCGGGGGAGAGACAGGCCGGTACAGAAGGCAGCTCTCAACCCACATCATGGTTATGGGGCTAGTACCGTTGCCCAGGGTGTGTGTGCAGGCTTAAACGAAGCCACCTAACTCGAAGGAAAAACTCGGTTGAGAGCCTGTGCTGCAGGTAAAACAGCTGCTCCTGAGGGTGGCAGCATTTTGTTGTGTGCGTGCGTGAGAGCACTGCAAGGGAGTCCAGACCCATTTTCCGTGTGGGACTCAGGCCCCGGCAGAAGACAGAACACGACTCCCCACTTGTTTCATGAAGCTAGCACTGCGGCCCCACTTTTGCATGGAAGTCTAATAGCAAGCGTTCTTTTTTATTATTATTATGAAATGTTTTTATTGTTATGTTAATCCCCATACATTACATCATTAGTTTTAGATATAGTGTTCCATGATTCCTTGTTTGTGCATAACACCCAGTGCTCCATGCAGATCGTGCCCTGCTCAATACCCATCACCAGGCTAACCCATCCTCCCACCCCCCTCCCCTCTAGAACCCTCAGTTTGTTTTTCAGAGTCCATCGTCTCTCATGGTTCTTCTCCCCCTCCGATTTTCCCCCCTTCATTCTTCCCCTCCTGCTACATTCTTCTTCTTCTTTTGTTCTTTCTTAACATATATTGCATTATTGGTTTCAGAGGTACAGATCTGAGATTCAACAGTCTTGCACAATTCACAGCGCTTACCAGAACACATACCCTCCCCGGTGTCCAACACCCAGTGACCCCATCCCTCCCACCCCAGCCCCCACTCCAGCAACCCTCAGTTTGTTTCCTGAGATTAAGAATTCCTCATATCAGTGAGGTCATATGATGCATGTCTTTCTCTGTTTGACTTATTTCGCTCAGCATGATACCCTCCAGTTCCATCCACGTCGTTGCAGATGGCAAGATCTCATTCCTTTTGATGGCTGCAAAATATTCCATTGTATATATATATATACCCCCTCTTCTTTATCCATTCATCTGTTGGTGGACATCTTGGCTCTTTCCACAGTTTGGCTATTGTGGACATTAATAGCAAGCGTTCTAACTCGGAGAAACAACACTGAAGAGAAACCGTGCTTTAGCTACCGACGACCTCTGTGTGGGAGGAAGCAGTTTAGGGTGTACGGTGGGTGAGAGCCTGGGGACGGGTTCCGTTTCCTAAAATCGAGGGAGAGACAGGCCGGAGAGAAGGCAGCTCTCAACTCACACCATGGTTATGGGGCTAGTACCGTTGCCCCGGGTGTGTGTGCAGGCTTCACGAAAACCGCCTAACTCGAAGGAAAAACTCGCTGGAGAATCCATGCTTCAGCTAAAAGAGCCGCTCTGGAAGGTGGAAGCATTATGTTGTGTGCGTGCATGAGAGCCCTGCAACGGAGTCCAAAGCTTTTTGTGAGTGAGCCTGAGGCCCCAGCAGAAGGCAGAACACGACTCCCCATGTGTTTCATCACGCTAGCACGGCAGCCCCACTTTTGCATGGAAGTCTAACAGCTAGTGTTCTCACTCGAAGAAACAACACTGTAGAGAAACCCTGCTTTAGCTACCGTCGACCTCTAGATGGAGGAAGTATTACACGGACTACCGTGGCTGAGAGCCTGGGGAACGGGTTCCATACGTGAAACCAAGGGAGAAATAGGTCCGGGCAGAAGGCACCTCTGGACTCAGCTCTTGCTACCTGAAGCTAACACTACTGCTCCATGTGTGCTTGGAATGCTATGTGCTCCACACTGACTGGGAAGAAACAAGCCTGTAAAGAATCCCAGCTGCAGCTCACTCGCCTACCAGGCTACTAACACCAAGAATCAATGCTGTGGCGTTACTGCGCTTGAGCTAACATTGCCGTTCCTGAAGCCGCAGGAGTTGTATAGTGCTCGTGTATGAGAGACCGGGGAAAGGGTCCCAGACCTGAAATGGAGTGAGAAACAGGCCGGTGCGGAAGGCAGCTCTCAACTCACCTCTTGTTTATGAGGCTAGTACCCTTGCCCCGGGTGTGCCTGCAGGCCATAAGCCAACCACCTAACTCAAAGGAACAACTCTGTAGGGAATTCCTGCTTCGGCTAAAAGAGCCATGCCTCAGGGTGGACGCATTGTGTGGTGTGCATGCGTGAGTGCACAGCAAGTGAGTCCAAAACCATTTTCCTTGTGAGACCCAGGCCCCGCAAGAAGCCAGAACACGACTCCCCACTGGCTCCATGAAACTAGTACTGCGGCCCCACTTTTGAATGGAAGTCTAATAGCTAGCTTTCTAACTCGAAGAAACAACACTGCACAGAAACCGTGCTTTAGCTACCGTCGACCTCTCTGTGGGCGAAGCAGTTTAGGGTGTACTGTGGCTGAGAGCCTGGGGACGGTTTCAATATCGTAATATCGGGGGAGAGACAGGCCGGTACAGAAGGCAGCTCTCAACCCACATCATGGTTATGGGGCTAGTACCGTTGCCCAGGGTGTGTGTGCAGGCTTAAACACAGCCACCTAACTGGAAGGAAAACCTCGGTTGAGAGCCTGTGCTGCAGGTAAAACAGCTGCTCCTGAGGGTGGCAGCATTTTGTTGTGTGCGTGCGTGAGAGCACTGCAAGGGAGTCCAGACCCATTTTCCGTGTGGGACTCAGGCCCCGGCAGAAGACAGAACACGACTCCCCACTTGTTTCATGAAGCTAGCACTGCGGCCCCACTTTTGCATGGAAGTCTAATAGCAAGCGTTCTTTTTTATTATTATTATGAAATGTTTTTATTGTTATGTTAATCCCCATACATTACATCATTAGTTTTAGATATAGTGTTCCATGATTCCTTGTTTGTGCATAACACCCAGTGCTCCATGCAGATCGTGCCCTGCTCAATACCCATCACCAGGCTAACCCATCCTCCCACCCCCCTCCCCTCTAGAACCCTCAGTTTGTTTTTCAGAGTCCATCGTCTCTCATGGTTCTTCTCCCCCTCCGATTTTCCCCCCTTCATTCTTCCCCTCCTGCTACATTCTTCTTCTTCTTTTGTTCTTTCTTAACATATATTGCATTATTTGTTTCAGAGGTACAGATCTGAGATTCAACAGTCTTGCACAATTCACAGCGCTTACCAGAACACATACCCTCCCCGGTGTCCAACACCCAGTGACCCCATCCCTCCCACCCCAGCCCCCACTCCAGCAACCCTCAGTTTGTTTCCTGAGATTAAGAATTCCTCATATCAGTGAGGTCATATGATGCATGTCTTTCTCTGTTTGACTTATTTCGCTCAGCATGATACCCTCCAGTTCCATCCACGTCGTTGCAGATGGCAAGATCTCATTCCTTTTGATGGCTGCAAAATATTCCATTGTATATATATATATACCCCCTCTTCTTTATCCATTCATCTGTTGGTGGACATCTTGGCTCTTTCCACAGTTTGGCTATTGTGGACATTAATAGCAAGCGTTCTAACTCGGAGAAACAACACTGAAGAGAAACCGTGCTTTAGCTACCGACGACCTCTGTGTGGGAGGAAGCAGTTTAGGGTGTACGGTGGGTGAGAGCCTGGGGACGGGTTCCGTTTCCTAAAATCGAGGGAGAGACAGGCCGGAGAGAAGGCAGCTCTCAACTCACACCATGGTTATGGGGCTAGTACCGTTGCCCCGGGTGTGTGTGCAGGCTTCACGAAAACCGCCTAACTCGAAGGAAAAACTCGCTGGAGAATCCATGCTTCAGCTAAAAGAGCCGCTCTGGAAGGTGGAAGCATTATGTTGTGTGCGTGCATGAGAGCCCTGCAACGGAGTCCAAAGCTTTTTGTGAGTGAGCCTGAGGCCCCAGCAGAAGGCAGAACACGACTCCCCATGTGTTTCATCACGCTAGCACGGCAGCCCCACTTTTGCATGGAAGTCTAACAGCTAGTGTTCTCACTCGAAGAAACAACACTGTAGAGAAACCCTGCTTTAGCTACCGTCGACCTCTAGATGGAGGAAGTATTACACGGACTACCGTGGCTGAGAGCCTGGGGAACGGGTTCCATACGTGAAACCAAGGGAGAAATAGGTCCGGGCAGAAGGCACCTCTGGACTCAGCTCTTGCTACCTGAAGCTAACACTACTGCTCCATGTGTGCTTGGAATGCTATGCGCTCCACACTGACTGGGAAGAAACAAGCCTGTAAAGAATCCCAGCTGCAGCTCATTCGCCTACCAGGCTACTAACACCAAGAATCAATGCTGTGGCGTTACTGCGCTTGAGCTAACATTGCCGTTCCTGAAGCCGCAGGAGTTGTATAGTGCTCGTGTATGAGAGACCGGGGAAAGGGTCCCAGACGTG
The DNA here is from genome assembly GCF_964656455.1 of Halichoerus grypus. Classification (NCBI taxonomy): domain Eukaryota; kingdom Metazoa; phylum Chordata; class Mammalia; order Carnivora; family Phocidae; genus Halichoerus; species Halichoerus grypus. The sequence continues at coordinate 67,648,832 of NC_135722.1, read as the reverse complement.
AAATGGAGTGAGAAACAGGCCGGTGCGGAAGGCAGCTCTCAACTCACCTCTTGTTTATGAGCCTAGTACCCTTGCCCCGGGTGTGCCTGCAGGCCATAAGCCAACCACCTAACTCAAAGGAACAACTCTGTAGGGAATTCCTGCTTCGGCTAAAAGAGCCATGCCTCAGGGTGGACGCATTGTGTGGTGTGCATGCGTGAGTGCACAGCAAGTGAGTCCAAAACCATTTTCCTTGTGAGACCCAGGCCCCGCAAGAAGCCAGAACACGACTCCACACTGGCTCCATGAAACTAGCACTGCGGCCCCACTTTTGAATGGAAGTCTAATAGCTAGCTTTCTAACTCGAAGAAACAACACTGCAGAGAAACCGTGCTTTAGCTACCGTCGACCTCTCTGTGGGCGAAGCAGTTTAGGGTGTACTGTGGCTGAGAGCCTGGGGACGGTTTCAATATCGTAATATCGGGGGAGAGACAGGCCGGTACAGAAGGCAGCTCTCAACCCACATCATGGTTATGGGGCTAGTACCGTTGCCCAGGGTGTGTGTGCAGGCTTAAACGAAGCCACCTAACTCGAAGGAAAAACTCGGTTGAGAGCCTGTGCTGCAGGTAAAACAGCTGCTCCTGAGGGTGGCAGCATTTTGTTGTGTGCGTGCGTGAGAGCACTGCAAGGGAGTCCAGACCCATTTTCCGTGTGGGACTCAGGCCCCGGCAGAAGACAGAACACGACTCCCCACTTGTTTCATGAAGCTAGCACTGCGGCCCCACTTTTGCATGGAAGTCTAATAGCAAGCGTTCTTTTTTATTATTATTATGAAATGTTTTTATTGTTATGTTAATCCCCATACATTACATCATTAGTTTTAGATATAGTGTTCCATGATTCCTTGTTTGTGCATAACACCCAGTGCTCCATGCAGATCGTGCCCTGCTCAATACCCATCACCAGGCTAACCCATCCTCCCACCCCCCTCCCCTCTAGAACCCTCAGTTTGTTTTTCAGAGTCCATCGTCTCTCATGGTTCTTCTCCCCCTCCGATTTTCCCCCCTTCATTCTTCCCCTCCTGCTACATTCTTCTTCTTCTTTTGTTCTTTCTTAACATATATTGCATTATTGGTTTCAGAGGTACAGATCTGAGATTCAACAGTCTTGCACAATTCACAGCGCTTACCAGAACACATACCCTCCCCGGTGTCCAACACCCAGTGACCCCATCCCTCCCACCCCAGCCCCCACTCCAGCAACCCTCAGTTTGTTTCCTGAGATTAAGAATTCCTCATATCAGTGAGGTCATATGATGCATGTCTTTCTCTGTTTGACTTATTTCGCTCAGCATGATACCCTCCAGTTCCATCCACGTCGTTGCAGATGGCAAGATCTCATTCCTTTTGATGGCTGCAAAATATTCCATTGTATATATATATATACCCCCTCTTCTTTATCCATTCATCTGTTGGTGGACATCTTGGCTCTTTCCACAGTTTGGCTATTGTGGACATTAATAGCAAGCGTTCTAACTCGGAGAAACAACACTGAAGAGAAACCGTGCTTTAGCTACCGACGACCTCTGTGTGGGAGGAAGCAGTTTAGGGTGTACGGTGGGTGAGAGCCTGGGGACGGGTTCCGTTTCCTAAAATCGAGGGAGAGACAGGCCGGAGAGAAGGCAGCTCTCAACTCACACCATGGTTATGGGGCTAGTACCGTTGCCCCGGGTGTGTGTGCAGGCTTCACGAAAACCGCCTAACTCGAAGGAAAAACTCGCTGGAGAATCCATGCTTCAGCTAAAAGAGCCGCTCTGGAAGGTGGAAGCATTATGTTGTGTGCGTGCATGAGAGCCCTGCAACGGAGTCCAAAGCTTTTTGTGAGTGAGCCTGAGGCCCCAGCAGAAGGCAGAACACGACTCCCCATGTGTTTCATCACGCTAGCACGGCAGCCCCACTTTTGCATGGAAGTCTAACAGCTAGTGTTCTCACTCGAAGAAACAACACTGTAGAGAAACCCTGCTTTAGCTACCGTCGACCTCTAGATGGAGGAAGTATTACACGGACTACCGTGGCTGAGAGCCTGGGGAACGGGTTCCATACGTGAAACCAAGGGAGAAATAGGTCCGGGCAGAAGGCACCTCTGGACTCAGCTCTTGCTACCTGAAGCTAACACTACTGCTCCATGTGTGCTTGGAATGCTATGCGCTCCACACTGACTGGGAAGAAACAAGCCTGTAAAGAATCCCAGCTGCAGCTCATTCGCCTACCAGGCTACTAACACCAAGAATCAATGCTGTGGCGTTACTGCGCTTGAGCTAACATTGCCGTTCCTGAAGCCGCAGGAGTTGTATAGTGCTCGTGTATGAGAGACCGGGGAAAGGGTCCCAGACGTGAAATGGAGTGAGAAACAGGCCGGTGCGGAAGGCAGCTCTCAACTCACCTCTTGTTTATGAGCCTAGTACCCTTGCCCCGGGTGTGCCTGCAGGCCATAAGCCAACCACCTAACTCAAAGGAACAACTCTGTAGGGAATTCCTGCTTCGGCTAAAAGAGCCATGCCTCAGGGTGGACGCATTGTGTGGTGTGCATGCGTGAGTGCACAGCAAGTGAGTCCAAAACCATTTTCCTTGTGAGACCCAGGCCCCGCAAGAAGCCAGAACACGACTCCCCACTGGCTCCATGAAACTAGTACTGCGGCCCCACTTTTGAATGGAAGTCTAATAGCTAGCTTTCTAACTCGAAGAAACAACACTGCACAGAAACCGTGCTTTAGCTACCGTCGACCTCTCTGTGGGCGAAGCAGTTTAGGGTGTACTGTGGCTGAGAGCCTGGGGACGGTTTCAATATCGTAATATCGGGGGAGAGACAGGCCGGTACAGAAGGCAGCTCTCAACCCACATCATGGTTATGGGGCTAGTACCGTTGCCCAGGGTGTGTGTGCAGGCTTAAACACAGCCACCTAACTCGAAGGAAAACCTCGGTTGAGAGCCTGTGCTGCAGGTAAAACAGCTGCTCCTGAGGGTGGCAGCATTTTGTTGTGTGCGTGCGTGAGAGCACTGCAAGGGAGTCCAGACCCATTTTCCGTGTGGGACTCAGGCCCCGGCAGAAGACAGAACACGACTCCCCACTTGTTTCATGAAGCTAGCACTGCGGCCCCACTTTTGCATGGAAGTCTAATAGCAAGCGTTCTTTATTATTATTATTATGAAATGTTTTTATTATTATGTTAATCCCCATACATTACATCATTAGTTTTAGATATAGTGTTCCATGATTCCTTGTTTGTGCATAACACCCAGTGCTCCATGCAGATCGTGCCCTGCTCAATACCCATCACCAGGCTAACCCATCCTCCCACCCCCCTCCCCTCTAGAACCCTCAGTTTGTTTTTCAGAGTCCATCGTCTCTCATGGTTCTTCTCCCCCTCCGATTTTCCCCCCTTCATTCTTCCCCTCCTGCTACATTCTTCTTCTTCTTTTGTTCTTTCTTAACATATTTTGCATTATTTGTTTCAGAGGTACAGATCTGAGATTCAACTGTCTTGCACAATTCACAGCGCTTAACAGAACACATACCCTCCCCGGTGTCCAACACCCAGTGACCCCATCCCTCCCACCCCAGCCCCCACTCCAGCAACCCTCAGTTTGTTTCCTGAGATTAAGAATTCCTCATATCAGTGAGGTCATATGATGCATGTCTTTCTCTGTTTGACTTATTTCGCTCAGCATGATACCCTCCAGTTCCATCCACGTCGTTGCAGATGGCAAGATCTCATTCCTTTTGATGGCTGCAAAATATTCCATTGTATATATATATACCCCCTCTTCTTTATCCATTCATCTGTTGGTGGACATCTTGGCTCTTTCCACATTTTGGCTATTGTGGACATTAATAGCAAGCGTTCTAACTCGGAGAAACAACACTGAAGAGAAACCGTGCTTTAGCTACCGACGACCTCTGTGTGGGAGGAAGCAGTTTAGGGTGTACGGTGGGTGAGAGCCTGGGGACGGGTTCCGTTTCCTAAAATCGTGGGAGAGACAGGCCGGAGAGAAGGCAGCTCTCAACTCACACCATGGTTATGGGGCTAGTACCGTTGCCCTGGGTGTGTGTGCAGGCTTCACGAAAACCGCCTAACTCGAAGGAAAAACTCGCTGGAGAATCCATGCTTCAGCTAAAAGAGCCGCTCTTGAAGGTGGAAGCATTATGTTGTGTGCGTGCATGAGAGCCCTGCAAGGGAGTCCAAAGCTTTTTGTGAGTGAGCCTGAGGCCCCAGCAGAAGGCAGAACACGACTCCCCATGTGTTTCATCACGCTAGCACGGCAGCCCCACTTTTGCATGGAAGTCTAACAGCTAGTGTTCTCACTCGAAGAAACAACACTGTAGAGAAACCCTGCTTTAGCTACCGTCGACCTCTAGATGGAGGAAGTATTACACGGACTACCGTGGCTGAGAGCCTGGGGAACGGGTTCCATACGTGAAACCAAGGGAGAAATAGGTCCGGGCAGAAGGCACCTCTGGACTCAGCTCTTGCTACCTGAAGCTAACACTACTGCTCCATGTGTGCTTGGAATGCTATGTGCTCCACACTGACTGGGAAGAAACAAGCCTGTAAAGAATCCCAGCTGCAGCTCACTCGCCTACCAGGCTCCTAACACCAAGAATCAATGCTGTGGCGTTACTGCGCTTGAGCTAACATTGCCGTTCCTGAAGCCGCAGGAGTTGTATAGTGCTCGTGTATGAGAGACCGGGGAAAGGGTCCCAGACGTGAAATGGAGTGAGAAACAGGCCGGTGCGGAAGGCAGCTCTCAACTCACCTCTTGTTTATGAGGCTAGTACCCTTGCCCCGGGTGTGCCTGCAGGCCATAAGCCAACCACCTAACTCAAAGGAACAACTCTGTAGGGAATTCCTGCTTCGGGTAAAAGAGCCATGCCTCAGGGTGGACGCATTGTGTGGTGTGCATGCGTGAGTGCACAGCAAGTGAGTCCAAAACCATTTTCCTTGTGAGACCCAGGCCCCACAAGAAGCCAGAACACGACTCCACACTGGCTCCATGAAACTAGCACTGCGGCCCCACTTTTGAATGGAAGTCTAATAGCTAGCTTTCTAACTCGAAGAAACAACACTGCAGAGAAACCGTGCTTTAGCTACCGTCGACCTCGCTGTGGGCGAAGCAGTTTAGGGTGTACTGTGGCTGAGAGCCTGGGGACGGTTTCAATATCGTAATATCGGGGGAGAGACAGGCCGGTACAGAAGGCAGCTCTCAACCCACATCATGGTTATGGGGCTAGTACCGTTGCCCAGGGTGTGTGTGCAGGCTTAAACGAAGCCACCTAACTCGAAGGAAAAACTCGGTTGAGAGCCTGTGCTGCAGGTAAAACAGCTGCTCCTGAGGGTGGCAGCATTTTGTTGTGTGCGTGCGTGAGAGCCCTCCAAGGGAGTCCAGACCCATTTTCCGTGTGGGACTCAGGCCCCGGCAGAAGACAGAACACGACTCCCCACTTGTTTCATGAAGCTAGCACTGCGGCCCCACTTTTGCATGGAAGTCTAATAGCAAGCGTTCTTTTTTATTATTATTATGAAATGTTTTTATTGTTATGTTAATCCCCATACATTACATCATTAGTTTTAGATATAGTGTTCCATGATTCCTTGTTTGTGCATAACACCCAGTGCTCCATGCAGATCGTGCCCTGCTCAATACCCATCACCAGGCTAACCCATCCTCCCACCCCCCTCCCCTCTAGAACCCTCAGTTTGTTTTTCAGAGTCCATCGTCTCTCATGGTTCTTCTCCCCCTCCGATTTTCCCCCCTTCATTCTTCCCCTCCTGCTACATTCTTCTTCTTCTTTTGTTCTTTCTTAACATATATTGCATTATTTGTTTCAGAGGTACAGATCTGAGATTCAACAGTCTTGCACAATTCACAGCGCTTACCAGAACACATACCCTCCCCGGTGTCCAACACCCAGTGACCCCATCCCTCCCACCCCAGCCCCCACTCCAGCAACCCTCAGTTTGTTTCCTGAGATTAAGAATTCCTCATATCAGTGAGGTCATATGATGCATGTCTTTCTCTGTTTGACTTATTTCGCTCAGCATGATACCCTCCAGTTCCATCCACGTCGTTGCAGATGGCAAGATCTCATTCCTTTTGATGGCTGCAAAATATTCCATTGTATATATATATATACCCCCTCTTCTTTATCCATTCATCTGTTGGTGGACATCTTGGCTCTTTCCACAGTTTGGCTATTGTGGACATTAATAGCAAGCGTTCTAACTCGGAGAAACAACACTGAAGAGAAACCGTGCTTTAGCTACCGACGACCTCTGTGTGGGAGGAAGCAGTTTAGGGTGTACGGTGGGTGAGAGCCTGGGGACGGGTTCCGTTTCCTAAAATCGAGGGAGAGACAGGCCGGAGAGAAGGCAGCTCTCAACTCACACCATGGTTATGGGGCTAGTACCGTTGCCCCGGGTGTGTGTGCAGGCTTCACGAAAACCGCCTAACTCGAAGGAAAAACTCGCTGGAGAATCCATGCTTCAGCTAAAAGAGCCGCTCTGGAAGGTGGAAGCATTATGTTGTGTGCGTGCATGAGAGCCCTGCAACGGAGTCCAAAGCTTTTTGTGAGTGAGCCTGAGGCCCCAGCAGAAGGCAGAACACGACTCCCCATGTGTTTCATCACGCTAGCACGGCAGCCCCACTTTTGCATGGAAGTCTAACAGCTAGTGTTCTCACTCGAAGAAACAACACTGTAGAGAAACCCTGCTTTAGCTACCGTCGACCTCTAGATGGAGGAAGTATTACACGGACTACCGTGGCTGAGAGCCTGGGGAACGGGTTCCATACGTGAAACCAAGGGAGAAATAGGTCCGGGCAGAAGGCACCTCTGGACTCAGCTCTTGCTACCTGAAGCTAACACTACTGCTCCATGTGTGCTTGGAATGCTATGTGCTCCACACTGACTGGGAAGAAACAAGCCTGTAAAGAATCCCAGCTGCAGCTCACTCGCCTACCAGGCTCCTAACACCAAGAATCAATGCTGTGGCGTTACTGCGCTTTAGCTAACATTGCCGTTCCTGAAGCCGCAGGAGTTGTATAGTGCTCGTGTATGAGAGACCGGGGAAAGGGTCCCAGACCTGAAATGGAGTGAGAAACAGGCCGGTGCGGAAGGCAGCTCTCAACTCACCTCTTGTTTATGAGGCTAGTACCCTTGCCCCGGGTGTGCCTGCAGGCCATAAGCCAACCACCTAACTCAAAGGAACAACTCTGTAGGGAATTCCTGCTTCGGGTAAAAGAGCCATGCCTCAGGGTGGACGCATTGTGTGGTGTGCATGCGTGAGTGCACAGCAAGTGAGTCCAAAACCATTTTCCTTGTGAGACCCAGGCCCCGCAAGAAGCCAGAACACGACTCCCCACTGGCTCCATGAAACTAGCACTGCGGCCCCACTTTTGAATGGAAGTCTAATAGCTAGCTTTCTAACTCGAAGAAACAACACTGCAGAGAAACCGTGCTTTAGCTACCGTCGACCTCTCTGTGGGCGAAGCAGTTTAGGGTGTACTGTGGCTGAGAGCCTGGGGACGGTTTCAATATCGTAATATCGGGGGAGAGACAGGCCGGTACAGAAGGCAGCTCTCAACCCACATCATGGTTATGGGGCTAGGACCGTTGCCCAGGGTGTGTGTGCAGGCTTAAACGAAGCCACCTAACTCGAAGGAAAAACTCGGTTGAGAGCCTGTGCTGCAGGTAAAACAGCTGCTCCTGAGGGTGGCAGCATTTTGTTGTGTGCGTGCGTGAGAGCCCTGCAAGGGAGTCCAGACCCATTTTCCGTGTGGGACTCAGGCCCCGGCAGAAGACAGAACACGACTCCCCACTTGTTTCATGAAGCTAGCACTGCGGCCCCACTTTTGCATGGAAGTCTAATAGCAAGCGTTCTTTTTTATTATTATTATGAAATGTTTTTATTGTTATGTTAATCCCCATACATTACATCATTAGTTTTAGATATAGTGTTCCATGATTCCTTGTTTGTGCATAACACCCAGTGCTCCATGCAGATCGTGCCCTGCTCAATACCCATCACCAGGCTAACCCATCCTCCCACCCCCCTCCCCTCTAGAACCCTCAGTTTGTTTTTCAGAGTCCATCGTCTCTCATGGTTCTTCTCCCCCTCCGATTTTCCCCCCTTCATTCTTCCCCTCCTGCTACATTCTTCTTCTTCTTTTGTTCTTTCTTAACATATATTGCATTATTTGTTTCAGAGGTACAGATCTGAGATTCAACAGTCTTGCACAATTCACAGCGCTTACCAGAACACATACCCTCCCCGGTGTCCAACACCCAGTGACCCCATCCCTCCCACCCCAGCCCCCACTCCAGCAACCCTCAGTTTGTTTCCTGAGATTAAGAATTCCTCATATCAGTGAGGTCATATGATGCATGTCTTTCTCTGTTTGACTTATTTCGCTCAGCATGATACCCTCCAGTTCCATCCACGTCGTTGCAGATGGCAAGATCTCATTCCTTTTGATGGCTGCAAAATATTCCATTGTATATATATATATATACCCCCTCTTCTTTATCCATTCATCTGTTGGTGGACATCTTGGCTCTTTCCACAGTTTGGCTATTGTGGACATTAATAGCAAGCGTTCTAACTCGGAGAAACAACACTGAAGAGAAACCGTGCTTTAGCTACCGACGACCTCTGTGTGGGAGGAAGCAGTTTAGGGTGTACGGTGGGTGAGAGCCTGGGGACGGGTTCCGTTTCCTAAAATCGAGGGAGAGACAGGCCGGAGAGAAGGCAGCTCTCAACTCACACCATGGTTATGGGGCTAGTACCGTTGCCCCGGGTGTGTGTGCAGGCTTCACGAAAACCGCCTAACTCGAAGGAAAAACTCGCTGGAGAATCCATGCTTCAGCTAAAAGAGCCGCTCTGGAAGGTGGAAGCATTATGTTGTGTGCGTGCATGAGAGCCCTGCAACGGAGTCCAAAGCTTTTTGTGAGTGAGCCTGAGGCCCCAACAGAAGGCAGAACACGACTCCCCATGTGTTTCATCACGCTAGCACGGCAGCCCCACTTTTGCATGGAAGTCTAACAGCTAGTGTTCTCACTCGAAGAAACAACACTGTAGAGAAACCCTGCTTTAGCTACCGTCGACCTCTAGATGGAGGAAGTATTACACGGACTACCGTGGCTGAGAGCCTGGGGAACGGGTTCCATACGTGAAACCAAGGGAGAAATAGGTCCGGGCAGAAGGCACCTCTGGACTCAGCTCTTGCTACCTGAAGCTAACACTACTGCTCCATGTGTGCTTGGAATGCTATGCGCTCCACACTGACTGGGAAGAAACAAGCCTGTAAAGAATCCCAGCTGCAGCTCATTCGCCTACCAGGCTACTAACACCAAGAATCAATGCTGTGGCGTTACTGCGCTTGAGCTAACATTGCCGTTCCTGAAGCCGCAGGAGTTGTATAGTGCTCGTGTATGAGAGACCGGGGAAAGGGTCCCAGACGTGAAATGGAGTGAGAAACAGGCCGGTGCGGAAGGCAGCTCTCAACTCACCTCTTGTTTATGAGCCTAGTACCCTTGCCCCGGGTGTGCCTGCAGGCCATAAGCCAACCACCTAACTCAAAGGAACAACTCTGTAGGGAATTCCTGCTTCGGCTAAAAGAGCCATGCCTCAGGGTGGACGCATTGTGTGGTGTGCATGCGTGAGTGCACAGCAAGTGAGTCCAAAACCATTTTCCTTGTGAGACCCAGGCCCCGCAAGAAGCCAGAACACGACTCCCCACTGGCTCCATGAAACTAGTACTGCGGCCCCACTTTTGAATGGAAGTCTAATAGCTAGCTTTCTAACTCGAAGAAACAACACTGCACAGAAACCGTGCTTTAGCTACCGTCGACCTCTCTGTGGGCGAAGCAGTTTAGGGTGTACTGTGGCTGAGAGCCTGGGGACGGTTTCAATATCGTAATATCGGGGGAGAGACAGGCCGGTACAGAAGGCAGCTCTCAACCCACATCATGGTTATGGGGCTAGTACCGTTGCCCAGGGTGTGTGTGCAGGCTTAAACACAGCCACCTAACTCGAAGGAAAACCTCGGTTGAGAGCCTGTGCTGCAGGTAAAACAGCTGCTCCTGAGGGTGGCAGCATTTTGTTGTGTGCGTGCGTGAGAGCACTGCAAGGGAGTCCAGACCCATTTTCCGTGTGGGACTCAGGCCCCGGCAGAAGACAGAACACGACTCCCCACTTGTTTCATGAAGCTAGCACTGCGGCCCCACTTTTGCATGGAAGTCTAATAGCAAGCGTTCTTTTTTATTATTATTATGAAATGTTTTTATTGTTATGTTAATCCCCATACATTACATCATTAGTTTTAGATATAGTGTTCCATGATTCCTTGTTTGTGCATAACACCCAGTGCTCCATGCAGATCGTGCCCTGCTCAATACCCATCACCAGGCTAACCCATCCTCCCACCCCCCTCCCCTCTAGAACCCTCAGTTTGTTTTTCAGAGTCCATCGTCTCTCATGGTTCTTCTCCCCCTCCGATTTTCCCCCCTTCATTCTTCCCCTCCTGCTACATTCTTCTTCTTCTTTTGTTCTTTCTTAACATATATTGCATTATTGGTTTCAGAGGTACAGATCTGAGATTCAACAGTCTTGCACAATTCACAGCGCTTACCAGAACACATACCCTCCCCGGTGTCCAACACCCAGTGACCCCATCCCTCCCACCCCAGCCCCCACTCCAGCAACCCTCAGTTTGTTTCCTGAGATTAAGAATTCCTCATATCAGTGAGGTCATATGATGCATGTCTTTCTCTGTTTGACTTATTTCGCTCAGCATGATACCCTCCAGTTCCATCCACGTCGTTGCAGATGGCAAGATCTCATTCCTTTTGATGGCTGCAAAATATTCCATTGTATATATATATATACCCCCTCTTCTTTATCCATTCATCTGTTGGTGGACATCTTGGCTCTTTCCACAGTTTGGCTATTGTGGACATTAATAGCAAGCGTTCTAACTCGGAGAAACAACACTGAAGAGAAACCGTGCTTTAGCTACCGACGACCTCTGTGTGGGAGGAAGCAGTTTAGGGTGTACGGTGGGTGAGAGCCTGGGGACGGGTTCCGTTTCCTAAAATCGAGGGAGAGACAGGCCGGAGAGAAGGCAGCTCTCAACTCACACCATGGTTATGGGGCTAGTACCGTTGCCCCGGGTGTGTGTGCAGGCTTCACGAAAACCGCCTAACTCGAAGGAAAAACTCGCTGGAGAATCCATGCTTCAGCTAAAAGAGCCGCTCTGGAAGGTGGAAGCATTATGTTGTGTGCGTGCATGAGAGCCCTGCAACGGAGTCCAAAGCTTTTTGTGAGTGAGCCTGAGGCCCCAGCAGAAGGCAGAACACGACTCCCCATGTGTTTCATCACGCTAGCACGGCAGCCCCACTTTTGCATGGAAGTCTAACAGCTAGTGTTCTCACTCGAAGAAACAACACTGTAGAGAAACCCTGCTTTAGCTACCGTCGACCTCTAGATGGAGGAAGTATTACACGGACTACCGTGGCTGAGAGCCTGGGGAACGGGTTCCATACGTGAAACCAAGGGAGAAATAGGTCCGGGCAGAAGGCACCTCTGGACTCAGCTCTTGCTACCTGAAGCTAACACTACTGCTCCATGTGTGCTTGGAATGCTATGCGCTCCACACTGACTGGGAAGAAACAAGCCTGTAAAGAATCCCAGCTGCAGCTCATTCGCCTACCAGGCTACTAACACCAAGAATCAATGCTGTGGCGTTACTGCGCTTGAGCTAACATTGCCGTTCCTGAAGCCGCAGGAGTTGTATAGTGCTCGTGTATGAGAGACCGGGGAAAGGGTCCCAGACGTGAAATGGAGTGAGAAACAGGCCGGTGCGGAAGGCAGCTCTCAACTCACCTCTTGTTTATGAGCCTAGTACCCTTGCCCCGGGTGTGCCTGCAGGCCATAAGCCAACCACCTAACTCAAAGGAACAACTCTGTAGGGAATTCCTGCTTCGGCTAAAAGAGCCATGCCTCAGGGTGGACGCATTGTGTGGTGTGCATGCGTGAGTGCACAACAAGTGAGTCCAAAACCATTTTCCTTGTGAGACCCAGGCCCCGCAAGAAGCCAGAACACGACTCCCCACTGGCTCCATGAAACTAGTACTGCGGCCCCACTTTTGAATGGAAGTCTAATAGCTAGCTTTCTAACTCGAAGAAACAACACTGCACAGAAACCGTGCTTTAGCTACCGTCGACCTCTCTGTGGGCGAAGCAGTTTAGGGTGTACTGTGGCTGAGAGCCTGGGGACGGTTTCAATATCGTAATATCGGGGGAGAGACAGGCCGGTACAGAAGGCAGCTCTCAACCCACATCATGGTTATGGGGCTAGTACCGTTGCCCAGGGTGTGTGTGCAGGCTTAAACACAGCCACCTAACTCGAAGGAAAACCTCGGTTGAGAGCCTGTGCTGCAGGTAAAACAGCTGCTCCTGAGGGTGGCAGCATTTTGTTGTGTGCGTGCGTGAGAGCACTGCAAGGGATTCCAGACCCATTTTCCGTGTGGGACTCAGGCCCCGGCAGAAGACAGAACACGACTCCCCACTTGTTTCATGAAGCTAGCACTGCGGCCCCACTTTTGCATGGAAGTCTAATAGCAAGCGTTCTTTATTATTATTATTATGAAATGTTTTTATTGTTATGTTAATCCCCATACATTACATCATTAGTTTTAGATATAGTGTTCCATGATTCCTTGTTTGTGCATAACACCCAGTGCTCCATGCAGATCGTGCCCTGCTCAATACCCATCACCAGGCTAACCCATCCTCCCACCCCCCTCCCCTCTAGAACCCTCAGTTTGTTTTTCAGAGTCCATCGTCTCTCATGGTTCTTCTCCCCCTCCGATTTTCCCCCCTTCATTCTTCCCCTCCTGCTACATTCTTCTTCTTCTTTTGTTCTTTCTTAACATATTTTGCATTATTTGTTTCAGAGGTACAGATCTGAGATTCAACTGTCTTGCACAATTCACAGCGCTTAACAGAACACATACCCTCCCCGGTGTCCAACACCCAGTGACCCCATCCCTCCCACCCCAGCCCCCACTCCAGCAACCCTCAGTTTGTTTCCTGAGATTAAGAATTCCTCATATCAGTGAGGTCATATGATGCATGTCTTTCTCTGTTTGACTTATTTCGCTCAGCATGATACCCTCCAGTTCCATCCACGTCGTTGCAGATGGCAAGATCTCATTCCTTTTGATGGCTGCAAAATATTCCATTGTATATATATATACCCCCTCTTCTTTATCCATTCATCTGTTGGTGGACATCTTGGCTCTTTCCACAGTTTGGCTATTGTGGACATTAATAGCAAGCGTTCTAACTCGGAGAAACAACACTGAAGAGAAACCGTGCTTTAGCTACCGACGACCTCTGTGTGGGAGGAAGCAGTTTAGGGTGTACGGTGGGTGAGAGCCTGGGGACGGGTTCCGTTTCCTAAAATCGAGGGAGAGACAGGCCGGAGAGAAGGCAGCTCTCAACTCACACCATGGTTATGGGGCTAGTACCGTTGCCCCGGGTGTGTGTGCAGGCTTCACGAAAACCGCCTAACTCGAAGGAAAAACTCGCTGGAGAATCCATGCTTCAGCTAAAAGAGCCGCTCTTGAAGGTGGAAGCATTATGTTGTGTGCGTGCATGAGAGCCCTGCAAGGGAGTCCAAAGCTTTTTGTGAGTGAGCCTCAGGCCCCAGCAGAAGGCAGAACACGACTCCCCATGTGTTTCATCACGCTAGCACGGCAGCCCCACTTTTGCATGGAAGTCTAACAGCTAGTGTTCTCACTCGAAGAAACAACACTGTAGAGAAACCCTGCTTTAGCTACCGTCGACCTCTAGATGGAGGAAGTATTACACGGACTACCGTGGCTGAGAGCCTGGGGAACGGGTTCCATACGTGAAACCAAGGGAGAAATAGGTCCGGGCAGAAGGCACCTCTGGACTCAGCTCTTGCTACCTGAAGCTAACACTACTGCTCCATGTGTGCTTGGAATGCTATGTGCTCCACAGTGACTGGGAAGAAACAAGCCTGTAAAGAATCCCAGCTGCAGCTCACTCGCCTACCAGGCTCCTAACACCAAGAATCAATGCTGTGGCGTTACTGCGCTTGAGCTAACATTGCCGTTCCTGAAGCCGCAGGAGTTGTATAGTGCTCGTGTATGAGAGACCGGGGAAAGGGTCCCAGACGTGAAATGGAGTGAGAAACAGGCCGGTGCGGAAGGCAGCTCTCAACTCACCTCTTGTTTATGAGGCTAGTACCCTTGCCCCGGGTGTGCCTGCAGGCCATAAGCCAACCACCTCACTCAAAGGAACAACTCTGTAGGGAATTCCTGCTTCGGGTAAAAGAGCCATGCCTCAGGGTGGACGCATTGTGTGGTGTGCATGCGTGAGTGCACAGCAAGTGAGTCCAAAACCATTTTCCTTGTGAGACCCAGGCCCCGCAAGAAGCCAGAACACGACTCCCCACTGGCTCCATGAAACTAGCACTGCGGCCCCACTTTTGAATGGAAGTCTAATAGCTAGCTTTCTAACTCGAAGAAACAACACTGCAGAGAAACCGTGCTTTAGCTACCGTCGACCTCTCTGTGGGCGAAGCAGTTTAGGGTGTACTGTGGCTGAGAGCCTGGGGACGGTTTCAATATCGTAATATCGGGGGAGAGACAGGCCGGTACAGAAGGCAGCTCTCAACCCACATCATGGTTATGGGGCTAGTACCGTTGCCCAGGGTGTGTGTGCAGGCTTAAACGAAGCCACCTAACTCGAAGGAAAAACTCGGTTGAGAGCCTGTGCTGCAGGTAAAACAGCTGCTCCTGAGGGTGGCAGCATTTTGTTGTGTGCGTGCGTGAGAGCCCTGCAAGGGAGTCCAGACCCATTTTCCGTGTGGGACTCAGGCCCCGGCAGAAGACAGAACACGACTCCCCACTTGTTTCATGAAGCTAGCACTGCGGCCCCACTTTTGCATGGAAGTCTAATAGCAAGCGTTCTTTTTTATTATTATTATGAAATATTTTTATTGTTATGTTAATCCCCATACATTACATCATTAGTTTTAGATATAGTGTTCCATGATTCCTTGTTTGTGCATAACACCCAGTGCTCCATGCAGATCGTGCCCTGCTCAATACCCATCACCAGGCTAACCCATCCTCCCACCCCCCTCCCCTCTAGAACCCTCAGTTTGTTTTTCAGAGTCCATCGTCTCTCATGGTTCTTCTCCCCCTCCGATTTTCCCCCCTTCATTCTTCCCCTCCTGCTACATTCTTCTTCTTCTTTTGTTCTTTCTTAACATATATTGCATTATTTGTTTCAGAGTTACAGATCTGAGATTCAACAGTCTTGCACAATTCACAGCGCTTACCAGAACACATACCCTCCCCGGTGTCCAACACCCAGTGACCCCATCCCTCCCACCCCAGCCCCCACTCCAGCAACCCTCAGTTTGTTTCCTGAGATTAAGAATTCCTCATATCAGTGAGGTCATATGATGCATGTCTTTCTCTGTTTGACTTATTTCGCTCAGCATGATACCCTCCAGTTCCATCCACGTCGTTGCAGATGGCAAGATCTCATTCCTTTTGATGGCTGCAAAATATTCCATTGTATATATATATACCCCCTCTTCTTTATCCATTCATCTGTTGGTGGACATCTTGGCTCTTTCCACAGTTTGGCTATTGTGGACATTAATAGCAAGCGTTCTAACTCGGAGAAACAACACTGAAGAGAAACCGTGCTTTAGCTACCGACGACCTCTGTGTGGGAGGAAGCAGTTTAGGGTGTACGGTGGGTGAGAGCCTGGGGACGGGTTCCGTTTCCTAAAATCGAGGGAGAGACAGGCCGGAGAGAAGGCAGCTCTCAACTCACACCATGGTTATGGGGCTAGTACCGTTGCCCCGGGTGTGTGTGCAGGCTTCACGAAAACCGCCTAACTCGAAGGAAAAACTCGCTGGAGAATCCATGCTTCAGCTAAAAGAGCCGCTCTGGAAGGTGGAAGCATTATGTTGTGTGCGTGCATGAGAGCCCTGCAACGGAGTCCAAAGCTTTTTGTGAGTGAGCCTGAGGCCCCAGCAGAAGGCAGAACACGACTCCCCATGTGTTTCATCACGCTAGCACGGCAGCCCCACTTTTGCATGGAAGTCTAACAGCTAGTGTTCTCACTCGAAGAAACAACACTGTAGAGAAACCCTGCTTTAGCTACCGTCGACCTCTAGATGGAGGAAGTATTACACGGACTACCGTGGCTGAGAGCCTGGGGAACGGGTTCCATACGTGAAACCAAGGGAGAAATAGGTCCGGGCAGAAGGCACCTCTGGACTCAGCTCTTGCTACCTGAAGCTAATACTACTGCTCCATGTGTGCTTGGAATGCTATGTGCTCCACACTGACTGGGAAGAAACAAGCCTGTAAAGAATCCCAGCTGCAGCTCATTCGCCTACCAGGCTCCTAACACCAAGAATCAATGCTGTGGCGTTACTGCGCTTGAGCTAACATTGCCGTTCCTGAAGCCGCAGGAGTTGTATAGTGCTCGTGTATGAGAGACCGGGGAAAGGGTCCCAGACGTGAAATGGAGTGAGAAACAGGCCGGTGCGGAAGGCAGCTCTCACCTCACCTCTTGTTTATGAGCCTAGTACCCTTGCCCCGGGTGTGCCTGCAGGCCATAAGCCAACCACCTAACTCAAAGGAACAACTCTGTAGGGAATTCCTGCTTCGGCTAAAAGAGCCATGCCTCAGGGTGGACGCATTGTGTGGTGTGCATGCGTGAGTGCACAGCAAGTGAGTCCAAAACCATTTTCCTTGTGAGACCCAGGCCCCGCAAGAAGCCAGAACACGACTCCCCACTGGCTCCATGAAACTAGCACTGCGGCCCCACTTTTGAATGGAAGTCTAATAGCTAGCTTTCTAACTCGAAGAAACAACACTGCAGAGAAACCGTGCTTTAGCTACCGTCGACCTCTCTGTGGGCGAAGCAGTTTAGGGTGTACTGTGGCTGAGAGCCTGGGGACGGTTTCAATATCGTAATATCGGGGGAGAGACAGGCCGGTACAGAAGGCAGCTCTCAACCCACATCATGGTTATGGGGCTAGTACCGTTGCCCAGGGTGTGTGTGCAGGCTTAAACGAAGCCACCTAACTCGAAGGAAAAACTCGGTTGAGAGCCTGTGCTGCAGGTAAAACAGCTGCTCCTGAGGGTGGCAGCATTTTGTTGTGTGCGTGCGTGAGAGCCCTGCAAGGGAGTCCAGACCCATTTTCCGTGTGGGACTCAGGCCCCGGCAGAAGACAGAACACGACTCCCCACTTGTTTCATGAAGCTAGCACTGCGGCCCCACTTTTGCATGGAAGTCTAATAGCAAGCGTTCTTTTTTATTATTATTATGAAATGTTTTTATTGTTATGTTAATCCCCATACATTACATCATTAGTTTTAGATATAGTGTTCCATGATTCCTTGTTTGTGCATAACACCCAGTGCTCCATGCAGATCGTGCCCTGCTCAATCCCCATCACCAGGCTAACCCATCCTCCCACCCCCCTCCCCTCTAGAACCCTCAGTTTGTTTTTCAGAGTCCATCGTCTCTCATGGTTCTTCTCCCCCTCCGATTTTCCCCCCTTCATTCTTCCCCTCCTGCTACATTCTTCTTCTTCTTTTGTTCTTTCTTAACATATATTGCATTATTGGTTTCAGAGGTACAGATCTGAGATTCAACAGTCTTGCACAATTCACAGCGCTTACCAGAACACATACCCTCCCCGGTGTCCAACACCCAGTGACCCCATCCCTCCCACCCCAGCCCCCACTCCAGCAACCCTCAGTTTGTTTCCTGAGATTAAGAATTCCTCATATCAGTGAGGTCATATGATGCATGTCTTTCTCTGTTTGACTTATTTCGCTCAGCATGATACCCTCCAGTTCCATCCACGTCGTTGCAGATGGCAAGATCTCATTCCTTTTGATGGCTGCAAAATATTCCATTGTATATATATATATACCCCCTCTTCTTTATCCATTCATCTGTTGGTGGACATCTTGGCTCTTTCCACAGTTTGGCTATTGTGGACATTAATAGCAAGCGTTCTAACTCGGAGAAACAACACTGAAGAGAAACCGTGCTTTAGCTACCGACGACCTCTGTGTGGGAGGAAGCAGTTTAGGGTGTACGGTGGGTGAGAGCCTGGGGACGGGTTCCGTTTCCTAAAATCGAGGGAGAGACAGGCCGGAGAGAAGGCAGCTCTCAACTCACACCATGGTTATGGGGCTAGTACCGTTGCCCCGGGTGTGTGTGCAGGCTTCACGAAAACCGCCTAACTCGAAGGAAAAACTCGCTGGAGAATCCATGCTTCAGCTAAAAGAGCCGCTCTGGAAGGTGGAAGCATTATGTTGTGTGCGTGCATGAGAGCCCTGCAACGGAGTCCAAAGCTTTTTGTGAGTGAGCCTGAGGCCCCAACAGAAGGCAGAACACGACTCCCCATGTGTTTCATCACGCTAGCACGGCAGCCCCACTTTTGCATGGAAGTCTAACAGCTAGTGTTCTCACTCGAAGAAACAACACTGTAGAGAAACCCTGCTTTAGCTACCGTCGACCTCTAGATGGAGGAAGTATTACACGGACTACCGTGGCTGAGAGCCTGGGGAACGGGTTCCATACGTGAAACCAAGGGAGAAATAGGTCCGGGCAGAAGGCACCTCTGGACTCAGCTCTTGCTACCTGAAGCTAACACTACTGCTCCATGTGTGCTTGGAATGCTATGCGCTCCACACTGACTGGGAAGAAACAAGCCTGTAAAGAATCCCAGCTGCAGCTCATTCGCCTACCAGGCTACTAACACCAAGAATCAATGCTGTGGCGTTACTGCGCTTGAGCTAACATTGCCGTTCCTGAAGCCGCAGGAGTTGTATAGTGCTCGTGTATGAGAGACCGGGGAAAGGGTCCCAGACGTGAAATGGAGTGAGAAACAGGCCGGTGCGGAAGGCAGCTCTCAACTCACCTCTTGTTTATGAGCCTAGTACCCTTGCCCCGGGTGTGCCTGCAGGCCATAAGCCAACCACCTAACTCAAAGGAACAACTCTGTAGGGAATTCCTGCTTCGGCTAAAAGAGCCATGCCTCAGGGTGGACGCATTGTGTGGTGTGCATGCGTGAGTGCACAGCAAGTGAGTCCAAAACCATTTTCCTTGTGAGACCCAGGCCCCGCAAGAAGCCAGAACACGACTCCCCACTGGCTCCATGAAACTAGTACTGCGGCCCCACTTTTGAATGGAAGTCTAATAGCTAGCTTTCTAACTCGAAGAAACAACACTGCACAGAAACCGTGCTTTAGCTACCGTCGACCTCTCTGTGGGCGAAGCAGTTTAGGGTGTACTGTGGCTGAGAGCCTGGGGACGGTTTCAATATCGTAATATCGGGGGAGAGACAGGCCGGTACAGAAGGCAGCTCTCAACCCACATCATGGTTATGGGGCTAGTACCGTTGCCCAGGGTGTGTGTGCAGGCTTAAACACAGCCACCTAACTCGAAGGAAAACCTCGGTTGAGAGCCTGTGCTGCAGGTAAAACAGCTGCTCCTGAGGGTGGCAGCATTTTGTTGTGTGCGTGCGTGAGAGCACTGCAAGGGAGTCCAGACCCATTTTCCGTGTGGGACTCAGGCCCCGGCAGAAGACAGAACACGACTCCCCACTTGTTTCATGAAGCTAGCACTGCGGCCCCACTTTTGCATGGAAGTCTAATAGCAAGCGTTCTTTTTTATTATTATTATGAAATGTTTTTATTGTTATGTTAATCCCCATACATTACATCATTAGTTTTAGATATAGTGTTCCATGATTCCTTGTTTGTGCATAACACCCAGTGCTCCATGCAGATCGTGCCCTGCTCAATACCCATCACCAGGCTAACCCATCCTCCCACCCCCCTCCCCTCTAGAACCCTCAGTTTGTTTTTCAGAGTCCATCGTCTCTCATGGTTCTTCTCCCCCTCCGATTTTCCCCCCTTCATTCTTCCCCTCCTGCTACATTCTTCTTCTTCTTTTGTTCTTTCTTAACATATATTGCATTATTGGTTTCAGAGGTACAGATCTGAGATTCAACAGTCTTGCACAATTCACAGCGCTTACCAGAACACATACCCTCCCCGGTGTCCAACACCCAGTGACCCCATCCCTCCCACCCCAGCCCCCACTCCAGCAACCCTCAGTTTGTTTCCTGAGATTAAGAATTCCTCATATCAGTGAGGTCATATGATGCATGTCTTTCTCTGTTTGACTTATTTCGCTCAGCATGATACCCTCCAGTTCCATCCACGTCGTTGCAGATGGCAAGATCTCATTCCTTTTGATGGCTGCAAAATATTCCATTGTATATATATATATACCCCCTCTTCTTTATCCATTCATCTGTTGGTGGACATCTTGGCTCTTTCCACAGTTTGGCTATTGTGGACATTAATAGCAAGCGTTCTAACTCGGAGAAACAACACTGAAGAGAAACCGTGCTTTAGCTACCGACGACCTCTGTGTGGGAGGAAGCAGTTTAGGGTGTACGGTGGGTGAGAGCCTGGGGACGGGTTCCGTTTCCTAAAATCGAGGGAGAGACAGGCCGGAGAGAAGGCAGCTCTCAACTCACACCATGGTTATGGGGCTAGTACCGTTGCCCCGGGTGTGTGTGCAGGCTTCACGAAAACCGCCTAACTCGAAGGAAAAACTCGCTGGAGAATCCATGCTTCAGCTAAAAGAGCCGCTCTGGAAGGTGGAAGCATTATGTTGTGTGCGTGCATGAGAGCCCTGCAACGGAGTCCAAAGCTTTTTGTGAGTGAGCCTGAGGCCCCAGCAGAAGGCAGAACACGACTCCCCATGTGTTTCATCACGCTAGCACGGCAGCCCCACTTTTGCATGGAAGTCTAACAGCTAGTGTTCTCACTCGAAGAAACAACACTGTAGAGAAACCCTGCTTTAGCTACCGTCGACCTCTAGATGGAGGAAGTATTACACGGACTACCGTGGCTGAGAGCCTGGGGAACGGGTTCCATACGTGAAACCAAGGGAGAAATAGGTCCGGGCAGAAGGCACCTCTGGACTCAGCTCTTGCTACCTGAAGCTAACACTACTGCTCCATGTGTGCTTGGAATGCTATGCGCTCCACACTGACTGGGAAGAAACAAGCCTGTAAAGAATCCCAGCTGCAGCTCATTCGCCTACCAGGCTACTAACACCAAGAATCAATGCTGTGGCGTTACTGCGCTTGAGCTAACATTGCCGTTCCTGAAGCCGCAGGAGTTGTATAGTGCTCGTGTATGAGAGACCGGGGAAAGGGTCCCAGACGTGAAATGGAGTGAGAAACAGGCCGGTGCGGAAGGCAGCTCTCAACTCACCTCTTGTTTATGAGCCTAGTACCCTTGCCCCGGGTGTGCCTGCAGGCCATAAGCCAACCACCTAACTCAAAGGAACAACTCTGTAGGGAATTCCTGCTTCGGCTAAAAGAGCCATGCCTCAGGGTGGACGCATTGTGTGGTGTGCATGCGTGAGTGCACAACAAGTGAGTCCAAAACCATTTTCCTTGTGAGACCCAGGCCCCGCAAGAAGCCAGAACACGACTCCCCACTGGCTCCATGAAACTAGTACTGCGGCCCCACTTTTGAATGGAAGTCTAATAGCTAGCTTTCTAACTCGAAGAAACAACACTGCACAGAAACCGTGCTTTAGCTACCGTCGACCTCTCTGTGGGCGAAGCAGTTTAGGGTGTACTGTGGCTGAAAGCCTGGGGACGGTTTCAATATCGTAATATCGGGGGAGAGACAGGCCGGTACAGAAGGCAGCTCTCAACCCACATCATGGTTATGGGGCTAGTACCGTTGCCCAGGGTGTGTGTGCAGGCTTAAACACAGCCACCTAACTCGAAGGAAAACCTCGGTTGAGAGCCTGTGCTGCAGGTAAAACAGCTGCTCCTGAGGGTGGCAGCATTTTGTTGTGTGCGTGCGTGAGAGCACTGCAAGGGAGTCCAGACCCATTTTCCGTGTGGGACTCAGGCCCCGGCAGAAGACAGAACACGACTCCCCACTTGTTTCATGAAGCTAGCACTGCGGCCCCACTTTTGCATGGAAGTCTAATAGCAAGCGTTCTTTTTTATTATTATTATGAAATGTTTTTATTGTTATGTTAATCCCCATACATTACATCATTAGTTTTAGATATAGTGTTCCATGATTCCTTGTTTGTGCATAACACCCAGTGCTCCATGCAGATCGTGCCCTGCTCAATACCCATCACCAGGCTAACCCATCCTCCCACCCCCCTCCCCTCTAGAACCCTCAGTTTGTTTTTCAGAGTCCATCGTCTCTCATGGTTCTTCTCCCCCTCCGATTTTCCCCCCTTCATTCTTCCCCTCCTGCTACATTCTTCTTCTTCTTTTGTTCTTTCTTAACATATATTGCATTATTGGTTTCAGAGGTACAGATCTGAGATTCAACAGTCTTGCACAATTCACAGCGCTTACCAGAACACATACCCTCCCCGGTGTCCAACACCCAGTGACCCCATCCCTCCCACCCCAGCCCCCACTCCAGCAACCCTCAGTTTGTTTCCTGAGATTAAGAATTCCTCATATCAGTGAGGTCATATGATGCATGTCTTTCTCTGTTTGACTTATTTCGCTCAGCATGATACCCTCCAGTTCCATCCACGTCGTTGCAGATGGCAAGATCTCATTCCTTTTGATGGCTGCAAAATATTCCATTGTATATATATATATACCCCCTCTTCTTTATCCATTCATCTGTTGGTGGACATCTTGGCTCTTTCCACAGTTTGGCTATTGTGGACATTAATAGCAAGCGTTCTAACTCGGAGAAACAACACTGAAGAGAAACCGTGCTTTAGCTACCGACGACCTCTGTGTGGGAGGAAGCAGTTTAGGGTGTACGGTGGGTGAGAGCCTGGGGACGGGTTCCGTTTCCTAAAATCGAGGGAGAGACAGGCCGGAGAGAAGGCAGCTCTCAACTCACACCATGGTTATGGGGCTAGTACCGTTGCCCCGGGTGTGTGTGCAGGCTTCACGAAAACCGCCTAACTCGAAGGAAAAACTCGCTGGAGAATCCATGCTTCAGCTAAAAGAGCCGCTCTGGAAGGTGGAAGCATTATGTTGTGTGCGTGCATGAGAGCCCTGCAACGGAGTCCAAAGCTTTTTGTGAGTGAGCCTGAGGCCCCAGCAGAAGGCAGAACACGACTCCCCATGTGTTTCATCACGCTAGCACGGCAGCCCCACTTTTGCATGGAAGTCTAACAGCTAGTGTTCTCACTCGAAGAAACAACACTGTAGAGAAACCCTGCTTTAGCTACCGTCGACCTCTAGATGGAGGAAGTATTACACGGACTACCGTGGCTGAGAGCCTGGGGAACGGGTTCCATACGTGAAACCAAGGGAGAAATAGGTCCGGGCAGAAGGCACCTCTGGACTCAGCTCTTGCTACCTGAAGCTAACACTACTGCTCCATGTGTGCTTGGCATGCTATGCGCTCCACACTGACTGGGAAGAAACAAGCCTGTAAAGAATCCCAGCTGCAGCTCATTCGCCTACCAGGCTACTAACACCAAGAATCAATGCTGTGGCGTTACTGCGCTTGAGCTAACATTGCCGTTCCTGAAGCCGCAGGAGTTGTATAGTGCTCGTGTATGAGAGACCGGGGAAAGGGTCCCAGACGTGAAATGGAGTGAGAAACAGGCCGGTGCGGAAGGCAGCTCTCAACTCACCTCTTGTTTATGAGCCTAGTACCCTTGCCCCGGGTGTGCCTGCAGGCCATAAGCCAACCACCTAACTCAAAGGAACAACTCTGTAGGGAATTCCTGCTTCGGCTAAAAGAGCCATGCCTCAGGCTGGACGCATTGTGTGGTGTGCATGCGTGAGTGCACAACAAGTGAGTCCAAAACCATTTTCCTTGTGAGACCCAGGCCCCGCAAGAAGCCAGAACACGACTCCCCACTGGCTCCATGAAACTAGTACTGCGGCCCCACTTTTGAATGGAAGTCTAATAGCTAGCTTTCTAACTCGAAGAAACAACACTGCACAGAAACCGTGCTTTAGCTACCGTCGACCTCTCTGTGGGCGAAGCAGTTTAGGGTGTACTGTGGCTGAGAGCCTGGGGACGGTTTCAATATCGTAATATCGGGGGAGAGACAGGCCGGTACAGAAGGCAGCTCTCAACCCACATCATGGTTATGGGGCTAGTACCGTTGCCCAGGGTGTGTGTGCAGGCTTAAACACAGCCACCTAACTCGAAGGAAAACCTCGGTTGAGAGCCTGTGCTGCAGGTAAAACAGCTGCTCCTGAGGGTGGCAGCATTTTGTTGTGTGCGTGCGTGAGAGCACTGCAAGGGAGTCCAGACCCATTTTCCGTGTGGGACTCAGGCCCCGGCAGAAGACAGAACACGACTCCCCACTTGTTTCATGAAGCTAGCACTGCGGCCCCACTTTTGCATGGAAGTCTAATAGCAAGCGTTCTTTATTATTATTATTATGAAATGTTTTTATTGTTATGTTAATCCCCATACATTACATCATTAGTTTTAGATATAGTGTTCCATGATTCCTTGTTTGTGCATAACACCCAGTGCTCCATGCAGATCGTGCCCTGCTCAATACCCATCACCAGGCTAACCCATCCTCCCACCCCCCTCCCCTCTAGAACCCTCAGTTTGTTTTTCAGAGTCCATCGTCTCTCATGGTTCTTCTCCCCCTCCGATTTTCCCCCCTTCATTCTTCCCCTCCTGCTACATTCTTCTTCTTCTTTTGTTCTTTCTTAACATATTTTGCATTATTTGTTTCAGAGGTACAGATCTGAGATTCAACTGTCTTGCACAATTCACAGCGCTTAACAGAACACATACCCTCCCCGGTGTCCAACACCCAGTGACCCCATCCCTCCCACCCCAGCCCCCACTCCAGCAACCCTCAGTTTGTTTCCTGAGATTAAGAATTCCTCATATCAGTGAGGTCATATGATGCATGTCTTTCTCTGTTTGACTTATTTCGCTCAGCATGATACCCTCCAGTTCCATCCACGTCGTTGCAGATGGCAAGATCTCATTCCTTTTGATGGCTGCAAAATATTCCATTGTATATATATATACCCCCTCTTCTTTATCCATTCATCTGTTGGTGGACATCTTGGCTCTTTCCACAGTTTGGCTATTGTGGACATTAATAGCAAGCGTTCTAACTCGGAGAAACAACACTGAAGAGAAACCGTGCTTTAGCTACCGACGACCTCTGTGTGGGAGGAAGCAGTTTAGGGTGTACGGTGGGTGAGAGCCTGGGGACGGGTTCCGTTTCTTAAAATCGTGGGAGAGACAGGCCGGAGAGAAGGCAGCTCTCAACTCACACCATGGTTATGGGGCTAGTACCGTTGCCCCGGGTGTGTGTGCAGGCTTCACGAAAACCGCCTAACTCGAAGGAAAAACTCGCTGGAGAATCCATGCTTCAGCTAAAAGAGCCGCTCTTGAAGGTGGAAGCATTATGTTGTGTGCGTGCATGAGAGCCCTGCAAGGGAGTCCAAAGCTTTTTGTGAGTGAGCCTCAGGCCCCAGCAGAAGGCAGAACACGACTCCCCATGTGTTTCATCACGCTAGCACGGCAGCCCCACTTTTGCATGGAAGTCTAACAGCTAGTGTTCTCACTCGAAGAAACAACACTGTAGAGAAACCCTGCTTTAGCTACCGTCGACCTCTAGATGGAGGAAGTATTACACGGACTACCGTGGCTGAGAGCCTGGGGAACGGGTTCCATACGTGAAACCAAGGGAGAAATAGGTCCGGGCAGAAGGCACCTCTGGACTCAGCTCTTGCTACCTGAAGCTAACACTACTGCTCCATGTGTGCTTGGAATGCTATGTGCTCCACACTGACTGGGAAGAAACAAGCCTGTAAAGAATCCCAGCTGCAGCTCACTCGCCTACCAGGCTACTAACACCAAGAATCAATGCTGTGGCGTTACTGCGCTTTAGCTAACATTGCCGTTCCTGAAGCCGCAGGAGTTGTATAGTGCTCGTGTATGAGAGACCGGGGAAAGGGTCCCAGACCTGAAATGGAGTGAGAAACAGGCCGGTGCGGAAGGCAGCTCTCAACTCACCTCTTGTTTATGAGGCTAGTACCCTTGCCCCGGGTGTGCCTGCAGGCCATAAGCCAACCACCTAACTCAAAGGAACAACTCTGTAGGGAATTCCTGCTTCGGCTAAAAGAGCCATGCCTCAGGGTGGACGCATTGTGTGGTGTGCATGCGTGAGTGCACAGCAAGTGAGTCCAAAACCATTTTCCTTGTGAGACCCAGGCCCCGCAAGAAGCCAGAACACGACTCCCCACTGGCTCCATGAAACTAGTACTGCGGCCCCACTTTTGAATGGAAGTCTAATAGCTAGCTTTCTAACTCGAAGAAACAACACTGCAGAGAAACCGTGCTTTAGCTACCGTCGACCTCTCTGTGGGCGAAGCAGTTTAGGGTGTACTGTGGCTGAGAGCCTGGGGACGGTTTCAATATCGTAATATCGGGGGAGAGACAGGCCGGTACAGAAGGCAGCTCTCAACCCACATCATGGTTATGGGGCTAGTACCGTTGCCCAGGGTGTGTGTGCAGGCTTAAACACAGCCACCTAACTCGAAGGAAAACCTCGGTTGAGAGCCTGTGCTGCAGGTAAAACAGCTGCTCCTGAGGGTGGCAGCATTTTGTTGTGTGCGTGCGTGAGAGCACTGCAAGGGAGTCCAGACCCATTTTCCGTGTGGGACTCAGGCCCCGGCAGAAGACAGAACACGACTCCCCACTTGTTTCATGAAGCTAGCACTGCGGCCCCACTTTTGCATGGAAGTCTAATAGCAAGCGTTCTTTAGTATTATTATTATGAAATGTTTTTATTGTTATGTTAATCCCCATACATTACATCATTAGTTTTAGATATAGTGTTCCATGATTCCTTGTTTGTGCATAACACCCAGTGCTCCATGCAGATCGTGCCCTGCTCAATACCCATCACCAGGCTAACCCATCCTCCCACCCCCCTCCCCTCTAGAACCCTCAGTTTGTTTTTCAGAGTCCATCGTCTCTCATGGTTCTTCTCCCCCTCCGATTTTCCCCCCTTCATTCTTCCCCTCCTGCTACATTCTTCTTCTTCTTTTGTTCTTTCTTAACATATTTTGCATTATTTGTTTCAGAGGTACAGATCTGAGATTCAACAGTCTTGCACAATTCACAGCGCTTACCAGAACACATACCCTCCCCGGTGTCCAACACCCAGTGACCCCATCCCTCCCACCCCAGCCCCCACTCCAGCAACCCTCAGTTTGTTTCCTGAGATTAAGAATTCCTCATATCAGTGAGGTCATATGATGCATGTCTTTCTCTGTTTGACTTATTTCGCTCAGCATGATACCCTCCAGTTCCATCCACGTCGTTGCAGATGGCAAGATCTCATTCCTTTTGATGGCTGCAAAATATTCCATTGTATATATATATACCCCCTCTTCTTTATCCATTCATCTGTTGGTGGACATCTTGGCTCTTTCCACAGTTTGGCTATTGTGGACATTAATAGCAAGCGTTCTAACTCGGAGAAACAACACTGAAGAGAAACCGTGCTTTAGCTACCGACGACCTCTGTGTGGGGGGAAGCAGTTTAGGGTGTACGGTGGGTGAGAGCCTGGGGACGGGTTCCGTTTCCTAAAATCGAGGGAGAGACAGGCCGGAGAGAAGGCAGCTCTCAACTCACACCATGGTTATGGGGCTAGTACCGTTGCCCCGGGTGTGTGTGCAGGCTTCACGAAAACCGCCTAACTCGAAGGAAAAACTCGCTGGAGAATCCATGCTTCAGCTAAAAGAGCCGCTCTGGAAGGTGGAAGCATTATGTTGTGTGCGTGCATGAGAGCCCTGCAACGGAGTCCAAAGCTTTTTGTGAGTGAGCCTGAGGCCCCAGCAGAAGGCAGAACACGACTCCCCATGTGTTTCATCACGCTAGCACGGCAGCCCCACTTTTGCATGGAAGTCTAACAGCTAGTGTTCTCACTCGAAGAAACAACACTGTAGAGAAACCCTGCTTTAGCTACCGTCGACCTCTAGATGGAGGAAGTATTACACGGACTACCGTGGCTGAGAGCCTGGGGAACGGGTTCCATACGTGAAACCAAGGGAGAAATAGGTCCGGGCAGAAGGCACCTCTGGACTCAGCTCTTGCTACCTGAAGCTAACACTACTGCTCCATGTGTGCTTGGAATGCTATGTGCTCCACAGTGACTGGGAAGAAACAAGCCTGTAAAGAATCCCAGCTGCAGCTCACTCGCCTACCAGGCTCCTAACACCAAGAATCAATGCTGTGGCGTTACTGCGCTTGAGCTAACATTGCCGTTCCTGAAGCCGCAGGAGTTGTATAGTGCTCGTGTATGAGAGACCGGGGAAAGGGTCCCAGACGTGAAATGGAGTGAGAAACAGGCCGGTGCGGAAGGCAGCTCTCAACTCACCTCTTGTTTATGAGGCTAGTACCCTTGCCCCGGGTGTGCCTGCAGGCCATAAGCCAACCACCTCACTCAAAGGAACAACTCTGTAGGGAATTCCTGCTTCGGGTAAAAGAGCCATGCCTCAGGGTGGACGCATTGTGTGGTGTGCATGCGTGAGTGCACAGCAAGTGAGTCCAAAACCATTTTCCTTGTGAGACCCAGGCCCCGCAAGAAGCCAGAACACGACTCCCCACTGGCTCCATGAAACTAGCACTGCGGCCCCACTTTTGAATGGAAGTCTAATAGCTAGCTTTCTAACTCGAAGAAACAACACTGCAGAGAAACCGTGCTTTAGCTACCGTCGACCTCTCTGTGGGCGAAGCAGTTTAGGGTGTACTGTGGCTGAGAGCCTGGGGACGGTTTCAATATCGTAATATCGGGGGAGAGACAGGCCGGTACAGAAGGCAGCTCTCAACCCACATCATGGTTATGGGGCTAGTACCGTTGCCCAGGGTGTGTGTGCAGGCTTAAACGAAGCCACCTAACTCGAAGGAAAAACTCGGTTGAGAGCCTGTGCTGCAGGTAAAACAGCTGCTCCTGAGGGTGGCAGCATTTTGTTGTGTGCGTGCGTGAGAGCCCTGCAAGGGAGTCCAGACCCATTTTCCGTGTGGGACTCAGGCCCCGGCAGAAGACAGAACACGACTCCCCACTTGTTTCATGAAGCTAGCACTGCGGCCCCACTTTTGCATGGAAGTCTAATAGCAAGCGTTCTTTTTTATTATTATTATGAAATATTTTTATTGTTATGTTAATCCCCATACATTACATCATTAGTTTTAGATATAGTGTTCCATGATTCCTTGTTTGTGCATAACACCCAGTGCTCCATGCAGATCGTGCCCTGCTCAATACCCATCACCAGGCTAACCCATCCTCCCACCCCCCTCCCCTCTAGAACCCTCAGTTTGTTTTTCAGAGTCCATCGTCTCTCATGGTTCTTCTCCCCCTCCGATTTTCCCCCCTTCATTCTTCCCCTCCTGCTACATTCTTCTTCTTCTTTTGTTCTTTCTTAACATATATTGCATTATTTGTTTCAGAGTTACAGATCTGAGATTCAACAGTCTTGCACAATTCACAGCGCTTACCAGAACACATACCCTCCCCGGTGTCCAACACCCAGTGACCCCATCCCTCCCACCCCAGCCCCCACTCCAGCAACCCTCAGTTTGTTTCCTGAGATTAAGAATTCCTCATATCAGTGAGGTCATATGATGCATGTCTTTCTCTGTTTGACTTATTTCGCTCAGCATGATACCCTCCAGTTCCATCCACGTCGTTGCAGATGGCAAGATCTCATTCCTTTTGATGGCTGCAAAATATTCCATTGTATATATATATACCCCCTCTTCTTTATCCATTCATCTGTTGGTGGACATCTTGGCTCTTTCCACAGTTTGGCTATTGTGGACATTAATAGCAAGCGTTCTAACTCGGAGAAACAACACTGAAGAGAAACCGTGCTTTAGCTACCGACGACCTCTGTGTGGGAGGAAGCAGTTTAGGGTGTACGGTGGGTGAGAGCCTGGGGACGGGTTCCGTTTCCTAAAATCGAGGGAGAGACAGGCCGGAGAGAAGGCAGCTCTCAACTCACACCATGGTTATGGGGCTAGTACCGTTGCCCCGGGTGTGTGTGCAGGCTTCACGAAAACCGCCTAACTCGAAGGAAAAACTCGCTGGAGAATCCATGCTTCAGCTAAAAGAGCCGCTCTTGAAGGTGGAAGCATTATGTTGTGTGCGTGCATGAGAGCCCTGCAAGGGAGTCCAAAGCTTTTTGTGAGTGAGCCTCAGGCCCCAGCAGAAGGCAGAACACGACTCCCCATGTGTTTCATCACGCTAGCACGGCAGCCCCACTTTTGCATGGAAGTCTAACAGCTAGTGTTCTCACTCGAAGAAACAACACTGTAGAGAAACCCTGCTTTAGCTACCGTCGACCTCTAGATGGAGGAAGTATTACACGGACTACCGTGGCTGAGAGCCTGGGGAACGGGTTCCATACGTGAAACCAAGGGAGAAATAGGTCCGGGCAGAAGGCACCTCTGGACTCAGCTCTTGCTACCTGAAGCTAACACTACTGCTCCATGTGTGCTTGGAATGCTATGTGCTCCACAGTGACTGGGAAGAAACAAGCCTGTAAAGAATCCCAGCTGCAGCTCACTCGCCTACCAGGCTCCTAACACCAAGAATCAATGCTGTGGCGTTACTGCGCTTGAGCTAACATTGCCGTTCCTGAAGCCGCAGGAGTTGTATAGTGCTCGTGTATGAGAGACCGGGGAAAGGGTCCCAGACGTGAAATGGAGTGAGAAACAGGCCGGTGCGGAAGGCAGCTCTCAACTCACCTCTTGTTTATGAGGCTAGTACCCTTGCCCCGGGTGTGCCTGCAGGCCATAAGCCAACCACCTCACTCAAAGGAACAACTCTGTAGGGAATTCCTGCTTCGGGTAAAAGAGCCATGCCTCAGGGTGGACGCATTGTGTGGTGTGCATGCGTGAGTGCACAGCAAGTGAGTCCAAAACCATTTTCCTTGTGAGACCCAGGCCCCGCAAGAAGCCAGAACACGACTCCCCACTGGCTCCATGAAACTAGCACTGCGGCCCCACTTTTGAATGGAAGTCTAATAGCTAGCTTTCTAACTCGAAGAAACAACACTGCAGAGAAACCGTGCTTTAGCTACCGTCGACCTCTCTGTGGGCGAAGCAGTTTAGGGTGTACTGTGGCTGAGAGCCTGGGGACGGTTTCAATATCGTAATATCGGGGGAGAGACAGGCCGGTACAGAAGGCAGCTCTCAACCCACATCATGGTTATGGGGCTAGTACCGTTGCCCAGGGTGTGTGTGCAGGCTTAAACGAAGCCACCTAACTCGAAGGAAAAACTCGGTTGAGAGCCTGTGCTGCAGGTAAAACAGCTGCTCCTGAGGGTGGCAGCATTTTGTTGTGTGCGTGCGTGAGAGCCCTGCAAGGGAGTCCAGACCCATTTTCCGTGTGGGACTCAGGCCCCGGCAGAAGACAGAACACGACTCCCCACTTGTTTCATGAAGCTAGCACTGCGGCCCCACTTTTGCATGGAAGTCTAATAGCAAGCGTTCTTTTTTATTATTATTATGAAATATTTTTATTGTTATGTTAATCCCCATACATTACATCATTAGTTTTAGATATAGTGTTCCATGATTCCTTGTTTGTGCATAACACCCAGTGCTCCATGCAGATCGTGCCCTGCTCAATACCCATCACCAGGCTAACCCATCCTCCCACCCCCCTCCCCTCTAGAACCCTCAGTTTGTTTTTCAGAGTCCATCGTCTCTCATGGTTCTTCTCCCCCTCCGATTTTCCCCCCTTCATTCTTCCCCTCCTGCTACATTCTTCTTCTTCTTTTGTTCTTTCTTAACATATATTGCATTATTTGTTTCAGAGTTACAGATCTGAGATTCAACAGTCTTGCACAATTCACAGCGCTTACCAGAACACATACCCTCCCCGGTGTCCAACACCCAGTGACCCCATCCCTCCCACCCCAGCCCCCACTCCAGCAACCCTCAGTTTGTTTCCTGAGATTAAGAATTCCTCATATCAGTGAGGTCATATGATGCATGTCTTTCTCTGTTTGACTTATTTCGCTCAGCATGATACCCTCCAGTTCCATCCACGTCGTTGCAGATGGCAAGATCTCATTCCTTTTGATGGCTGCAAAATATTCCATTGTATATATATATACCCCCTCTTCTTTATCCATTCATCTGTTGGTGGACATCTTGGCTCTTTCCACAGTTTGGCTATTGTGGACATTAATAGCAAGCGTTCTAACTCGGAGAAACAACACTGAAGAGAAACCGTGCTTTAGCTACCGACGACCTCTGTGTGGGAGGAAGCAGTTTAGGGTGTACGGTGGGTGAGAGCCTGGGGACGGGTTCCGTTTCC
This sequence comes from Halichoerus grypus, assembly GCF_964656455.1. Classification (NCBI taxonomy): domain Eukaryota; kingdom Metazoa; phylum Chordata; class Mammalia; order Carnivora; family Phocidae; genus Halichoerus; species Halichoerus grypus. The sequence goes on along the minus strand of NC_135722.1, from coordinate 67,616,354 downwards.
TAAAATCGAGGGAGAGACAGGCCGGAGAGAAGGCAGCTCTCAACTCACACCATGGTTATGGGGCTAGTACCGTTGCCCCGGGTGTGTGTGCAGGCTTCACGAAAACCGCCTAACTCGAAGGAAAAACTCGCTGGAGAATCCATGCTTCAGCTAAAAGAGCCGCTCTGGAAGGTGGAAGCATTATGTTGTGTGCGTGCATGAGAGCCCTGCAACGGAGTCCAAAGCTTTTTGTGAGTGAGCCTGAGGCCCCAGCAGAAGGCAGAACACGACTCCCCATGTGTTTCATCACGCTAGCACGGCAGCCCCACTTTTGCATGGAAGTCTAACAGCTAGTGTTCTCACTCGAAGAAACAACACTGTAGAGAAACCCTGCTTTAGCTACCGTCGACCTCTAGATGGAGGAAGTATTACACGGACTACCGTGGCTGAGAGCCTGGGGAACGGGTTCCATACGTGAAACCAAGGGAGAAATAGGTCCGGGCAGAAGGCACCTCTGGACTCAGCTCTTGCTACCTGAAGCTAACACTACTGCTCCATGTGTGCTTGGAATGCTATGTGCTCCACAGTGACTGGGAAGAAACAAGCCTGTAAAGAATCCCAGCTGCAGCTCACTCGCCTACCAGGCTCCTAACACCAAGAATCAATGCTGTGGCGTTACTGCGCTTGAGCTAACATTGCCGTTCCTGAAGCCGCAGGAGTTGTATAGTGCTCGTGTATGAGAGACCGGGGAAAGGGTCCCAGACGTGAAATGGAGTGAGAAACAGGCCGGTGCGGAAGGCAGCTCTCAACTCACCTCTTGTTTATGAGGCTAGTACCCTTGCCCCGGGTGTGCCTGCAGGCCATAAGCCAACCACCTCACTCAAAGGAACAACTCTGTAGGGAATTCCTGCTTCGGGTAAAAGAGCCATGCCTCAGGGTGGACGCATTGTGTGGTGTGCATGCGTGAGTGCACAGCAAGTGAGTCCAAAACCATTTTCCTTGTGAGACCCAGGCCCCGCAAGAAGCCAGAACACGACTCCCCACTGGCTCCATGAAACTAGCACTGCGGCCCCACTTTTGAATGGAAGTCTAATAGCTAGCTTTCTAACTCGAAGAAACAACACTGCAGAGAAACCGTGCTTTAGCTACCGTCGACCTCTCTGTGGGCGAAGCAGTTTAGGGTGTACTGTGGCTGAGAGCCTGGGGACGGTTTCAATATCGTAATATCGGGGGAGAGACAGGCCGGTACAGAAGGCAGCTCTCAACCCACATCATGGTTATGGGGCTAGTACCGTTGCCCAGGGTGTGTGTGCAGGCTTAAACGAAGCCACCTAACTCGAAGGAAAAACTCGGTTGAGAGCCTGTGCTGCAGGTAAAACAGCTGCTCCTGAGGGTGGCAGCATTTTGTTGTGTGCGTGCGTGAGAGCCCTGCAAGGGAGTCCAGACCCATTTTCCGTGTGGGACTCAGGCCCCGGCAGAAGACAGAACACGACTCCCCACTTGTTTCATGAAGCTAGCACTGCGGCCCCACTTTTGCATGGAAGTCTAATAGCAAGCGTTCTTTTTTATTATTATTATGAAATATTTTTATTGTTATGTTAATCCCCATACATTACATCATTAGTTTTAGATATAGTGTTCCATGATTCCTTGTTTGTGCATAACACCCAGTGCTCCATGCAGATCGTGCCCTGCTCAATACCCATCACCAGGCTAACCCATCCTCCCACCCCCCTCCCCTCTAGAACCCTCAGTTTGTTTTTCAGAGTCCATCGTCTCTCATGGTTCTTCTCCCCCTCCGATTTTCCCCCCTTCATTCTTCCCCTCCTGCTACATTCTTCTTCTTCTTTTGTTCTTTCTTAACATATATTGCATTATTTGTTTCAGAGTTACAGATCTGAGATTCAACAGTCTTGCACAATTCACAGCGCTTACCAGAACACATACCCTCCCCGGTGTCCAACACCCAGTGACCCCATCCCTCCCACCCCAGCCCCCACTCCAGCAACCCTCAGTTTGTTTCCTGAGATTAAGAATTCCTCATATCAGTGAGGTCATATGATGCATGTCTTTCTCTGTTTGACTTATTTCGCTCAGCATGATACCCTCCAGTTCCATCCACGTCGTTGCAGATGGCAAGATCTCATTCCTTTTGATGGCTGCAAAATATTCCATTGTATATATATATACCCCCTCTTCTTTATCCATTCATCTGTTGGTGGACATCTTGGCTCTTTCCACAGTTTGGCTATTGTGGACATTAATAGCAAGCGTTCTAACTCGGAGAAACAACACTGAAGAGAAACCGTGCTTTAGCTACCGACGACCTCTGTGTGGGAGGAAGCAGTTTAGGGTGTACGGTGGGTGAGAGCCTGGGGACGGGTTCCGTTTCCTAAAATCGAGGGAGAGACAGGCCGGAGAGAAGGCAGCTCTCAACTCACACCATGGTTATGGGGCTAGTACCGTTGCCCCGGGTGTGTGTGCAGGCTTCACGAAAACCGCCTAACTCGAAGGAAAAACTCGCTGGAGAATCCATGCTTCAGCTAAAAGAGCCGCTCTGGAAGGTGGAAGCATTATGTTGTGTGCGTGCATGAGAGCCCTGCAACGGAGTCCAAAGCTTTTTGTGAGTGAGCCTGAGGCCCCAGCAGAAGGCAGAACACGACTCCCCATGTGTTTCATCACGCTAGCACGGCAGCCCCACTTTTGCATGGAAGTCTAACAGCTAGTGTTCTCACTCGAAGAAACAACACTGTAGAGAAACCCTGCTTTAGCTACCGTCGACCTCTAGATGGAGGAAGTATTACACGGACTACCGTGGCTGAGAGCCTGGGGAACGGGTTCCATACGTGAAACCAAGGGAGAAATAGGTCCGGGCAGAAGGCACCTCTGGACTCAGCTCTTGCTACCTGAAGCTAATACTACTGCTCCATGTGTGCTTGGAATGCTATGTGCTCCACACTGACTGGGAAGAAACAAGCCTGTAAAGAATCCCAGCTGCAGCTCATTCGCCTACCAGGCTCCTAACACCAAGAATCAATGCTGTGGCGTTACTGCGCTTGAGCTAACATTGCCGTTCCTGAAGCCGCAGGAGTTGTATAGTGCTCGTGTATGAGAGACCGGGGAAAGGGTCCCAGACGTGAAATGGAGTGAGAAACAGGCCGGTGCGGAAGGCAGCTCTCACCTCACCTCTTGTTTATGAGCCTAGTACCCTTGCCCCGGGTGTGCCTGCAGGCCATAAGCCAACCACCTAACTCAAAGGAACAACTCTGTAGGGAATTCCTGCTTCGGCTAAAAGAGCCATGCCTCAGGGTGGACGCATTGTGTGGTGTGCATGCGTGAGTGCACAGCAAGTGAGTCCAAAACCATTTTCCTTGTGAGACCCAGGCCCCGCAAGAAGCCAGAACACGACTCCCCACTGGCTCCATGAAACTAGCACTGCGGCCCCACTTTTGAATGGAAGTCTAATAGCTAGCTTTCTAACTCGAAGAAACAACACTGCAGAGAAACCGTGCTTTAGCTACCGTCGACCTCTCTGTGGGCGAAGCAGTTTAGGGTGTACTGTGGCTGAGAGCCTGGGGACGGTTTCAATATCGTAATATCGGGGGAGAGACAGGCCGGTACAGAAGGCAGCTCTCAACCCACATCATGGTTATGGGGCTAGTACCGTTGCCCAGGGTGTGTGTGCAGGCTTAAACGAAGCCACCTAACTCGAAGGAAAAACTCGGTTGAGAGCCTGTGCTGCAGGTAAAACAGCTGCTCCTGAGGGTGGCAGCATTTTGTTGTGTGCGTGCGTGAGAGCCCTGCAAGGGAGTCCAGACCCATTTTCCGTGTGGGACTCAGGCCCCGGCAGAAGACAGAACACGACTCCCCACTTGTTTCATGAAGCTAGCACTGCGGCCCCACTTTTGCATGGAAGTCTAATAGCAAGCGTTCTTTTTTATTATTATTATGAAATGTTTTTATTGTTATGTTAATCCCCATACATTACATCATTAGTTTTAGATATAGTGTTCCATGATTCCTTGTTTGTGCATAACACCCAGTGCTCCATGCAGATCGTGCCCTGCTCAATCCCCATCACCAGGCTAACCCATCCTCCCACCCCCCTCCCCTCTAGAACCCTCAGTTTGTTTTTCAGAGTCCATCGTCTCTCATGGTTCTTCTCCCCCTCCGATTTTCCCCCCTTCATTCTTCCCCTCCTGCTACATTCTTCTTCTTCTTTTGTTCTTTCTTAACATATATTGCATTATTGGTTTCAGAGGTACAGATCTGAGATTCAACAGTCTTGCACAATTCACAGCGCTTACCAGAACACATACCCTCCCCGGTGTCCAACACCCAGTGACCCCATCCCTCCCACCCCAGCCCCCACTCCAGCAACCCTCAGTTTGTTTCCTGAGATTAAGAATTCCTCATATCAGTGAGGTCATATGATGCATGTCTTTCTCTGTTTGACTTATTTCGCTCAGCATGATACCCTCCAGTTCCATCCACGTCGTTGCAGATGGCAAGATCTCATTCCTTTTGATGGCTGCAAAATATTCCATTGTATATATATATATACCCCCTCTTCTTTATCCATTCATCTGTTGGTGGACATCTTGGCTCTTTCCACAGTTTGGCTATTGTGGACATTAATAGCAAGCGTTCTAACTCGGAGAAACAACACTGAAGAGAAACCGTGCTTTAGCTACCGACGACCTCTGTGTGGGAGGAAGCAGTTTAGGGTGTACGGTGGGTGAGAGCCTGGGGACGGGTTCCGTTTCCTAAAATCGAGGGAGAGACAGGCCGGAGAGAAGGCAGCTCTCAACTCACACCATGGTTATGGGGCTAGTACCGTTGCCCCGGGTGTGTGTGCAGGCTTCACGAAAACCGCCTAACTCGAAGGAAAAACTCGCTGGAGAATCCATGCTTCAGCTAAAAGAGCCGCTCTTGTAGGTGGAAGCCTTATGTTCTGTGCGTGCATGAGAGCCCTGCAACGGAGTCCAAAGCTTTTTGTGAGTGAGCCTCAGGCCCCAGCAGAAGGCAGAACACGACTCCCCATGTGTTTCATCACGCTAGCACGGCAGCCCCACTTTTGCATGGAAGTCTAACAGCTAGTGTTCTCACTCGAAGAAACAACACTGTAGAGAAACCCTGCTTTAGCTACCGTCGACCTCTAGATGGAGGAAGTATTACACGGACTACCGTGGCTGAGAGCCTGGGGAACGGGTTCCATACGTGAAACCAAGGGAGAAATAGGTCCGGGCAGAAGGCACCTCTGGACTCAGCTCTTGCTACCTGAAGCTAACACTACTGCTCCATGTGTGCTTGGAATGCTATGTGCTCCACACTGACTGGGAAGAAACAAGCCTGTAAAGAATCCCAGCTGCAGCTCACTCGCCTACCAGGCTCCTAACACCAAGAATCAATGCTGTGGCGTTACTGCGCTTGAGCTAACATTGCCGTTCCTGAAGCCGCAGGAGTTGTATAGTGCTCGTGTATGAGAGACCGGGGAAAGGGTCCCAGACGTGAAATGGAGTGAGAAACAGGCCGGTGCGGAAGGCAGCTCTCAACTCACCTCTTGTTTTTGAGGCTAGTACCCTTGCCCCGGTTGTGCCTGCAGGCCATAAGCCAACCACCTAACTCAAAGGAACAACTCTGTAGGGAATTCCTGCTTCGGCTAAAAGAGCCATGCCTCAGGGTGGACGCATTGTGTGGTGTGCATGCGTGAGTGCACAGCAAGTGAGTCCAAAACCATTTTCCTTGTGAGACCCAGGCCCCGCAAGAAGCCAGAACACGACTCCCCACGGGCTCCATGAAACTAGTACTGCGGCCCCACTTTTGAATGGAAGTCTAATAGCTAGCTTTCTAACTCGAAGAAACAACACTGCAGAGAAACCGTGCTTTAGCTACCGTCGACCTCTCTGTGGGCGAATCAGTTTAGGGTGTACTGTGGCTGAGAGCCTGGGGACGGTTTCAATATCGTAATATCGGGGGAGAGACAGGCCGGTACAGAAGGCAGCTCTCAACCCACATCATGTTTATGGGGCTAGTACCGTTGCCCAGGGTGTGTGTGCAGGCTTAAACGAAGCCACCTAACTCGAAGGAAAAACTCGGTTGAGAGCCTGTGCTGCAGGTAAAACAGCTGCTCCTGAGGGTGGCAGCATTTTGTTGTGTGCGTGCGTGAGAGCCCTGCAAGGGAGTCCAGACCCATTTTCCGTGTGCGACTCAGGCCCCGGCAGAAGACAGAACACGACTCCCCACTTGTTTCATGAAGCTAGCACTGCGGCCCCACTTTTGCATGGAAGTCTAATAGCAAGCGTTCTTTTTTATTATTATTATGAAATGTTTTTATTGTTATGTTAATCCCCATACATTACATCATTAGTTTTAGATATAGTGTTCCATGATTCCTTGTTTGTGCATAACACCCAGTGCTCCATGCAGATCGTGCCCTGCTCAATACCCATCACCAGGCTAACCCATCCTCCCACCCCCCTCCCCTCTAGAACCCTCAGTTTGTTTTTCAGAGTCCATCGTCTCTCATGGTTCTTCTCCCCCTCCGATTTTCCCCCCTTCATTCTTCCCCTCCTGCTACATTCTTCTTCTTCTTTTGTTCTTTCTTAACATATATTGCATTATTTGTTTCAGAGGTACAGATCTGAGATTCAACAGTCTTGCACAATTCACAGCGCTTACCAGAACACATACCCTCCCCGGTGTCCAACACCCAGTGACCCCATCCCTCCCACCCCAGCCCCCACTCCAGCAACCCTCAGTTTGTTTCCTGAGATTAAGAATTCCTCATATCAGTGAGGTCATATGATGCATGTCTTTCTCTGTTTCACTTATTTCGCTCAGCATGATACCCTCCAGTTCCATCCACGTCGTTGCAGATGGCAAGATCTCATTCCTTTTGATGGCTGCAAAATATTCCATTGTATATATATATACCCCCTCTTCTTTATCCATTCATCTGTTGGTGGACATCTTGGCTCTTTCCACAGTTTGGCTATTGTGGACATTAATAGCAAGCGTTCTAACTCGGAGAAACAACACTGAAGAGAAACCGTGCTTTAGCTACCGACGACCTCTGTGTGGGAGGAAGCAGTTTAGGGTGTACGGTGGGTGAGAGCCTGGGGACGGGTTCCGTTTCCTAAAATCGAGGGAGAGACAGGCCGGAGAGAAGGCAGCTCTCAACTCACACCATGGTTATGGGGCTAGTACCGTTGCCCCGGGTGTGTGTGCAGGCTTCACGAAAACCGCCTAACTCGAAGGAAAAACTCGCTGGAGAATCCATGCTTCAGCTAAAAGAGCCGCTCTGGAAGGTGGAAGCATTATGTTGTGTGCGTGCATGAGAGCCCTGCAACGGAGTCCAAAGCTTTTTGTGAGTGAGCCTGAGGCCCCAGCAGAAGGCAGAACACGACTCCCCATGTGTTTCATCACGCTAGCACGGCAGCCCCACTTTTGCATGGAAGTCTAACAGCTAGTGTTCTCACTCGAAGAAACAACACTGTAGAGAAACCCTGCTTTAGCTACCGTCGACCTCTAGATGGAGGAAGTATTACACGGACTACCGTGGCTGAGAGCCTGGGGAACGGGTTCCATACGTGAAACCAAGGGAGAAATAGGTCCGGGCAGAAGGCACCTCTGGACTCAGCTCTTGCTACCTGAAGCTAATACTACTGCTCCATGTGTGCTTGGAATGCTATGTGCTCCACACTGACTGGGAAGAAACAAGCCTGTAAAGAATCCCAGCTGCAGCTCATTCGCCTACCAGGCTCCTAACACCAAGAATCAATGCTGTGGCGTTACTGCGCTTGAGCTAACATTGCCGTTCCTGAAGCCGCAGGAGTTGTATAGTGCTCGTGTATGAGAGACCGGGGAAAGGGTCCCAGACGTGAAATGGAGTGAGAAACAGGCCGGTGCGGAAGGCAGCTCTCACCTCACCTCTTGTTTATGAGCCTAGTACCCTTGCCCCGGGTGTGCCTGCAGGCCATAAGCCAACCACCTAACTCAAAGGAACAACTCTGTAGGGAATTCCTGCTTCGGCTAAAAGAGCCATGCCTCAGGGTGGACGCATTGTGTGGTGTGCATGCGTGAGTGCACAGCAAGTGAGTCCAAAACCATTTTCCTTGTGAGACCCAGGCCCCGCAAGAAGCCAGAACACGACTCCCCACTGGCTCCATGAAACTAGCACTGCGGCCCCACTTTTGAATGGAAGTCTAATAGCTAGCTTTCTAACTCGAAGAAACAACACTGCAGAGAAACCGTGCTTTAGCTACCGTCGACCTCTCTGTGGGCGAAGCAGTTTAGGGTGTACTGTGGCTGAGAGCCTGGGGACGGTTTCAATATCGTAATATCGGGGGAGAGACAGGCCGGTACAGAAGGCAGCTCTCAACCCACATCATGGTTATGGGGCTAGTACCGTTGCCCAGGGTGTGTGTGCAGGCTTAAACACAGCCACCTAACTCGAAGGAAAACCTCGGTTGAGAGCCTGTGCTGCAGGTAAAACAGCTGCTCCTGAGGGTGGCAGCATTTTGTTGTGTGCGTGCGTGAGAGCACTGCAAGGGAGTCCAGACCCATTTTCCGTGTGGGACTCAGGCCCCGGCAGAAGACAGAACACGACTCCCCACTTGTTTCATGAAGCTAGCACTGCGGCCCCACTTTTGCATGGAAGTCTAATAGCAAGCGTTCTTTATTATTATTATTATGAAATGTTTTTATTGTTATGTTAATCCCCATACATTACATCATTAGTTTTAGATATAGTGTTCCATGATTCCTTGTTTGTGCATAACACCCAGTGCTCCATGCAGATCGTGCCCTGCTCAATACCCATCACCAGGCTAACCCATCCTCCCACCCCCCTCCCCTCTAGAACCCTCAGTTTGTTTTTCAGAGTCCATCGTCTCTCATGGTTCTTCTCCCCCTCCGATTTTCCCCCCTTCATTCTTCCCCTCCTGCTACATTCTTCTTCTTCTTTTGTTCTTTCTTAACATATATTGCATTATTGGTTTCAGAGGTACAGATCTGAGATTCAACAGTCTTGCACAATTCACAGCGCTTACCAGAACACATACCCTCCCCGGTGTCCAACACCCAGTGACCCCATCCCTCCCACCCCAGCCCCCACTCCAGCAACCCTCAGTTTGTTTCCTGAGATTAAGAATTCCTCATATCAGTGAGGTCATATGATGCATGTCTTTCTCTGTTTGACTTATTTCGCTCAGCATGATACCCTCCAGTTCCATCCACGTCGTTGCAGATGGCAAGATCTCATTCCTTTTGATGGCTGCAAAATATTCCATTGTATATATATATACCCCCTCTTCTTTATCCATTCATCTGTTGGTGGACATCTTGGCTCTTTCCACAGTTTGGCTATTGTGGACATTAATAGCAAGCGTTCTAACTCGGAGAAACAACACTGAAGAGAAACCGTGCTTTAGCTACCGACGACCTCTGTGTGGGAGGAAGCAGTTTAGGGTGTACGGTGGGTGAGAGCCTGGGGACGGGTTCCGTTTCCTAAAATCGAGGGAGAGACAGGCCGGAGAGAAGGCAGCTCTCAACTCACACCATGGTTATGGGGCTAGTACCGTTGCCCCAGGTGTGTGTGCAGGCTTCACGAAAACCGCCTAACTTGAAGGAAAAACTCGCTGGAGAATCCATGCTTCAGCTAAAAGAGCCGCTCTGGAAGGTGGAAGCATTATGTTGTGTGCGTGCATGAGAGCCCTGCAACGGAGTCCAAAGCTTTTTGTGAGTGAGCCTGAGGCCCCAGCAGAAGGCAGAACACGACTCCCCATGTGTTTCATCACGCTAGCACGGCAGCCCCACTTTTGCATGGAAGTCTAACAGCTAGTGTTCTCACTCGAAGAAACAACACTGTAGAGAAACCCTGCTTTAGCTACCGTCGACCTCTAGATGGAGGAAGTATTACACGGAGTACCGTGGCTGAGAGCCTGGGGAACGGGTTCCATACGTGAAACCAAGGGAGAAATAGGTCCGGGCAGAAGGCACCTCTGGACTCAGCTCTTGCTACCTGAAGCTAACACTACTGCTCCATGTGTGCTTGGAATGCTATGCGCTCCACACTGACTGGGAAGAAACAAGCCTGTAAAGAATCCCAGCTGCAGCTCATTCGCCTACCAGGCTACTAACACCAAGAATCAATGCTGTGGCGTTACTGCGCTTGAGCTAACATTGCCGTTCCTGAAGCCGCAGGAGTTGTATAGTGCTCGTGTATGAGAGACCGGGGAAAGGGTCCCAGACGTGAAATGGAGTGAGAAACAGGCCGGTGCGGAAGGCAGCTCTCAACTCACCTCTTGTTTATGAGGCTAGTACCCTTGCCCCGGGTGTGCCTGCAGGCCATAAGCCAACCACCTAACTCAAAGGAACAACTCTGTAGGGAATTCCTGCTTCGGCTAAAAGAGCCATGCCTCAGGGTGGACGCATTGTGTGGTGTGCATGCGTGAGTGCACAGCAAGTGAGTCCAAAACCATTTTCCTTGTGAGACCCAGGCCCCGCAAGAAGCCAGAACACGACTCCCCACTGGCTCCATGAAACTAGCACTGCGGCCCCACTTTTGAATGGAAGTCTAATAGCTAGCTTTCTAACTCGAAGAAACAACACTGCAGAGAAACCGTGCTTTAGCTACCGTCGACCTCTCTGTGGGCGAAGCAGTTTAGGGTGTACTGTGGCTGAGAGCCTGGGGACGGTTTCAATATCGTAATATCGGGGGAGAGACAGGCCGGTACAGAAGGCAGCTCTCAACCCACATCATGGTTATGGGGCTAGTACCGTTGCCCAGGGTGTGTGTGCAGGCTTAAACGAAGCCACCTAACTCGAAGGAAAAACTCGGTTGAGAGCCTGTGCTGCAGGTAAAACAGCTGCTCCTGAGGGTGGCAGCATTTTGTTGTGTGCGTGCGTGAGAGCCCTGCAAGGGAGTCCAGACCCATTTTCCGTGTGGGACTCAGGCCCCGGCAGAAGACAGAACACGACTCCCCACTTGTTTCATGAAGCTAGCACTGCGGCCCCACTTTTGCATGGAAGTCTAATAGCAAGCGTTCTTTTTTATTATTATTATGAAATGTTTTTATTGTTATGTTAATCCCCATACATTACATCATTAGTTTTAGATATAGTGTTCCATGATTCCTTGTTTGTGCATAACACCCAGTGCTCCATGCAGATCGTGCCCTGCTCAATCCCCATCACCAGGCTAACCCATCCTCCCACCCCCCTCCCCTCTAGAACCCTCAGTTTGTTTTTCAGAGTCCATCGTCTCTCATGGTTCTTCTCCCCCTCCGATTTTCCCCCCTTCATTCTTCCCCTCCTGCTACATTCTTCTTCTTCTTTTGTTCTTTCTTAACATATATTGCATTATTGGTTTCAGAGGTACAGATCTGAGATTCAACAGTCTTGCACAATTCACAGCGCTTACCAGAACACATACCCTCCCCGGTGTCCAACACCCAGTGACCCCATCCCTCCCACCCCAGCCCCCACTCCAGCAACCCTCAGTTTGTTTCCTGAGATTAAGAATTCCTCATATCAGTGAGGTCATATGATGCATGTCTTTCTCTGTTTGACTTATTTCGCTCAGCATGATACCCTCCAGTTCCATCCACGTCGTTGCAGATGGCAAGATCTCATTCCTTTTGATGGCTGCAAAATATTCCATTGTATATATATATATACCCCCTCTTCTTTATCCATTCATCTGTTGGTGGACATCTTGGCTCTTTCCACAGTTTGGCTATTGTGGACATTAATAGCAAGCGTTCTAACTCGGAGAAACAACACTGAAGAGAAACCGTGCTTTAGCTACCGACGACCTCTGTGTGGGAGGAAGCAGTTTAGGGTGTACGGTGGGTGAGAGCCTGGGGACGGGTTCCGTTTCCTAAAATCGAGGGAGAGACAGGCCGGAGAGAAGGCAGCTCTCAACTCACACCATGGTTATGGGGCTAGTACCGTTGCCCCGGGTGTGTGTGCAGGCTTCACGAAAACCGCCTAACTCGAAGGAAAAACTCGCTGGAGAATCCATGCTTCAGCTAAAAGAGCCGCTCTTGAAGGTGGAAGCCTTATGTTGTGTGCGTGCATGAGAGCCCTGCAACGGAGTCCAAAGCTTTTTGTGAGTGAGCCTCAGGCCCCAGCAGAAGGCAGAACACGACTCCCCATGTGTTTCATCACGCTAGCACGGCAGCCCCACTTTTGCATGGAAGTCTAACAGCTAGTGTTCTCACTCGAAGAAACAACACTGTAGAGAAACCCTGCTTTAGCTACCGTCGACCTCTAGATGGAGGAAGTATTACACGGACTACCGTGGCTGAGAGCCTGGGGAACGGGTTCCATACGTGAAACCAAGGGAGAAATAGGTCCGGGCAGAAGGCACCTCTGGACTCAGCTCTTACTACCTGAAGCTAACACTACTGCTCCATGTGTGCTTGGAATGCTATGTGCTCCACACTGACTGGGAAGAAACAAGCCTGTAAAGAATCCCAGCTGCAGCTCACTCACCTACCAGGCTCCTAACACCAAGAATCAATGCTGTGGCGTTACTGCGCTTGAGCTAACATTGCCGTTCCTGAAGCCGCAGGAGTTGTATAGTGCTCGTGTATGAGAGACCGGGGAAAGGGTCCCAGACGTGAAATGGAGTGAGAAACAGGCCGGTGCGGAAGGCAGCTCTCAACTCACCTCTTGTTTTTGAGGCTAGTACCCTTGCCCCGGGTGTGCCTGCAGGCCATAAGCCAACCACCTAACTCAAAGGAACAACTCTGTAGGGAATTCCTGCTTCGGCTAAAAGAGCCATGCCTCAGGGTGGACGCATTGTGTGGTGTGCATGCGTGAGTGCACAGCAAGTGAGTCCAAAACCATTTTCCTTGTGAGACCCAGGCCCCGCAAGAAGCCAGAACACGACTCCCCACGGGCTCCATGAAACTAGTACTGCGGCCCCACTTTTGAATGGAAGTCTAATAGCTAGCTTTCTAACTCGAAGAAACAACACTGCAGAGAAACCGTGCTTTAGCTACCGTCGACCTCTCTGTGGGCGAATCAGTTTAGGGTGTACTGTGGCTGAGAGCCTGGGGACGGTTTCAATATCGTAATATCGGGGGAGAGACAGGCCGGTACAGAAGGCAGCTCTCAACCCACATCATGTTTATGGGGCTAGTACCGTTGCCCAGGGTGTGTGTGCAGGCTTAAACGAAGCCACCTAACTCGAAGGAAAAACTCGGTTGAGAGCCTGTGCTGCAGGTAAAACAGCTGCTCCTGAGGGTGGCAGCATTTTGTTGTGTGCGTGCGTGAGAGCCCTGCAAGGGAGTCCAGACCCATTTTCCGTGTGCGACTCAGGCCCCGGCAGAAGACAGAACACGACTCCCCACTTGTTTCATGAAGCTAGCACTGCGGCCCCACTTTTGCATGGAAGTCTAATAGCAAGCGTTCTTTTTTATTATTATTATGAAATGTTTTTATTGTTATGTTAATCCCCATACATTACATCATTAGTTTTAGATATAGTGTTCCATGATTCCTTGTTTGTGCATAACACCCAGTGCTCCATGCAGATCGTGCCCTGCTCAATACCCATCACCAGGCTAACCCATCCTCCCACCCCCCTCCCCTCTAGAACCCTCAGTTTGTTTTTCAGAGTCCATCGTCTCTCATGGTTCTTCTCCCCCTCCGATTTTCCCCCCTTCATTCTTCCCCTCCTGCTACATTCTTCTTCTTCTTTTGTTCTTTCTTAACATATATTGCATTATTTGTTTCAGAGGTACAGATCTGAGATTCAACAGTCTTGCACAATTCACAGCGCTTACCAGAACACATACCCTCCCCGGTGTCCAACACCCAGTGACCCCATCCCTCCCACCCCAGCCCCCACTCCAGCAACCCTCAGTTTGTTTCCTGAGATTAAGAATTCCTCATATCAGTGAGGTCATATGATGCATGTCTTTCTCTGTTTGACTTATTTCGCTCAGCATGATACCCTCCAGTTCCATCCACGTCGTTGCAGATGGCAAGATCTCATTCCTTTTGATGGCTGCAAAATATTCCATTGTATATATATATACCCCCTCTTCTTTATCCATTCATCTGTTGGTGGACATCTTGGCTCTTTCCACAGTTTGGCTATTGTGGACATTAATAGCAAGCGTTCTAACTCGGAGAAACAACACTGAAGAGAAACCGTGCTTTAGCTACCGACGACCTCTGTGTGGGAGGAAGCAGTTTAGGGTGTACGGTGGGTGAGAGCCTGGGGACGGGTTCCGTTTCGTAAAATCGAGGGAGAGACAGGCCGGAGAGAAGGCAGCTCTCAACTCACACCATGGCTATGGGGCTAGTACCGTTGCCCCGGGTGTGTGTGCAGGCTTCAGGAAAACCGCCTAACTCGAAGGAAAAACTCGCTGGAGAATCCATGCTTCAGCTAAAAGAGCCGCTCTTGAAGGTGGAAGCATTATGTTGTGTGCGTGCATGAGAGCCCTGCAAGGGAGTCCAAAGCTTTTTGTGAGTGAGCCTCAGGCCCCAGCAGAAGGCAGAACACGACTCCCCATGTGTTTCATCACGCTAGCACGGCAGCCCCACTTTTGCATGGAAGTCTAACAGCTAGTGTTCTCACTCGAAGAAACAACACTGTAGAGAAACCCTGCTTTAGCTACCGTCGACCTCTAGATGGAGGAAGTATTACACGGACTACCGTGGCTGAGAGCCTGGGGGACGGGTTCCATACGTGAAAGCAAGGGAGAAATAGGTCCGGGCAGAAGGCACCTCTGGACTCAGCTCTTGCTACCTGAAGCTAACACTACTGCTCCATGTGTGCTTGGAATGCTATGTGCTCCACACTGACTGGGAAGAAACAAGCCTGTCAAGAATCCCAGCTGCAGCTCATTCGCCTACCAGGCTACTAACACCAAGAATCAATGCTGTGGCGTTACTGCGCCTTAGCTAACATTGCCGTTCCTGAAGCCGCAGGAGTTGTATAGTGCTCGTGTATGAGAGACCGGGGAAAGGGTCCCAGACGTGAAATGGAGTGAGAAACAGGCCGGTGCGGAAGGCAGCTCTCAACTCACCTCTTGTTTATGAGGCTAGTACCCTTGCCCCGGGTGTGCCTGCAGGCCATAAGCCAACCACCTAACTCAAAGGAACAACTCTGTAGGGAATTCCTGCTTCGGCTAAAAGAGCCATGCCTCAGGGTGGACGCATTGTGTGGTGTGCATGCGTGAGTGCACAGCAAGTGAGTCCAAAACCATTTTCCTTGTGAGACCCAGGCCCCGCAAGAAGCCAGAACACGACTCCCCACTGGCTCCATGAAACTAGTACTGCGGCCCCACTTTTGAATGGAAGTCTAATAGCTAGCTTTCTAACTCGAAGAAACAACACTGTAGAGAAACCGTGCTTTAGCTACCGTCGACCTCTCTGTGGGCGAAGCAGTTTAGGGTGTACTGTGGCTGAGAGCCTGGGGACGGTTTCAATATCGTAATATCGGGGGAGAGACAGGCCGGTACAGAAGGCAGCTCTCAACCCACATCATGGTTATGGGGCTAGTACCGTTGCCCAGGGTGTGTGTGCAGGCGTAAACGAAGCCACCTAACTCGAAGGAAAAACTCGGTTGAGAGCCTGTGCTGCAGGTAAAACAGCTGCTCCTGAGGGTGGCAGCATTTTGTTGTGTGCGTGCGTGAGAGCACTGCAAGGGAGTCCAGACCCATTTTCCGTGTGGGACTCAGGCCCCGGCAGAAGACAGAACACGACTCCCCACTTGTTTCATGAAGCTAGCACTGCGGCCCCACTTTTGCATGGAAGTCTAATAGCAAGCGTTCTTTAGTATTATTATTATTAAATGTTTTTATTGTTATGTTAATCCCCATACATTACATCATTAGTTTTAGATATAGTGTTCCATGATTCCTTGTTTGTGCATAACACCCAGTGCTCCATGCAGATCGTGCCCTGCTCAATACCCATCACCAGGCTAACCCATCCTCCCACCCCCCTCCCCTCTAGAACCCTCAGTTTGTTTCTCAGAGTCCATCGTCTCTCATGGTTCTTCTCCCCCTCCGATTTTCCCCCCTTCATTCTTCCCCTCCTGCTACATTCTTCTTCTTTTTTTTTTCTTTCTTATCATATATTGCATTATTTGTTTCAGAGGTACAGATCTGAGATTCAACAGTCTTGCACAATTCACAGCGCTTACCAGAACAAATACCCTCCCCAGTGTCCAGCACCCAGTGACCCCATCCCTCCCACCCCAGCCCCCACTCCAGCCCAGCAACCCTCAGTTTGTTTCGTGAGATTAAGAATTCCTCATATCAGTGAGGTCATATGATACATGTCTTTCTCTGTTTGACGTATTTAGCTCAGCATGATACCCTCCAGTTCCATCCACGTCGTTGCAGATGGCAAGATCTCATTCCTTTTGATGGCTGCATAATATTCCATTGTATATATATATATATATATATATATATATATATATATATACCCCCTCTTCTTTATCCATTCATCTGTTGGTGGACATCTTGGCTCTTTCCACAGTTTGGCTATTGTGGACATTAATGGCAAGCGTTCTAACTCGGAGAAACAACACTGAAGAGAAACCGTGCTTTAGCTACCGACGACCTCTGTGTGGGAGGAAGCAGTTTAGGGTGTACGGTGGGTGAGAGCCTGGGGACGGGTTCCGTTTCGTAAAATCGAGGGAGAGACAGGCCGGAGAGAAGGCAGCTCTCAACTCACACCATGGCTATGGGGCTAGTACCGTTGCCCCGGGTGTGTGTGCAGGCTTCAGGAAAACCGCCTAACTCGAAGGAAAAACTCGCTGGAGAATCCATGCTTCAGCTAAAAGAGCCGCTCTTGAAGGTGGAAGCATTATGTTGTGTGCGTGCATGAGAGCCCTGCAAGGGAGTCCAAAGCTTTTTGTGAGTGAGCCTCAGGCCCCAGCAGAAGGCAGAACACGACTCCCCATGTGTTTCATCACGCTAGCACGGCAGCCCCACTTTTGCATGGAAGTCTAACAGCTAGTGTTTTCACTCGAAGAAACAACACTGTAGAGAAACCCTGCTTTAGCTACCGTCGACCTCTAGATGGAGGAAGTATTACACGGACTACCGTGGCTGAGAGCCTGGGGGACGGGTTCCATACGTGAAAGCAAGGGAGAAATAGGTCCGGGCAGAAGGCACCTCTGGACTCAGCTCTTGCTACCTGAAGCTAACACTACTGCTCCATGTGTGCTTGGAATGCTATGTGCTCCACACTGACTGGGAAGAAACAAGCCTGTCAAGAATCCCAGCTGCAGCTCATTCGCCTACCAGGCTACTAACACCAAGAATCAATGCTGTGGCGTTACTGCGCCTTAGCTAACATTGCCGTTCCTGAAGCCGCAGGAGTTGTATAGTGCTCGTGTATGAGAGACCGGGGAAAGGGTCCCAGACGTGAAATGGAGTGAGAAACAGGCCGGTGCGGAAGGCAGCTCTCAACTCACCTCTTGTTTATGAGGCTAGTACCCTTGCCCCGGGTGTGCCTGCAGGCCATAAGCCAACCACCTAACTCAAAGGAACAACTCTGTAGGGAATTCCTGCTTCGGCTAAAAGAGCCATGCCTCAGGGTGGACGCATTGTGTGGTGTGCATGCGTGAGTGCACAGCAAGTGAGTCCAAAACCATTTTCCTTGTGAGACCCAGGCCCCGCAAGAAGCCAGGACACGACTCCCCACTGGCTCCATGAAACTAGTACTGCGGCCCCACTTTTGAATGGAAGTCTAATAGCTAGCTTTCTAACTCGAAGAAACAACACTGTAGAGAAACCGTGCTTTAGCTACCGTCGACCTCTCTGTGGGCGAAGCAGTTTAGGGTGTACTGTGGCTGAGAGCCTGGGGACGGTTTCAATATCGTAATATCGGGGGAGAGACAGGCCGGTACAGAAGGCAGCTCTCAACCCACATCATGGTTATGGGGCTAGAACCGTTGCCCAGGGTGTGTGTGCAGGCGTAAACGAAGCCACCTAACTCGAAGGAAAAACTCGGTTGAGAGCCTGTGCTGCAGGTAAAACAGCTGCTCCTGAGGGTGGCAGCATTTTGTTGTGTGCGTGCGTGAGAGCACTGCAAGGGAGTCCAGACCCATTTTCCGTGTGGGACTCAGGCCCCGGCAGAAGACAGAACACGACTCCCCACTTGTTTCATGAAGCTAGCACTGCGGCCCCACTTTTGCATGGAAGTCTAATAGCAAGCGTTCTTTAGTATTATTATTATTAAATGTTTTTACTGTTATGTTATTCCCCATACATTACATCATTAGTTTTAGATATAGTGTTCCATGATTCCTTGTTTGTGCATAACACCCAGTGCTCCATGCAGATCGTGCCCTGCTCAATACCCATCACCAGGCTAACCCATCCTCCCACCCCCCTCCCCTCTAGAACCCTCAGTTTGTTTCTCAGAGTCCATCGTCTCTCATGGTTCTTCTCCCCCTCCGATTTTCCCCCCTTCATTCTTCCCCTCCTGCTACATTCTTCTTCTTCTTTTTTTCTTTATTAACATATATTGCATTGTTTCAGAGGTACAGATCTGAGATTCAACAGTCTTGCACAATTCACAGCGCTTACCAGAACACATACCCTCCCCAGTGTCCAACACCCAGTGACCCCATCCCTCCCACCCCAGCCCCCACTCCAGCCCAGCAACCCTCAGTTTGTTTCGTGAGATTAAGGATTCCTCATATCAGTGAGGTCATATGATACATGTCTTTCTCTGTTTGACTTATTTCGCTCAGCATGATACCCTCCAGTTCCATCCACGTCGTTGCAGATGGCAAGATCTCATTCCTTTTGATGGCTGCATAATATTCAATTGTGTATATATATATACCCCCTCTTCTGTATCCATTCATCTGTTGGTGGACATCTTGGCTCTTTCCACAGTTTGGCTATTGTGGACATTAATGGCAAGCGTTCTAACTCGGAGAAACAACACTGAAGAGAAACCGTGCTTTAGCTACCGACGACCTCTGTGTGGGAGGAAGCAGTTTAGGGTGTACGGTGGGTGAGAGCCTGGGGACGGGTTCCGTTTCCTAAAATCGAGGGAGAGACAGGCCGGAGAGAAGGCAGCTCTCAACTCACACCATGGTTATGGGGCTAGTACCGTTGCCCCGGGTGTGTGTGCATGCTTCATGAAAACCGCCTAACTCGAAGGAAAAACTCGCTGGAGAATCCATGCTTCAGCTCAAAGAGCCGCTCTTGAAGGTGGAAGCATTATGTTGTGTGCGTGCATGAGAGCCCTGCAAGGGAGTCCAAAGCTTTTTGTGAGTGAGCATCAGGCCCCAGCAGAAGGCAGAACACGACTCCCCATGTGTTTCATCACGCTAGCACGGCAGCCCCACTTTTGCATGGAAGTCTAACAGCTAGTGTTCTCACTCGAAGAAACAACACTGTAGAGAAACCCTGCTTTAGCTACCGTCGACCTCTAGATGGAGGAAGTATTACACGGACTACCGTGGCTGAGAGCCTGGGGGACGGGTTCCATACGTGAAAGCAAGGGAGAAATAGGTCCGGGCAGAAGGCACCTCTGGACTCAGCTCTTGCTACCTGAAGCTAACACTACTGCTCCATGTGTGCTTGGAATGCTATGTGCTCCACACTGACTGGGAAGAAACAAGCCTGTCAAGAATCCCAGCTGCAGCTCATTCGCCTACCAGGCTACTAACACCAAGAATCAATGCTGTGGCGTTACTGCGCCTTAGCTAACATTGCCGTTCCTGAAGCCGCAGGAGTTGTATAGTGCTCGTGTATGAGAGACCGGGGAAAGGGTCCCAGACGTGAAATGGAGTGAGAAACAGGCCGGTGCGGAAGGCAGCTCTCAACTCACCTCTTGTTTATGAGGCTAGTACCCTTGCCCCGGGTGTGCCTGCAGGCCATAAGCCAACCACCTAACTCAAAGGAACAACTCTGTAGGGAATTCCTGCTTCGGCTAAAAGAGCCATGCCTCAGGGTGGACGCATTGTGTGGTGTGCATGCGTGAGTGCACAGCAAGTGAGTCCAAAACCATTTTCCTTGTGAGACCCAGGCCCCGCAAGAAGCCAGGACACGACTCCCCACTGGCTCCATGAAACTAGTACTGCGGCCCCACTTTTGAATGGAAGTCTAATAGCTAGCTTTCTAACTCGAAGAAACAACACTGTAGAGAAACCGTGCTTTAGCTACCGTCGACCTCTCTGTGGGCGAAGCAGTTTAGGGTGTACTGTGGCTGAGAGCCTGGGGACGGTTTCAATATCGTAATATCGGGGGAGAGACAGGCCGGTACAGAAGGCAGCTCTCAACCCACATCATGGTTATGGGGCTAGTACCGTTGCCCAGGGTGTGTGTGCAGGCGTAAACGAAGCCACCTAACTCGAAGGAAAAACTCGGTTGAGAGCCTGTGCTGCAGGTAAAACAGCTGCTCCTGAGGGTGGCAGCATTTTGTTGTGTGCGTGCGTGAGAGCACTGCAAGGGAGTCCAGACCCATTTTCCGTGTGGGACTCAGGCCCCGGCAGAAGACAGAACACGACTCCCCACTTGTTTCATGAAGCTAGCACTGCGGCCCCACTTTTGCATGGAAGTCTAATAGCAAGCGTTCTTTAGTATTATTATTATTAAATGTTTTTATTGTTATGTTAATCCCCATACATTACATCATTAGTTTTAGATATAGTGTTCCATGATTCCTTGTTTGTGCATAACACCCAGTGCTCCATGCAGATCGTGCCCTGCTCAATACCCATCACCAGGCTAACCCATCCTCCCACCCCCCTCCCCTCTAGAACCCTCAGTTTGTTTCTCAGAGTCCATCGTCTCTCATGGTTCTTCTCCCCCTCCGATTTTCCCCCCTTCATTCTTCCCCTCCTGCTACATTCTTCTTCTTTTTTTTTTCTTTCTTATCATATATTGCATTATTTGTTTCAGAGGTACAGATCTGAGATTCAACAGTCTTGCACAATTCACAGCGCTTACCAGAACAAATACCCTCCCCAGTGTCCAGCACCCAGTGACCCCATCCCTCCCACCCCAGCCCCCACTCCAGCCCAGCAACCCTCAGTTTGTTTCGTGAGATTAAGAATTCCTCATATCAGTGAGGTCATATGATACATGTCTTTCTCTGTTTGACTTATTTCGCTCAGCATGATACCCTCCAGTTCCATCCACGTCGTTGCAGATGGCAAGATCTCATTCCTTTTGATGGCTGCATAATATTCCATTGTGTATATATATATATATATATATATATATATATATATATATATATCCCCCCTCTTCTTTATCCATTCATCTGTTGGTGGACATCTTGGCTCTTTCCACAGTTTGGCTATTGTGGACATTAATGGCAAGCGTTCTAACTCGGAGGAACAACACTGAAGAGAAACCGTGCTTTAGCTACCGACGACCTCTGTGTGGGAGGAAGCAGTTTAGGGTGTACGGTGGGTGAGAGCCTGGGGATGGGTTCCGTTTCCTAAAATCGAGGGAGAGACAGGCCGGAGAGAAGGCAGCTCTCAACTCACACCATGGCTATGGGGCTAGTACCGTTGCCCCGGGTGTGTGTGCAGGCTTCGGGAAAACCGCCTAACTCGAAGGAAAAACTCGCTGGAGAATCCATGCTTCAGCTAAAAGAGCCCCTTTGAAGGTGGAAGCATTATGTTGTGTGCGTGCATGAGAGCCCTGCAAGGGAGTCCAAAGCTTTTTGTGAGTGAGCCTCAGGCCCCAGCAGAAGGCAGAACACGACTCCCCATGTGTT
This sequence comes from Halichoerus grypus, assembly GCF_964656455.1. NCBI lineage: Eukaryota > Metazoa > Chordata > Mammalia > Carnivora > Phocidae > Halichoerus > Halichoerus grypus. The sequence goes on along the minus strand of NC_135722.1, from coordinate 67,594,646 downwards.
TCATCACGCTAGCACGGCAGCCCCACTTTTGCATGGAAGTCTAACAGCTAGTGTTCTCACTCGAAGAAACAACACTGTAGAGAAACCCTGCTTTAGCTACCGTCGACCTCTATATGGAGGAAGTATTACACGGACTACCGTGGCTGAGAGCCTGGGGGACGGGTTCCATACGTGAAAGCAAGGGAGAAATAGGTCCGGGCAGAAGGCACCTCTGGACTCGGCTCTTGCTACCTGAAGCTAACACTACTGCTCCATGTGTGCTTGGAATGCTATGTGCTCGACACTGACTGGGAAGAAACAAGCCTGTCAAGAATCCCAGCTGCAGCTCATTCGCCTACCAGGCTACTAACACCAAGAATCAATGCTGTGGCGTTACTGCGCCTTAGCTAACATTGCCGTTCCTGAAGCCGCAGGAGTTGGATAGTGCTCGTGTATGAGAGACCGGGGAAAGGGTCCCAGACGTGAAATGGAGTGAGAAACAGGCCGGTGCGGAAGGCAGCTCTCAACTCACCTCTTGTTTATGAGGCTAGTACCCTTGCCCCGGGTGTGCCTGCAGGCCATAAGCCAACCACCTAACTCAAAGGAACAACTCTGTAGGGAATTCCTGCTTCGGCTAAAAGAGCCATGCCTCAGGGTGGACGCATTGTGTGGTGTGCATGCGTGAGTGCACAGCAAGTGAGTCCAAAACCATTTTCCTTGTGAGACCCAGGCCCCGCAAGAAGCCAGAACACGACTCCCCACTGGCTCCATGAAACTAGTACTGCGGCCCCGCTTTTGAATGGAAGTCTAATAGCTAGCTTTCTAACTCGAAGAAACAACACTGTAGAGAAACCGTGCTTTAGCTACCGTCGACCTCTCTGTGGGCGAAGCAGTTTAGGGTGTACTGTGGCTGAGAGCCTGGGGACGGTTTCAATATCGTAATATCGGGGGAGAGACAGGCCGGTACAGAAGGCAGCTCTCAACCCACATCATGGTTATGGGGCTAGTACCGTTGCCCAGGGTGTGTGTGCAGGCTTAAACGAAGCCACCTAACTCGAAGGAAAAACTCGGTTGAGAGCCTGTGCTGCAGGTAAAACAGCTGCTCCTGAGGGTGGCAGCATTTTGTTGTGTGCGTGCGTGAGAGCACTGCAAGGGAGTCCAGACCCATTTTCCGTGTGGGACTCAGGCCCCGGCAGAAGACAGAACACGACTCCCCACTTGTTTCATGAAGCTAGCACTGCGGCCCCACTTTTGCATGGAAGTCTAATAGCAAGCGTTCTTTTTTATTATTATTATGAAATGATTTTATTGTTATGTTAATCCCCATACATTGCATCAGTAGTTTTAGATATAGTGTTCCATGATTCCTTGTTTGTGCATAACACCCAGTGCTCCATGCAGATCGTGCCCTGCTCAATACCCATCACCAGGCTAACCCATCCTCCCACCCCCCTCCCCTCTAGAACCCTCAGTTTGTTTCTCAGAGTCCATCGTCTCTCATGGTTCTTCTCCCCCTCCGATTTTCCCCCCTTCATTCTTCCCCTCCTGCTACATTCTTCTTCTTCTTTTTTTCTTTCTTAACATATATTGCATTATTTGTTTCAGAGGTACAGATCTGAGATTCAACAGTCTTGCACAATTCACAGCGCTTACCAGAACACATACCCTCCCCAGTGTCCAACACCCAGTGACCCCATCCCTCCCACCCCAGCCCCCACTCCAGCAACCCTCAGTTTGTTTCCTGAGATTAAGAATTCCTCATATCAGTGAGGTCATATGATACATGTCTTTCTCTGTTTGACTTATTTCGCTCAGCATGATACCGTCCAGTTCCATCCACGTGGTTGCAGATGGCAAGATCTCATTCCTTTTGATGGCTGCATAATATTCCAATATATATATATATATATCCCCTCTTCTTTATCCATTCATCTGTTGGTGGACATCTTGGCTCTTTCCACAGTTTGGCTATTGTGGACATTAATGGCAAGCGTTCTAACTCGGAGAAACAACACTGAAGAGAAACCGTGCTTTACCTACCGACGACCTCTGTGTGGGAGGAAGCAGTTTAGGGTGTACGGTGGGTGAGAGCCTGGGGACGGGTTCCGTTTCCTAAAATCGAGGGAGAGACAGGCCGGAGAGAAGGCAGCTCTCAACTCACACCATGGCTATGGGGCTGGTACCGTTGCCCCGGGTTTGTGTGCAGGCTTCATGAAAACCGCCTAACTCGAAGGAAAAACTCGCTGGAGAATCCATGCTTCAGCTAAAAGAGCCGCTCTTGAAGGTGGAAGCATTATGTTGTGTGCGTGCATGAGAGCCCTGCAAGGGAGTCCAAAGCTTTTTGTGAGTGAGCCTCAGGCCCCAGCAGAAGGCAGAACACGACTCCCCATGTGTTTCATCACGCTAGCACGGCAGCCCCACTTTTGCATGGAAGTCTAACAGCTAGTGTTCTCACTCGAAGAAACAACACTGTAGAGAAACCCTGCTTTAGCTACCGTCGACCTCTAGATGGAGGAAGTATTACACGGAGTACCGTGGCTGAGAGCCTGGGGGACGGGTTCCATACGTGAAAGCAAGGGAGAAATAGGTCCGGGCAGAAGGCACCTCTGGACTCAGCTCTTGCTACCTGAAGCTAACACTACTGCTCCATGTGTGCTTGGAATGCTATATGCTCGACACTGACTGGGAAGAAACAAGCCTGTCAAGAATCCCAGCTGCAGCTCATTCGCCTACCAGGCTACTAACACCAAGAATCAATGCTGTGGCCTTACTGCGCCTTAGCTAACATTGCCGTTCCTGAAGCCGCAGGAGTTGGATAGTGCTCGTGTATGAGAGACCGGGGAAAGGGTCCCAGACGTGAAATGGAGTGAGAAACAGGCCGGTGCGGAAGGCAGCTCTCAACTCACCTCTTGTTTATGAGGCTAGTACCCTTGCCCCGGGTGTGCCTGCAGGCCATAAGCCAACCACCTAACTCAAAGGAACAACTCTGTAGGGAATTCGTGCTTCGGCTAAAAGAGCCATGCCTCAGGGTGGACGCATTGTGTGGTGTGCATGCGTGAGTGCACAGCAAGTGAGTCCAAAACCATTTTCCTTGTGAGACCCAGGCCCCGCAAGAAGCCAGAACACGACTCCCCACTGGCTCCATGAAACTAGTACTGCGGCCCCACTTTTGAATGGAAGTCTAATAGCTAGCTTTCTAACTCGAAGAAACAACACTGTAGAGAAACCGTGCTTTAGCTACCGTCGACCTCTCTGTGGGCGAAGCAGTTTAGGGTGTACTGTGGCTGAGAGCCTGGGGACGGTTTCAATATCGTAATATCGGGGGAGAGACAGGCCGGTACAGAAGGCAGCTCTCAACCCACATCATGGTTATGGGGCTAGTACCGTTGCCCAGGGTGTGTGTGCAGGCTTAAACGAAGCCACCTAACTCGAAGGAAAAACTCGGTTGAGAGCCTGTGCTGCAGGTAAAACAGCTGCTCCTGAGGGTGGCAGCATTTTGTTGTGTGCGTGCGTGAGAGCACTGCAAGGGAGTCCAGACCCATTTTCCGTGTGGGACTCAGGCCCCGGCAGAAGACAGAACACGACTCCCCACTTGTTTCATGAAGCTAGCACTGCGGCCCCACTTTTGCATGGAAGTCTAATAGCAAGCGTTCTTTTTTATTATTATTATGAAATGTTTTTATTGTTATGTTAATCCCCATACATTGCATCAGTAGTTTTAGATATAGTGTTCCATGATTCCTTGTTTGTGCATAACACCCAGTGCTCCATGCAGATCGTGCCCTGCTCAATACCCATCACCAGGCTAACCCATCCTCCCACCCCCCTCCCCTCTAGAACCCTCAGTTTGTTTCTCAGAGTCCATCGTCTCTCATGGTTCTTCTCCCCCTCCGATTTTCCCCCCTTCATTCTTCCCCTCCTGCTACATTCTTCTTCTTCTTTTTTTCTTTCTTAACATATATTGCATTATTTGTTTCAGAGGTACAGATCTGAGATTCAACAGTCTTGCACAATTCACAGCGCTTACCAGAACACATACCCTCCCCAGTGTCCAACACCCAGTGACCCCATCCCTCCCACCCCAGCCCCCACTCCAGCAACTCTCAGTTTGTTTCCTGAGATTAAGAATTCCTCATATCAGTGAGGTCATATGATACATGTCTTTCTCTGTTTGACTTATTTCGCTCAGCATGATACCGTCCAGTTCCATCCACGTCGTTGCAGATGGCAAGATCTCATTCCTTTTGATGGCTGCATAATATTCCATTGTGTATATATATATATATATATATATATATATATATACCCCCTCTTCTTTATCCATTCATCTGTTGGTGGACATCTTGGCTCTTTCCACAGTTTGGCTATTGTGGACATTAATGGCAAGCGTTCTAACTCGGAGAAACAACACTGAAGAGAAACCGTGCTTTAGCTACCGACGACCTCTGTGTGGGAGGAAGCAGTTTAGGGTGTACGGTGGGTGAGAGCCTGGGGACGGGTTCCGTTTCCTAAAATCGAGGGAGAGACAGGCCGGAGAGAAGGCAGCTCTCAACTCACACCATGGCTATGGGGCTGGTACCGTTGCCCCGGGTGTGTGTGCAGGCTTCATGAAAACCGCCTAATTCGAAGGAAAAACTCGCTGGAGAATCCATGCTTCAGCTAAAAGAGCCGCTCTTGAAGGTGGAAGCATTATGTTGTGTGCGTGCATGAGAGCCCTGCAAGGGAGTCCAAAGCTTTTTGTGAGTGAGCCTCAGGCCCCAGCAGAAGGCAGAACACGACTCCCAATGTGTTTCATCACGCTAGCACGGCAGCCCCACTTTTGCATGGAAGTCTAACAGCTAGTGTTCTCACTCGAAGAAACAACACTGTAGAGAAACCCTGCTTTAGCTACCGTCGACCTCTAGATGGAGGAAGTATTACACGGAGTACCGTGGCTGAGAGCGTGGGGGACGGGTTCCATACGTGAAAGCAAGGGAGAAATAGGTCCGGGCAGAAGGCACCTCTGGACTCAGCTCTTGCTACCTGAAGCTAACACTACTGCTCCATGTGTGCTTGGAATGCTATGTGCTCCACACTGACTGGGAAGAAACAAGCCTGTCAAGAATCCCAGCTGCAGCTCATTCGCCTACCAGGCTACTAACACCAAGAATCAATGCTGTGGCGTTACTGCGCCTTAGCTAACATTGCCGTTCCTGAAGCCGCAGGAGTTGTATAGTGCTCGTGTATGAGAGACCGGGGAAAGGGTCCCAGACGTGAAATGGAGTGAGAAACAGGCCGGTGCGGAAGGCAGCTCTCAACTCACCTCTTGTTTATGAGGCTAGTACCCTTGCCCCGGGTGTGCCTGCAGGCCATAATCCAACCACCTAACTCAAAGGAACAACTCTGTAGGGAATTCCTGCTTCGGCTAAGAGAGCCATGCCTCAGGGGGGACGCATTGTGTGGTGTGCATGCGTGAGTGCACAGCAAGTGAGTCCAAAACCATTTTCCTTGTGAGACCCAGGCCCCGCAAGAAGCCAGAACACGACTCCCCACTGGCTCCATGAAACTAGTACTGCGGCCCCACTTTTGAATGGAAGTCTAATAGCTAGCTTTCTAACTCGAAGAAACAACACTGTAGAGAAACCGTGCTTTAGCTACCGTCGACCTCTCTGTGGGCGAAGCAGTTTAGGGTGTACTGTGGCTGAGAGCCTGGGGACGGTTTCAATATCGTAATATCGGGGGAGAGACAGGCCGGTACAGAAGGCAGCTCTCAACCCACATCATGGTTATGGGGCTAGTACCGTTGCCCAGGGTGTGTGTGCAGGCTTAAACACAGCCACCTGACTCGAAGGAAAAACTCGGTTGAGAGCCTGTGCTGCAGGTAAAACAGCTGCTCCTGAGGGTGGCAGCATTTTGTTGTGTGCGTGCGTGAGAGCACTGCAAGGGAGTCCAGACCCATTTTCCGTGTGGGACTCAGGCCCCGGCAGAAGACAGAACACGACTCCCCACTTGTTTCATGAAGCTAGCACTGCGGCCCCACTTTTGCATGGAAGTCTAATAGCAAGCGTTCTTTTTTATTATTATTATGAAATGTTTTTACTGTTATGTTAATCCCCATACATTACATCATTAGTTTTAGATATAGTGTTCCATGATTCCTTGTTTGTGCATAACACCCAGTGCTCCATGCAGATCGTGCCCTGCTCAATACCCATCACCAGGCTAACCCATCCTCCCACCCCCCTCCCCTCTAGAACCCTCAGTTTGTTTCTCAGAGTCCATCGTCTCTCATGGTTCTTCTCCCCCTCCGATTTTCCCCCCTTCATTCTTCCCCTCCTGCTACATTCTTCTTCTTCTTTTTTTCTTTCTTAACATATATTGCATTGTTTCAGAGGTACAGATCTGAGATTCAACAGCCTTGCACAATTCACAGCGCTTACCAGAACACATACCCTCCCCAGTGTCCAACACCCAGTGACCCCATCCCTCCCACCCCAGCCCCCACTCCAGCCCAGCAACCCTCAGTTTGTTTCGTGAGATTAAGGATTCCTCATATCAGTGAGGTCATATGATACATGTCTTTCTCTGTTTGACTTATTTCGCTCAGCATGATACCCTCCAGTTCCATCCACGTCGTTGCAGATGGCAAGATCTCATTCCTTTTGATGGCTGCATAATATTCCATTGTGTATATATATATACCCCCTCTTCTTTATCCATTCATCTGTTGGTGGACATCTTGGCTCTTTCCACAGTTTGGCTATTGTGGACATTAATGGCAAGCGTTCTAACTCGGAGAAACAACACTGAAGAGAAACCGTGCTTTAGCAACCGACGACCTCTGTGTGGGAGGAAGCAGTTTAGGGTGTACGGTGGGTGAGAGCCTGGGGACGGGTTCCGTTTCGTAAAATCGAGGGAGAGACAGGCCGGAGAGAAGGCAGCTCTCAACTCACACCATGGCTATGGGGCTAGTACCGTTGCCCCGGGTGTGTGTGCATGCTTCAGGAAAACCGCCTAACTCGAAGGAAAAACTCGCTGGAGAATCCATGCTTCAGCTAAAAGAGCCGCTCTTGAAGGTGGAAGCATTATGTTGTGTGCGTGCATGAGAGCCCTGCAAGGGAGTCCAAAGCTTTTTGTGAGTGAGCCTCAGGCCCCAGCAGAAGGCAGAACACGACTCCCCATGTGTTTCATCACGCTAGCACGGCAGCCCCACTTTTGCATGGAAGTCTAACAGCTAGTGTTCTCACTCGAAGAAACAACACTGTAGAGAAACCCTGCTTTAGCTACCGTCGACCTCTAGATGGAGGAAGTATTACACGGACTACCGTGGCTGAGAGCCTGGGGAACGGGTTCCATACGTGAAAGCAAGGGAGAAATAGGTCCGGGCAGAAGGCACCTCTGGACTCAGCTCTTGCTACCTGAAGCTAACACTACTGCTCCATGTGTGCTTGGAATGCTATGTGCTCCACACTGACTGGGAAGAAACAAGCCTGTCAAGAATCCCAGCTGCAGCTCATTCGCCTACCAGGCTACTAACACCAAGAATCAATGCTGTGGCGTTACTGCGCCTTAGCTAACATTGCCGTTCCTGAAGCCGCAGGAGTTGTATAGTGCTCGTGTATGAGAGACCGGGGAAAGGGTCCCAGACGTGAAATGGAGTGAGAAACAGGCCGGTGCGGAAGGCAGCTCTCAACTCACCTCTTGTTTATGAGGCTAGTACCCTTGCCCCGGGTGTGCCTGCAGGCCATAAGCCAACCACCTAACTCAAAGGAACAACTCTGTAGGGAATTCCTGCTTCGGCTAAAAGAGCCATGCCTCAGGGTGGACGCATTGTGTGGTGTGCATGCGTGAGTGCACAGCAAGTGAGTCCAAAACCATTTTCCTTGTGAGACCCAGGCCCCGCAAGAAGCCAGAACACGACTCCCCACTGGCTCCATGAAACTAGTACTGCGGCCCCACTTTTGAATGGAAGTCTAATAGCTAGCTTTCTAACTCGAAGAAACAACACTGTAGAGAAACCGTGCTTTAGCTACCGTCGACCTCTCTGTGGGCGAAGCAGTTTAGGGTGTACTGTGGCTGAGAGCCTGGGGACGGTTTCAATATCGTAATATCGGGGGAGAGACAGGCCGGTACAGAAGGCAGCTCTCAACCCACATCATGGTTATGGGGCTAGTACCGTTGCCCAGGGTGTGTGTGCAGGCTTAAATGAAGCCACCTAACTCGAAGGAAAAACTCGGTTGAGAGCCTGTGCTGCAGGTAAAACAGCTGCTCCTGAGGGTGGCAGCATTTTGTTGTGTGCGTGCGTGAGAGCACTGCAAGGGAGTCCAGACCCATTTTCCGTGTGGGACTCAGGCCCCGGCAGAAGACAGAACACGACTCCCCACTTGTTTCATGAAGCTAGCACTGCGGCCCCACTTTTGCATGGAAGTCTAATAGCAAGCGTTCTTTAGTATTATTATTATTATATGTTTTTACTGTTATGTTATTCCCCATACATTACATCATTAGTTTTAGATATAGTGTTCCATGATTCCTTGTTTGTGCATAACACCCAGTGCTCCATGCAGATCGTGCCCTGCTCAATACCCATCACCAGGCTAACCCATCCTCCCACCCCCCTCCCCTCTAGAACCCTCAGTTTGTTTCTCAGAGTCCATCGTCTCTCATGGTTCTTCTCCCCCTCCGATTTTCCCCCCTTCATTCTTCCCCTCCTGCTACATTCTTCTTCTTCTTTTTTTCTTTCTTAACATATATTGCATTGTTTCAGAGGTACAGATCTGAGATTCAACAGTCTTGCACAATTCACAGCGCTTACCAGAACACATACCCTCCCCAGTGTCCAACACCCAGTGACCCCATCCCTCCCACCCCAGCCCCCACTCCAGCCCAGCAACCCTCAGTTTGTTTCGTGAGATTAAGGATTCCTCATATCAGTGAGGTCATATGATACATGTCTTTCTCTGTTTGACTTATTTCGCTCAGCATGATACCCTCCAGTTCCATCCACGTCGTTGCAGATGGCAAGATCTCATTCCTTTTGATGGCTGCATAATATTCCATTGTGTATATATATATACCCCCTCTTCTTTATCCATTCATCTGTTGGTGGACATCTTGGCTCTTTCCACAGTTTGGCTATTGTGGACATTAATGGCAAGCGTTCTAACTCGGAGAAACAACACTGAAGAGAAACCGTGCTTTAGCTACCGACGACCTCTGTGTGGGAGGAAGCAGTTTAGGGTGTACGGTGGGTGAGAGCCTGGGGACGGGTTCCGTTTCGTAAAATCGAGGGAGAGACAGGCCGGAGAGAAGGCAGCTCTCAACTCACACCATGGCTATGGGGCTAGTACCGTTGCCCCGGGTGTGTGTGCAGGCTTCAGGAAAACCGCCTAACTCGAAGGAAAAACTCGCTGGAGAATCCATGCTTCAGCTAAAAGAGCCGCTCTTGAAGGTGGAAGCATTATGTTGTGTGCGTGCATGAGAGCCCTGCAAGGGAGTCCAAAGCTTTTTGTGAGTGAGCCTCAGGCCCCAGCAGAAGGCAGAACACGACTCCCCATGTGTTTCCTCACGCTAGCACGGCAGCCCCACTTTTGCATGGAAGTCTAACAGCTAGTGTTCTCACTCGAAGAAACAACACTGTAGAGAAACCCTGCTTTAGCTACCGTCGACCTCTAGATGGAGGAAGTATTACACGGACTACCGTGGCTGAGAGCCTGGGGGACGGGTTCCATACGTGAAAGCAAGGGAGAAATAGGTCCGGGCAGAAGGCACCTCTGGACTCAGCTCTTGCTACCTGAAGCTAACACTACTGCTCCATGTGTGCTTGGAATGCTATGTGCTCCACACTGACTGGGAAGAAACAAGCCTGTCAAGACTCCCAGCTGCAGCTCATTCGCCTACCAGGCTACTAACACCAAGAATCAATGCTGTGGCGTTACTGCGCCTTAGCTAACATTGCCGTTCCTGAAGCCGCAGGAGTTGGATAGTGCTCGTGTATGAGAGACCGGGGAAAGGGTCCCAGACGTGAAATGGAGTGAGAAACAGGCCGGTGCGGAAGGCAGCTCTCAACTCACCTCTTGTTTATGAGGCTAGTACCCTTGCCCCGGGTGTGCCTGCAGGCCATAAGCCAACCACCTCACTCAAAGGAACAACTCTGTAGGGAATTCCTGCTTCGGCTAAAAGAGCCATGCCTCAGGGTGGACGCATTGTGTGGTGTGCATGCGTGAGTGCACAGCAAGTGAGTCCAAAACCATTTTCCTTGTGAGACCCAGGCCCCGCAAGAAGCCAGAACACGACTCCCCACTGGCTCCATGAAACTAGTACTGCGGCCCCACTTTTGAATGGAAGTCTAATAGCTAGCTTTCTAACTCGAAGAAACAACACTGTAGAGAAACCGTGCTTTAGCTACCGTCGACCTCTCTGTGGGCGAAGCAGTTTAGGGTGTACTGTGGCTGAGAGCCTGGGGACGGTTTCAATATCGTAATATCGGGGGAGAGACAGGCCGGTACAGAAGGCAGCTCTCAACCCACATCATGGTTATGGGGCTAGTACCGTTGCCCAGGGTGTGTGTGAAGGCGTAAACGAAGCCACTTAACTCGAAGGAAAAACTCGGTTGAGAGCCTGTGCTGCAGGTAAAACAGCTGCTCCTGAGGGTGGCAGCATTTTGTTGTGTGCGTGCGTGAGAGCACTGCAAGGGAGTCCAGACCCATTTTCCGTGTGGGACTCAGGCCCCGGCAGAAGACAGAACACGACTCCCCACTTGTTTCATGAAGCTAGCACTGCGGCCCCACTTTTGCATGGAAGTCTAATAGCAAGCGTTCTTTAGTATTATTATTATTAAATGTTTTTACTGTTATGTTATTCCCCATACATTACATCATTAGTTTTAGATATAGTGTTCCATGATTCCTTGTTTGTGCATAACACCCAGTGCTCCATGCAGATCGTGCCCTGCTCAATACCCATCACCAGGCTAACCCATCCTCCCACCCCCCTCCCCTCTAGAACCCTCAGTTTGTTTCTCAGAGTCCATCGTCTCTCATGGTTCTTCTCCCCCTCCGATTTTCCCCCCTTCATTCTTCCCCTCCTGCTACATTCTTCTTCTTCTTTTTTTCTTTATTAACATATATTGCATTGTTTCAGAGGTACAGATCTGAGATTCAACAGTCTTGCACAATTCACAGCGCTTACCAGAACACATACCCTCCCCAGTGTCCAACACCCAGTGACCCCATCCCTCCCACCCCAGCCCCCACTCCAGCCCAGCAACCCTCAGTTTGTTTCGTGAGATTAAGGATTCCTCATATCAGTGAGGTCATATGATACATGTTTTTCTCTGTTTGACTTATTTCGCTCAGCATGATACCCTCCAGTTCCATCCACGTCGTTGCAGATGGCAAGATCTCATTCCTTTTGATGGCTGCATAATATTCCATTGTGTATATATATATATATATATATATATATATATATATCCCCTCTTCTTTATCCATTCATCTGTTGGTGGACATCTTGGCTCTTTCCACAGTTTGGCTATTGTGGACATTAATGGCAAGCGTTCTAACTCGGAGAAACAACACTGAAGAGAAACCGTGCTTTAGCTACCGACGACCTCTGTGTGGGAGGAAGCAGTTTAGGGTGTACGGTGGGAGAGAGCCTGGGGATGGGTTCCGTTTCCTAAAATCGAGGGAGAGACAGGCCGGAGAGAAGGCAGCTCTCAACTCACACCATGGCTATGGGGCTAGTACCGTTGCCCCGGATGTGTGTGCAGGCTTCAGGAAAACCGCCTAACTCGAAGGAAAAACTCGCTGGAGAATCCATGCTTCAGCTAAAAGAGCCCCTTTGAAGGTGGAAGCATTATGTTGTGTGCGTGCATGAGAGCCCTGCAAGGGAGTCCAAAGCTTTTTGTGAGTGAGCCTCAGGCCCCAGCAGAAGGCAGAACACGACTCCCCATGTGTTTCATCACGCTAGCACGGCAGCCCCACTTTTGCATGGAAGTCTAACAGCTAGTGTTCTCACTCGAAGAAACAACACTGTAGAGAAACCCTGCTTTAGCTACCGTCGACCTCTAGATGGAGGAAGTATTACACGGACTACCGTGGCTGAGAGCCTGGGGGACGGGTTCCATACGTGAAAGCAAGGGAGAAATAGGTCCGGGCAGAAGGCACCTCTGGACTCGGCTCTTGCTACCTGAAGCTAACACTACTGCTCCATGTGTGCTTGGAATGCTATGTGCTCGACACTGACTGGGAAGAAACAAGCCTTTAAAGAATCCCAGCTGCAGCTCATTCGCCTATCAGGCTACTAACACCAAGAATCAATGCTGTGGCGTTACTGCGCCTTAGCTAACATTGCCGTTCCTGAAGCCGCAGGAGTTGGATAGTGCTCGTGTATGAGAGACCGGGGAAAGGGTCCCAGACGTGAAATGGAGTGAGAAACAGGCCGGTGCGGAAGGCAGCTCTCAACTCACCTCTTGTTTATGAGCCTAGTACCCTTGCCCCGGGTGTGCCTGCAGGCCATAAGCCAACCACCTAACTCAAAGGAACAACTCTGTAGGGAATTCCTGCTTCGGCTAAAAGAGCCATGCCTCAGGGTGGACGCATTGTGTGGTGTGCATGCGTGAGTGCACAGCAAGTGAGTCCAAAACCATTTTCCTTGTGAGACCCAGGCCCCGCAAGAAGCCAGAACACGACTCCCCACTGGCTCCATGAAACTAGTACTGCGGCCCCGCTTTTGAATGGAAGTCTAATAGCTAGCTTTCTAACTCGAAGAAACAACACTGTAGAGAAACCGTGCTTTAGCTACCGTCGACCTCTCTGTGGGCGAAGCAGTTTAGGGTGTACTGTGGCTGAGAGCCTGGGGACGGTTTCAATATCGTAATATCGGGGGAGAGACAGGCCGGTACAGAAGGCAGCTCTCAACCCACATCATGGTTATGGGGCTAGTACCGTTGCCCAGGGTGTGTGTGCAGGCTTAAACGAAGCCACCTAACTCGAAGGAAAAACTCGGTTGAGAGCCTGTGCTGCAGGTAAAACAGCTGCTCCTGAGGGTGGCAGCATTTTGTTGTGTGCGTGCGTGAGAGCACTGCAAGGGAGTCCAGACCCATTTTCCGTGTGGGACTCAGGCCCCGGCAGAAGACAGAACACGACTCCCCACTTGTTTCATGAAGCTAGCACTGCGGCCCCACTTTTGCATGGAAGTCTAATAGCAAGCGTTCTTTTTTATTATTATTATGAAATGTTTTTATTGTTATGTTAATCCCCATACATTACATCATTAGTTTTAGATATAGTGTTCCATGATTCCTTGTTTGTGCATAACACCCAGTGCTCCATGCAGATCGTGCCCTGCTCAATACCCATCACCAGGCTAACCCATCCTCCCACCCCCCTCCCCTCTAGAACCCTCAGTTTGTTTCTCAGAGTCCATCGTCTCTCATGGTTCTTCTCCCCCTCCGATTTTGCCCCCCTTCATTCTTTCCCTCCTGCTACATTCTTCTTCTTCTTTTTTTCTTTCTTAACATATATTGCATTATTTGTTTCAGAGGTACAGATCTGAGATTCAACAGTCTTGCACAATTCACAGCGCTTACCAGAACACATACCCTCCCCAGTGTCCAACACCCAGTGACCCCATCCCTCCCACCCCAGCCCCCACTCCAGCCCAGCAACCCTCAGTTTGTTTCCTGAGATTAAGAATTCCTCATATCAGTGAGGTCATATGATACATGTCTTTCTCTGTTTGACTTATTTCGCTCAGCATGATACCCTCCAGTTCCATCCACGTCGTTGCAGATGGCAAGATCTCATTCCTTTTGATGGCTGCGTAATATTCCATTGTGTATATATATATATATATATATATATATATATATATACCCCCTCTTCTTTATCCATTCATCTGTTGGTGGACATCTTGGCTCTTTCCACAGTTTGGCTATTGTGGACATTAATGGCAAGCGTTCTAACTCGGAGAAACAACACTGAAGAGAAACCGTGCTTTAGCTACCGACGACCTCTGTGTGGGAGGAAGCAGTTTAGGGTGTACGGTGGGTGAGAGCCTGGGGACGGGTTCCGTTTCCTAAAATCGAGGGAGAGACAGGCCGGAGAGAAGGCAGCTCTCAACTCACACCATGGCTATGGGGCTAGTACCGTTGCCCCGGGTGTGTGTGCAGGCTTCAGGAAAACCGCCTAACTCGAAGGAAAAACTCGCTGGAGAATCCATGCTTCAGCTAAAAGAGCCGCTCTTGAAGGTGGAAGCATTATGTTGTGTGCGTGCATGAGAGCCCTGCAAGGGAGTCCAAAGCTTTTTGTGAGTGAGCCTCAGGCCCCAGCAGAAGGCAGAACACGACTCCCCATGTGTTTCATCACGCTAGCACGGCAGCCCCACTTTTGCATGGAAGTCTAACAGCTAGTGTTCTCACTCGAAGAAACAACACTGTAGAGAAACCCTGCTTTAGCTACCGTCGACCTCTAGATGGAGGAAGTATTACACGGAGTACCGTGGCTGAGAGCCTGGGGGACGGGTTCCATACGTGAAAGCAAGGGAGAAATAGGTCCGGGCAGAAGGCACCTCTGGACTCAGCTCTTGCTACCTGAAGCTAACACTACTGCTCCATGTGTGCTTGGAATGCTATGTGCTCCACACTGACTGGGAAGAAACAAGCCTGTCAAGAATCCCAGCTGCAGCTCATTCGCCTACCAGGCTACTAACACCAAGAATCAATGCTGTGGCGTTACTGCGCCTTAGCTAACATTGCCGTTCCTGAAGCCGCAGGAGTTGGATAGTGCTCGTGTATGAGAGACCGGGGAAAGGGTCCCAGACGTGAAATGGAGTGAGAAACAGGCCGGTGCGGAAGGCAGCTCTCAACTCACCTCTTGTTTATGAGGCTAGTACCCTTGCCCCGGGTGTGCCTGCAGGCCATAAGCCAACCACCTAACTCAAAGGAACAACTCTGTAGGGAATTCCTGCTTCGGCTAAAAGAGCCATGCCTCAGGGTGGACGCATTGTGTGGTGTGCATGCGTGAGTGCACAGCAAGTGAGTCCAAAACCATTTTCCTTGTGAGACCCAGGCCCCGCAAGAAGCCAGAACACGACTCCCCACTGGCTCCATGAAACTAGTAGTGCGGCCCCACTTTTGAATGGAAGTCTAATAGCTAGCTTTCTAACTCGAAGAAACAACACTGTAGAGAAACCGTGCTTTAGCTACCGTCGACCTCTCTGTGGGCGAAGCAGTTTAGGGTGTACTGTGGCTGAGAGCCTGGGGACGGTTTCAATATCGTAATATCAGGGGAGAGACAGGCCGGTACAGAAGGTAGCTCTCAACCCACATCATGGTTATGGGGCTAGTACCGTTGCCCAGGGTGTGTGTGCAGGCTTAAACGAAGCCACCTAACTCGAAGGAAAAACTCGGTTGAGAGCCTGTGCTGCAGGTAAAACAGCTGCTCCTGAGGGTGGCAGCATTTTGTTGTGTGCGTGCGTGAGAGCACTGCAAGGGAGTCCAGACCCATTTTCCGTGTGGGACTCAGGCCCCGGCAGAAGACAGAACACGACTCCCCACTTGTTTCATGAAGCTAGCACTGCGGCCCCACTTTTGCATGGAAGTCTAATAGCAAGCGTTCTTTTTTATTATTATTATGAAATGTTTTTATTGTTATGTTAATCCCCATACATTGCATCAGTAGTTTTAGATATAGTGTTCCATGATTCCTTGTTTGTGCATAACACCCAGTGCTCCATGCAGATCGTGCCCTGCTCAATACCCATCACCAGGCTAACCCATCCTCCCACCCCCCTCCCCTCTAGAACCCTCAGTTTGTTTCTCAGAGTCCATCGTCTCTCATGGTTCTTCTCCCCCTCCGATTTTCCCCCCTTCATTCTTCCCCTCCTGCTACATTCTTCTTCTTCTTTTTTTCTTTCTTAACATATATTGCATTATTTGTTTCAGAGGTACAGATCTGAGATTCAACAGTCTTGCACAATTCACAGCGCTTACCAGAACACATACCCTCCCCAGTGTCCAACACCCAGTGACCCCATCCCTCCCACCCCAGCCCCCACTCCAGCCCAGCAACCCTCAGTTTGTTTCGTGAGATTAAGAATTCCTCATATCAGTGAGGTCATATGATACATGTCTTTCTCTGTTTGACTTATTTCGCTCAGCATGATACCATCCAGTTCCATCCACGTCGTTGCAGATGGCAAGATCTCATTCCTTTTGATGGCTGCAAAATATTCCATTGTGTATATATATATACCCCCTCTTCTTTATCCATTCATCTGTTGGTGGACATCTTGGCTCTTTCCACAGTTTGGCTATTGTGGACATTAATGGCAAGCGTTCTAACTCGGAGAAACAACACTGAAGAGAAACCGTGCTTTAGCTACCGACGACCTCTGTGTGGGAGGAAGCAGTTTAGGGTGTACGGTGGGTGAGAGCCTGGGGACGGGTTCCGTTTCGTAAAATCGAGGGAGAGACAGGCCGGAGAGAAGGCAGCTCTCAACTCACACCATGGCTATGGGGCTAGTACCGTTGCCCCGGGTGTGTGTGCAGGCTTCAGGAAAACCGCCTAACTCGAAGGAAAACCTCGCTGGAGAATCCATGCTTCAGCTAAAAGAGCCGCTCTTGAAGGTGGAAGCATTATGTTGTGTGCGTGCATGAGAGCCCTGCAAGGGAGTCCAAAGCTTTTTGTGAGTGAGCCTCAGGCCCCAGCAGAAGGCAGAACACGACTCCCCATGTGTTTCATCACGCTAGCACGGCAGCCCCACTTTTGCATGGAAGTCTAACAGCTAGTGTTCTCACTCGAAGAAACAACACTGTAGAGAAACCCTGCTTTAGCTACCGTCGACCTCTAGATGGAGGAAGTATCACACGGACTACCGTGGCTGAAAGCCTGGGGGACGGGTTCCATACGTGAAAGCAAGGGAGAAATAGGTCCGGGCAGAAGGCACCTCTGGACTCAGCTCTTGCTACCTGAAGCTAACACTACTGCTCCATGTGTGCTTGGAATGCTATGTGCTCGACACTGACTGGGAAGAAACAAGCCTGTCAAGAATCCCAGCTGCAGCTCATTCGCCTACCAGGCTACTAACACCAAGAATCAATGCTGTGGCGTTACTGCGCCTTAGCTAACATTGCCGTTCCTGAAGCCGCAGGAGTTGGATAGTGCTCGTGTATGAGAGACCGGGGAAAGGGTCCCAGACGTGAAATGGAGTGAGAAACAGGCCGGTGCGGAAGGCAGCTCTCAACTCACCTCTTGTTTATGAGGCTAGTACCCTTGCCCCGGGTGTGCCTGCAGGCCATAAGCCAACCACCTCACTCAAAGGAACAACTCTGTAGGGAATTCCTGCTTCGGCTAAAAGAGCCATGCCTCAGGGTGGACGCATTGTGTGGTGTGCATGCGTGAGTGCACAGCAAGTGAGTCCAAAACCATTTTCCTTGTGAGACCCAGGCCCCGCAAGAAGCCAGAACACGACTCCCCACTGGCTCCATGAAACTAGTACTGCGGCCCCACTTTTGAATGGAAGTCTAATAGCTAGCTTTCTAACTCGAAGAAACAACACTGTAGAGAAACCGTGCTTTAGCTACCGTCGACCTCTCTGTGGGCGAAGCAGTTTAGGGTGTACTGTGGCTGAGAGCCTGGGGACGGTTTCAATATCGTAATATCGGGGGAGAGACAGGCCGGTACAGAAGGCAGCTCTCAACCCACATCATGGTTATGGGGCTAGTACCGTTGCCCAGGGTGTGTGTGCAGGCTTAAACGAAGCCACCTAACTCGAAGGAAAACCTCGGTTGAGAGCCTGTGCTGCAGGTAAAACAGCTGCTCCTGAGGGTGGCAGCATTTTGTTGTGTGCGTGCGTGAGAGCACTGCAAGGGAGTCCAGACCCATTTTCCGTGTGGGACTCAGGCCCCGGCAGAAGACAGAACACGACTCCCCACTTGATTCATGAAGCTAGCACTGCGGCCCCACTTTTGCATGGACGTCTAATAGCAAGCATTCTTTATTATTATTATTATGAAATGTTTTTATTGTTATGTTAATCCCCATACATTACATCATTAGTTTTAGATATAGTGTTCCATGATTCCTTGTTTGTGCATAACATCCAGTGCTCCACGCAGATCGTGCCCTGCTCAATACCCATCACCAGGCTAACCCATCCTCCCACCCCCCTCCCCTCTAGAACCCTCAGTTTGTTTTTCAGAGTCCATCGTCTCTCATGGTTCTTCTCCCCCTCCGATTTTCCCCCCTTCATTCTTCCCCTCCTGCTACATTCTTCTTCTTCTTTTGTTCTTTCTTAACATATATTGCATTATTTGTTTCAGAGGTACAGATCTGAGATTCAACAGTCTTGCACAATTCACAGCGCTTACCAGAACACATACCCTCCCCGGTGTCCAACACCCAGTGACCCCATCCCTCCCACCCCAGCCCCCACTCCAGCAACCCTCAGTTTGTTTCCTGAGATTAAGAATTCCTCATATCAGTGAGGTCATATGATGCATGTCTTTCTCTGTTTGACTTATTTCGCTCAGCATGATACCCTCCAGTTCCATCCACGTCGTTGCAGATGGCAAGATCTCATTCCTTTTGATGGCTGCAAAATATTCCATTGTATATATATATACCCCCTCTTCTTTATCCATTCATCTGTTGGTGGACATCTTGGCTCTTTCCACAGTTTGGCTATTGTGGACATTAATAGCAAGCGTTCTAACTCGGAGAAACAACACTGAAGAGAAACCGTGCTTTAGCTACCGACGACCTCTGTGTGGGAGGAAGCAGTTTAGGGTGTACGGTGGGTGAGAGCCTGGGGACGGGTTCCGTTTCCTAAAATCGAGGGAGAGACAGGCCGGAGAGAAGGCAGCTCTCAACTCACACCATGGTTATGGGGCTAGTACCGTTGCCCCGGGTGTGCGTGCAGGCTTCACGAAAACCGCCTAACTCGAAGGAAAAACTCGCTGGAGAATCCATGCTTCAGCTAAAAGAGCCGCTCTTGAAGGTGGAAGCATTATGTTGTGTGCGTGCATGAGAGCCCTGCAAGGGAGTCCAAAGCTTTTTGTGAGTGAGCCTCAGGCCCCAGCAGAAGGCAGAACACGACTCCCCATGTGTTTCCTCACGCTAGCACGGCAGCCCCACTTTTGCATGGAAGTCTAACAGCTAGTGTTCTCACTCGAAGAAAGAACACTGTAGAGAAACCCTGCTTTAGCTACCGTCGACCTCTAGATGGAGGAAGTATTACACGGACTACCGTGGCTGAGAGCCTGGGGAACGGGTTCCATACGTGAAACCAAGGGAGAAATAGGTCCGGGCAGAAGGCACCTCTGGACTCAGCTCTTGCTACCTGAAGCTAACACTACTGCTCCATGTGTGCTTGGAATGCTATGTGCTCCACACTGACTGGGAAGAAACAAGCCTGTAAAGAATCCCAGCTGCAGCTCATTCGCCTACCAGGCTACTAACACCAAGAATCAACGCTGTGGCGTTACTGCGCTTGAGCTAACATTGCCGTTCCTGAAGCCGCAGGAGTTGTATAGTGCTCGTGTATGAGAGACCGGGGAAAGGGTCCCAGACGTGAAATGGAGTGAGAAACAGGCCGGTGCGGAAGGCAGCTCTCAACTCACCTCTTGTTTATGAGCCTCGTACCCTTGCCCCGGGTGTGCCTGCAGGCCATAAGCCAACCACCTAACTCAAAGGAACAACTCTGTAGGGAATTCCTGCTTCGGCTAAAAGAGCCATGCCTCAGGGTGGACGCATTGTGTGGTGTGCATGCGTGAGTGCACAGCAAGTGAGTCCAAAACCATTTTCCTTGTGAGACCCAGGCCCCGCAAGAAGCCAGAACACGACTCCCCACTGGCTCCATGAAACTAGTACTGCGGCCCCACTTTTGAATGGAAGTCTAATAGCTAGCTTTCTAACTCGAAGAAACAACACTGCACAGAAACCGTGCTTTAGCTACCGTCGACCTCTCTGTGGGCGAAGCAGTTTAGGGTGTACTGTGGCTGAGAGCCTGGGGACGGTTTCAATATCGTAATATCGGGGGAGAGACAGGCCGGTACAGAAGGCAGCTCTCAACCCACATCATGGTTATGGGGCTAGTACCGTTGCCCAGGGTGTGTGTGCAGGCTTAAACACAGCCACCTAACTCGAAGGAAAACCTCGGTTGAGAGCCTGTGCTGCAGGTAAAACAGCTGCTCCTGAGGGTGGCAGCATTTTGTTGTGTGCGTGCGTGAGAGCACTGCAAGGGAGTCCAGACCGATTTTCCGTGTGGGACTCAGGCCCCGGCAGAAGACAGAACACGACTCCCCACTTGTTTCATGAAGCTAACACTGCGGCCCCACTTTTGCATGGAAGTCTAATAGCAAGCGTTCTTTATTATTATTATTATGAAATGTTTTTATTGTTATGTTAATCCCCATACATTACATCATTAGTTTTAGATATAGTGTTCCATGATTCCTTGTTTGTGCATAACACCCAGTGCTCCATGCAGATCGTGCCCTGCTCAATACCCATCACCAGGCTAACCCATCCTCCCACCCCCCTCCCCTCTAGAACCCTGAGTTTGTTTTTCAGAGTCCATCGTCTCTCATGGTTCTTCTCCCCCTCCGATTTTCCCCCCTTCATTCTTCCCCTCCTGCTACATTCTTCTTCTTCTTTTGTTCTTTCTTAACATATATTGCATTATTTGTTTCAGAGGTACAGATCTGAGATTCAACAGTCTTGCACAATTCACAGCGCTTACCAGAACACATACCCTCCCCGGTGTCCAACACCCAGTGACCCCATCCCTCCCACCCCAGCCCCCACTCCAGCAACCCTCAGTTTGTTTCCTGAGATTAAGAATTCCTCATATCAGTGAGGTCATATGATGCATGTCTTTCTCTGTTTGACTTATTTCGCTCAGCATGATACCCTCCAGTTCCATCCACGTCGTTGCAGATGGCAAGATCTCATTCCTTTTGATGGCTGCATAATATTCCATTGTATATATATATATATATATACCCCCTCTTCTTTATCCATTCATCTGTTGGTGGACATCTTGGCTCTTTCCACAGTTTGGCTATTGTGGACATTAATAGCAAGCGTTCTAACTCGGAGAAACAACACTGAAGAGAAACCGTGCTTTAGCTACCGACGACCTCTGTGTGGGAGGAAGCAGTTTAGGGTGTACGGTGGGTGAGAGCCTGGGGACGGGTTCCGTTTCCTAAAATCGAGGGAGAGACAGGCCGGAGAGAAGGCAGCTCTCAACTCACACCATGGTTATGGGGCTAGTACCGTTGCCCCGGGTGTGTGTGCAGGCTTCACGAAAACCGCCTAACTCGAAGGAAAAACTCGCTGGAGAGTCCATGCTTCAGCTAAAAGAGCCGCTCTTGAAGGTGGAAGCATTATGTTGTGTGCGTGCATGAGAGCCCTGCAAGGGAGTCCAAAGCTTTTTGTGAGTGAGCCTGAGGCCCCAGCAGAAGGCAGAACACGACTCCCCATGTGTTTCATCACGCTAGCACGGCAGCCCCACTTTTGCATGGAAGTCTAACAGCTAGTGTTCTCACTCGAAGAAACAACACTGTAGAGAAACCCTGCTTTAGCTACCGTCGACCTCTAGATGGAGGAAGTATTACACGGACTACCGTGGCTGAGAGCCTGGGGAACGGGTTCCATACGTGAAACCAAGGGAGAAATAGGTCCGGGCAGAAGGCACCTCTGGACTCAGCTCTTGCTACCTGAAGCTAACACTACTGCTCCATGTGTGCTTGGAATGCTATGTGCTCCACACTGACTGGGAAGAAACAAGCCTGTAAAGAATCCCAGCTGCAGCTCATTCGCCTACCAGGCTCCTAACACCAAGAATCAATGCTGTGGCGTTACTGCGCTTGAGCTAACATTGCCGTTCCTGAAGCCGCAGGAGTTGTATAGTGCTCGTGTATGAGAGACCGGGGAAAGGGTCCCAGACGTGAAATGGAGTGAGAAACAGGCCGGTGCGGAAGGCAGCTCTCAACTCACCTCTTGTTTATGAGGCTAGTACCCTTGCCCCGGGTGTGCCTGCAGGCCATAAGCCAACCACCTAACTCAAAGGAACAACTCTGTAGGGAATTCCTGCTTCGGCTAAAAGAGCCATGCCTCAGGGTGGACGCATTGTGTGGTGTGCATGCGTGAGTGCACAGCAAGTGAGTCCAAAACCATTTTCCTTGTGAGACCCAGGCCCCGCAAGAAGCCAGAACACGACTCCCCACTGGCTCCATGAAACTAGTACTGCGGCCCCACTTTTGAATGGAAGTCTAATAGCTAGCTTTCTAACTCGAAGAAACAACACTGCACAGAAACCGTGCTTTAGCTACCGTCGACCTCTCTGTGGGCGAAGCAGTTTAGGGTGTACTGTGGCTGAGAGCCTGGGGACGGTTTCAATATCGTAATATCAGGGGAGAGACAGGCCGGTACAGAAGGCAGCTCTCAACCCACATCATGGTTATGGGGCTAGTACCGTTGCCCAGGGTGTGTGTGCAGGCTTAAACACAGCCACCTAACTCGAAGGAAAACCTCGGTTGAGAGCCTGTGCTGCAGGTAAAACAGCTGCTCCTGAGGGTGGCAGCATTTTGTTGTGTGCGTGCGTGAGAGCACTGCAAGGGAGTCCAGACCCATTTTCCGTGTGGGACTCAGACCCCGGCAGAAGACAGAACACGACTCCCCACTTGTTTCATGAAGCTAGCACTGCGGCCCCACTTTTGCATGGAAGTCTAATAGCAAGCGTTCTTTTTTATTATTATTATGAAATGTTTTTATTGTTATGTTAATCCCCATACATTACATCATTAGTTTGAGATATAGTGTTCCATGATTCCTTGTTTGTGCATAACACCCAGTGCTCCATGCAGATCGTGCCCTGCTCAATACCCATCACCAGGCTAACCCATCCTCCCACCCCCCTCCCCTCTAGAACCCTCAGTTTGTTTTTCAGAGTCCATCGTCTCTCATGGTTCTTCTCCCCCTCCGATTTTCCCCCCTTCATTCTTCCCCTCCTGCTACATTCTTCTTCTTCTTTTGTTCTTTCTTAACATATATTGCATTATTGGTTTCAGAGGTACAGATCTGAGATTCAACAGTCTTGCACAATTCACAGCGCTTACCAGAACACATACCCTCCCCGGTGTCCAACACCCAGTGACCCCATCCCTCCCACCCCAGCCCCCACTCCAGCAACCCTCAGTTTGTTTCCTGAGATTAAGAATACCTCATATCAGTGAGGTCATATGATGCATGTCTTTCTCTGTTTGACTTATTTCGCTCAGCATGATACCCTCCAGTTCCATCCACGTCGTTGCAGATGGCAAGATCTCATTCCTTTTGATGGCTGCAAAATATTCCATTGTATATATATATATATACCCCCTCTTCTTTATCCATTCATCTGTTGGTGGACATCTTGGCTCTTTCCACAGTTTGGCTATTGTGGACATTAATAGCAAGCGTTCTAACTCGGAGAAACAACACTGAAGAGAAACTGTGCTTTAGCTACCGACGACCTCTGTGTGGGAGGAAGCAGTTTAGGGTGTACGGTGGGTGAGAGCCTGGGGACGGGTTCCGTTTCCTAAAATCGAGGGAGAGACAGGCCGGAGAGAAGGCAGCTCTCAACTCACACCATGGTTATGGGGCTAGTACCGTTGCCCCGGGTGTGTGTGCAGGCTTCACGAAAACCGCCTAACTCGAAGGAAAAACTCGCTGGAGAATCCATGCTTCAGCTAAAAGAGCCGCTCTTGAAGGTGGAAGCATTATGTTGTGTGCGTGCATGAGAGCCCTGCAAGGGAGTCCAAAGCTTTTTGTGAGTGAGCCTCAGGCCCCAGCAGAAGGCAGAACACGACTCCCCATGTGTTTCATCACGCTAGCACGGCAGCCCCACTTTTGCATGGAAGTCTAACAGCTAGTGTTCTCACTCGAAGAAACAACACTGTAGAGAAACCCTGCTTTAGCTACCGTCGACCTCTAGATGGAGGAAGTATTACACGGACTACCGTGGCTGAGAGCCTGGGGAACGGGTTCCATACGTGAAACCAAGGGAGAAATAGGTCCGGGCAGAAGGCACCTCTGGACTCAGCTCTTGCTACCTGAAGCTAACACTACTGCTCCATGTGTGCTTGGAATGCTATGTGCTCCACACTGACTGGGAAGAAACAAGCCTTTAAAGAATCCCAGCTGCAGCTCACTCGCCTACCAGGCTACTAACACCAAGAATCAACTCTGTAGGGAATTCCTGCTTCGGCTAAAAGAGCCATGCCTCAGGGTGGACGCATTGTGTGGTGTGCATGCGTGAGTGCACAGCAAGTGAGTCCAAAACCATTTTCCTTGTGAGACCCAGGCCCCGCAAGAAGCCAGAACATGACTCCCCACTGGCTCCATGAAACTAGTACTGCGGCCCCACTTTTGAATGGAAGTCTAATAGCTAGCTTTCTAACTCGAAGAAACAACACTGTAGAGAAACCGTGCTTTAGCTACCGTCGACCTCTCTGTGGGCGAAGCAGTTTAGGGTGTACTGTGGCTGAGAGCCTGGGGACGGTTTCAATATCGTAATATCGGGGGAGAGACAGGCCGGTACAGAAGGCAGCTCTCAACCCACATCATGGTTATGGGGCTAGGACCGTTGCCCAGGGTGTGTGTGCAGGCTTAAACACAGCCACCTAACTCGAAGGAAAACCTCGGTTGAGAGCCTGTGCTGCAGGTAAAACAGCTGCTCCTGAGGGTGGCAGCATTTTGTTGTGTGCGTGCGTGAGAGCACTGCAAGGGAGTCCAGACCCATTTTCCGTGTGGGACTCAGGCCCCGGCAGAAGACAGAACACGACTCCCCACTTGTTTCATGAAGCTAGCACTGCGGCCCCACTTTTGCATGGAAGTCTAATAGCAAGCGTTCTTTATTATTATTATTATGAAATGTTTTTATTGTTATGTTAATCCCCATACATTACATCATTAGTTTTAGATATAGTGTTCCATGATTCCTTGTTTGTGCATAACACCCAGTGCTCCATGCAGATCGTGCCCTGCTCAATACCCATCACCAGGCTAACCCATCCTCCCATCCCCCTCCCCTCTAGAACCCTCAGTTTGTTTTTCAGAGTCCATCGTCTCTCATGGTTCTTCTCCCCCTCCGATTTTCCCCCCTTCATTCTTCCCCTCCTGCTACATTCTTCTTCTTCTTTTGTTCTTTCTTAACATATATTGCATTATTGGTTTCAGAGGTACAGATCTGAGATTCAACAGTCTTGCACAATTCACAGCGCTTACCAGAACACATACCCTCCCCGGTGTCCAACACCCAGTGACCCCATCCCTCCCACCCCAGCCCCCACTCCAGCAACCCTCAGTTTGTTTCCTGAGATTAAGAATTCCTCATATCAGTGAGGTCATATGATGCATGTCTTTCTCTGTTTGACTTATTTCGCTCAGCATGATACCCTCCAGTTCCATCCACGTCGTTGCAGATGGCAAGATCTCATTCCTTTTGATGGCTGCATAATATTCCATTGTAAATATATATATACCCCCTCTTCTTTATCCATTCATCTGTTGGTGGACATCTTGGCTCTTTCCACAGTTTGGCTATTGTGGACATTAATAGCAAGCGTTCTAACTCGGAGAAACAACACTGAAGAGAAACCGTGCTTTAGCTACCGACGACCTCTGTGTGGGAGGAAGCAGTTTAGGGTGTACGGTGGGTGAGAGCCTGGGGACGGTTTCCGTTTCCTAAAATCGAGGGAGAGACAGGCCGGAGAGAAGGCAGCTCTCAACTCACACCATGGTTATGGGGCTAGTACCGTTGCCCCGGGTGTGTGTGCAGGCTTCACGAAAACCGCCTAACTCGAAGGAAAAACTCGCTGGAGAGTCCATGCTTCAGCTAAAAGAGCCGCTCTTGAAGGTGGAAGCATTATGTTGTGTGCGTGCATGAGAGCCCTGCAAGGGAGTCCAAAGCTTTTTGTGAGTGAGCCTGAGGCCCCAGCAGAAGGCAGAACACGACTCCCCATGTGTTTCATCACGCTAGCACGGCAGCCCCACTTTTGCATGGAAGTCTAACAGCTAGTGTTCTCACTCGAAGAAACAACACTGTAGAGAAACCCTGCTTTAGCTACCGTCGACCTCTAGATGGAGGAAGTATTACACGGACTACCGTGGCTGAGAGCCTGGGGAACGGGTTCCATACGTGAAACCAAGGGAGAAATAGGTCCGGGCAGAAGGCACCTCTGGACTCAGCTCTTGCTACCTGAAGCTAACACTACTGCTCCATGTGTGCTTGGAATGCTATGTGCTCCACACTGACTGGGAAGAAACAAGCCTGTAAAGAATCCCAGCTGCAGCTCATTCGCCTACCAGGCTCCTAACACCAAGAATCAATGCTGTGGCGTTACTGCGCTTGAGCTAACATTGCCGTTCCTGAAGCCGCAGGAGTTGTATAGTGCTCGTGTATGAGAGACCGGGGAAAGGGTCCCAGACGTGAAATGGAGTGAGAAACAGGCCGGTGCGGAAGGCAGCTCTCAACTCACCTCTTGTTTATGAGCCTAGTACCCTTGCCCCGGGTGTGCCTGCAGGCCATAAGCCAACCACCTAACTCAAAGGAACAACTCTGTAGGGAATTCCTGCTTCGGCTAAAAGAGCCATGCCTCAGGGTGGACGCATTGTGTGGTGTGCATGCGTGAGTGCACAGCAAGTGAGTCCAAAACCATTTTCCTTGTGAGACCCAGGCCCCGCAAGAAGCCAGAACACGACTCCCCACTGGCTCCATGAAACTAGTACTGCGGCCCCACTTTTGAATGGAAGTCTAATAGCTAGCTTTCTAACTCGAAGAAACAACACTGCACAGAAACCGTGCTTTAGCTACCGTCGACCTCTCTGTGGGCGAAGCAGTTTAGGGTGTACTGTGGCTGAGAGCCTGGGGACGGTTTCAATATCGTAATATCGGGGGAGAGACAGGCCGGTACAGAAGGCAGCTCTCAACCCACATCATGGTTATGGGGCTAGTACCGTTGCCCAGGGTGTGTGTGCAGGCTTAAACACAGCCACCTAACTCGAAGGAAAACCTCGGTTGAGAGCCTGTGCTGCAGGTAAAACAGCTGCTCCTGAGGGTGGCAGCATTTTGTTGTGTGCGTGCGTGAGAGCACTGCAAGGGAGTCCAGACCCATTTTCCGTGTGGGACTCAGGCCCCGGCAGAAGACAGAACACGACTCCCCACTTGTTTCATGAAGCTAGCACTGCGGCCCCACTTTTGCATGGAAGTCTAATAGCAAGCGTTCTTTTTTATTATTATTATGAAATGTTTTTATTGTTATGTTAATCCCCATACATTACATCATTAGTTTTAGATATAGTGTTCCATGATTCCTTGTTTGTGCATAACACCCAGTGCTCCATGCAGATCGTGCCCTGCTCAATACCCATCACCAGGCTAACCCATCCTCCCACCCCCCTCCCCTCTAGAACCCTCAGTTTGTTTTTCAGAGTCCATCGTCTCTCATGGTTCTTCTCCCCCTCCGATTTTCCCCCCTTCATTCTTCCCCTCCTGCTACATTCTTCTTCTTCTTTTGTTCTTTCTTAACATATATTGCATTATTGGTTTCAGAGGTACAGATCTGAGATTCAACAGTCTTGCACAATTCACAGCGCTTACCAGAACACATACCCTCCCCGGTGTCCAACACCCAGTGACCCCATCCCTCCCACCCCAGCCCCCAGTCCAGCAACCCTCAGTTTGTTTCCTGAGATTAAGAATTCCTCATATCAGTGAGGTCATATGATGCATGTCTTTCTCTGTTTGACTTATTTCGCTCAGCATGATACCCTCCAGTTCCATCCACGTCGTTGCAGATGGCAAGATCTCATTCCTTTTGATGGCTGCATAATATTCCATTGTATATATATATATACCCTCTCTTCTTTATCCATTCATCTGTTGGTGGACATCTTGGCTCTTTCCACAGTTTGGCTATTGTGGACATTAATAGCAAGCGTTCTAACCCGGAGAAACAATACTGAAGAGAAACCGTGCTTTAGCTACCGACGACCTCTGTGTGGGAGGAAGCAGTTTAGGGTGTACGGTGGGTGAGAGCCTGGGGACGGGTTCCGTTTCCTAAAATCGAGGGAGAGACAGGCCGGAGAGAAGGCAGCTCTCAACTCACACCATGGTTATGGGGCTAGTACCGTTGCCCCGGGTGTGTGTGCAGGCTTCACGGAAACCGCCTAACTCGAAGGAAAAACTCGCTGGAGAATCCATGCTTCAGCTAAAAGAGCCGCTCTTGAAGGTGGAAGCATTATGTTGTGTGCGTGCATGAGAGCCCTGCAAGGGAGTCCAAAGCTTTTTGTGAGTGAGCCTGAGGCCCCAGCAGAAGGCAGAACACGACTCCCCATGTGTTTCATCACGCTAGCACGGCAGCCCCACTTTTGCATGGAAGTCTAACAGCTAGTGTTCTCACTCGAAGAAACAACACTGTAGAGAAACCCTGCTTTAGCTACCGTCGACCTCTAGATGGAGGAAGTATTACACGGACTACCGTGGCTGAGAGCCTGGGGAACGGGTTCCATACGTGAAACCAAGGGAGAAATAGGTCCGGGCAGAAGGCACCTCTGGACTCAGCTCTTGCTACCTGAAGCTAACACTACTGCTCCATGTGTGCTTGGAATGCTATGTGCTCCACACTGACTGGGAAGAAACAAGCCTGTAAAGAATCCCAGCTGCAGCTCATTCGCCTACCAGGCTCCTAACACCAAGAATCAATGCTGTGGCGTTACTGCGCTTGAGCTAACATTGCCGTTCCTGAAGCCGCAGGAGTTGTATAGTGCTCGTGTATGAGAGACCGGGGAAAGGGTCCCAGACGTGAAATGGAGTGAGAAACAGGCCGGTGCGGAAGGCAGCTCTCAACTCACCTCTTGTTTATGAGGCTAGTACCCTTGCCCCGGGTGTGCCTGCAGGCCATAAGCCAACCACCTAACTCAAAGGAACAACTCTGTAGGGAATTCCTGCTTCGGCTAAAAGAGCCATGCCTCAGGGTGGACGCATTGTGTGGTGTGCATGCGTGAGTGCACAGCAAGTGAGTCCAAAACCATTTTCCTTGTGAGACCCAGGCCCCGCAAGAAGCCAGAACACGACTCCCCACTGGCTCCATGAAACTAGTACTGCGGCCCCACTTTTGAATGGAAGTCTAATAGCTAGCTTTCTAACTCGAAGAAACAACACTGCACAGAAACCGTGCTTTAGCTACCGTCGACCTCTCTGTGGGCGAAGCAGTTTAGGGTGTACTGTGGCTGAGAGCCTGGGGACGGTTTCAATATCGTAATATCGGGGGAGAGACAGGCCGGTACAGAAGGCAGCTCTCAACCCACATCATGGTTATGGGGCTAGTACCGTTGCCCAGGGTGTGTGTGCAGGCTTAAACACAGCCACCTAACTCGAAGGAAAACCTCGGTTGAGAGCCTGTGCTGCAGGTAAAACAGCTGCTCCTGAGGGTGGCAGCATTTTGTTGTGTGCGTGCGTGAGAGCACTGCAAGGGAGTCCAGACCCATTTTCCGTGTGGGACTCAGGCCCCGGCAGAAGACAGAACACGACTCCCCACTTGTTTCATGAAGCTAGCACTGCGGCCCCACTTTTGCATGGAAGTCTAATAGCAAGCGTTCTTTTTTATTATTATTATGAAATGTTTTTATTGTTATGTTAATCCCCATACATTACATCATTAGTTTTAGATATAGTGTTCCATGATTCCTTGTTTGTGCATAACACCCAGTGCTCCATGCAGATCGTGCCCTGCTCAATACCCATCACCAGGCTAACCCATCCTCCCACCCCCCTCCCCTCTAGAACCCTCAGTTTGTTTTTCAGAGTCCATCGTCTCTCATGGTTCTTCTCCCCCTCCGATTTTCCCCCCTTCATTCTTCCCCTCCTGCTACATTCTTCTTCTTCTTTTGTTCTTTCTTAACATATATTGCATTATTGGTTTCAGAGGTACAGATCTGAGATTCAACAGTCTTGCACAATTCACAGCGCTTACCAGAACACATACCCTCCCCGGTGTCCAACACCCAGTGACCCCATCCCTCCCACCCCAGCCCCCACTCCAGCAACCCTCAGTTTGTTTCCTGAGATTAAGAATTCCTCATATCAGTGAGGTCATATGATGCATGTCTTTCTCTGTTTGACTTATTTCGCTCAGCATGATACCCTCCAGTTCCATCCACGTCGTTGCAGATGGCAAGATCTCATTCCTTTTGATGGCTGCAAAATATTCCATTGTATATATATATACCCCCTCTTCTTTATCCATTCATCTGTTGGTGGACATCTTGGCTCTTTCCACAGTTTGGCTATTGTGGACATTAATAGCAAGCGTTCTAACTCGGAGAAACAACACTGAAGAGAAACCGTGCTTTAGCTACCGACGACCTCTGTGTGGGAGGAAGCAGTTTAGGGTGTACGGTGGGTGAGAGCCTGGGGACGGGTTCCGTTTCCTAAAATCGAGGGAGAGACAGGCCGGAGAGAAGGCAGCTCTCAACTCACACCATGGTTATGGGGCTAGTACCGTTGCCCCGGGTGTGTGTGCAGGCTTCACGAAAACTGCCTAACTCGAAGGAAAAACTCGCTGGAGAATCCATGCTTCAGCTAAAAGAGCCGCTCTGGAAGGTGGAAGCATTATGTTGTGTGCGTGCATGAGAGCCCTGCAAGGGAGTCCAAAGCTTTTTGTGAGTGAGCCTGAGGCCCCAGCAGAAGGCAGAACACGACTCCCCATGTGTTTCATCACGCTAGCACGGCAGCCCCACTTTTGCATGGAAGTCTAACAGCTAGTGTTCTCACTCGAAGAAACAACACTGTAGAGAAACCCTGCTTTAGCTACCGTCGACCTCTAGATGGAGGAAGTATTACACGGAGTACCGTGGCTGAGAGCCTGGGGAACGGGTTCCATACGTGAAACCAAGGGAGAAATAGGTCCGGGCAGAAGGCACCTCTGGACTCAGCTCTTGCTACCTGAAGCTAACACTACTGCTCCATGTGTGCTTGGAATGCTATGTGCTCCACACTGACTGGGAAGAAACAAGCCTGTAAAGAATCCCAGCTGCAGCTCACTCGCCTACCAGGCTCCTAACACCAAGAATCAATGCTGTGGCGTTACTGCGCTTGAGCTAACATTGCCGTTCCTGAAGCCGCAGGAGTTGTATAGTGCTCGTGTATGAGAGACCGGGGAAAGGGTCCCAGACGTGAAATGGAGTGAGAAACAGGCCGGTGCGGAAGGCAGCTCTCAACTCACCTCTTGTTTATGAGCCTAGTACCCTTGCCCCGGGTGTGCCTGCAGGCCATAAGCCAACCACCTAACTCAAAGGAACAACTCTGTAGGGAATTCCTGCTTCGGCTAAAAGAGCCATGCCTCAGGGTGGACGCATTGTGTGGTGTGCATGCGTGAGTGCACAGCAAGTGAGTCCAAAACCATTTTCCTTGTGAGACCCAGGCCCCGCAAGAAGCCAGAACACGACTCCCCACTGGCTCCATGAAACTAGCACTGCGGCCCCACTTTTGAATGGAAGTCTAATAGCTAGCTTTCTAACTCGAAGAAACAACACTGCAGAGAAACCGTGCTTTAGCTACCGTCGACCTCTCTGTGGGCGAAGCAGTTTAGGGTGTACTGTGGCTGAGAGCCTGGGGACGGTTTCAATATCGTAATATCGGGGGAGAGACAGGCCGGTACAGAAGGCAGCTCTCAACCCACATCATGGTTATGGGGCTAGTACCGTTGCCCAGGGTGTGTGTGCAGGCTTAAACGAAGCCACCTAACTCGAAGGAAAAACTCGGTTGAGAGCCTGTGCTGCAGGTAAAACAGCTGCTCCTGAGGGTGGCAGCATTTTGTTGTGTGCGTGCGTGAGAGCCCTGCAAGGGAGTCCAGACCCATTTTCCGTGTGGGACTCAGGCCCCGGCAGAAGACAGAACACGACTCCCCACTTGTTTCATGAAGCTAGCACTGCGGCCCCACTTTTGCATGGAAGTCTAATAGCAAGCGTTCTTTTTTATTATTATTATGAAATGTTTTTATTGTTATGTTAATCCCCATACATTACATCATTAGTTTTAGATATAGTGTTCCATGATTCCTTGTTTGTGCATAACACCCAGTGCTCCATGCAGATCGTGCCCTGCTCAATCCCCATCACCAGGCTAACCCATCCTCCCACCCCCCTCCCCTCTAGAACCCTCAGTTTGTTTTTCAGAGTCCATCGTCTCTCATGGTTCTTCTCCCCCTCCGATTTTCCCCCCTTCATTCTTCCCCTCCTGCTACATTCTTCTTCTTCTTTTGTTCTTTCTTAACATATATTGCATTATTGGTTTCAGAGGTACAGATCTGAGATTCAACAGTCTTGCACAATTCACAGCGCTTACCAGAACACATACCCTCCCCGGTGTCCAACACCCAGTGACCCCATCCCTCCCACCCCAGCCCCCACTCCAGCAACCCTCAGTTTGTTTCCTGAGATTAAGAATTCCTCATATCAGTGAGGTCATATGATGCATGTCTTTCTCTGTTTGACTTATTTCGCTCAGCATGATACCCTCCAGTTCCATCCACGTCGTTGCAGATGGCAAGATCTCATTCCTTTTGATGGCTGCAAAATATTCCATTGTATATATATATATACCCCCTCTTCTTTATCCATTCATCTGTTGGTGGACATCTTGGCTCTTTCCACAGTTTGGCTATTGTGGACATTAATAGCAAGCGTTCTAACTCGGAGAAACAACACTGAAGAGAAACCGTGCTTTAGCTACCGACGACCTCTGTGTGGGAGGAAGCAGTTTAGGGTGTACGGTGGGTGAGAGCCTGGGGACGGGTTCCGTTTCCTAAAATCGAGGGAGAGACAGGCCGGAGAGAAGGCAGCTCTCAACTCACACCATGGTTATGGGGCTAGTACCGTTGCCCCGGGTGTGTGTGCAGGCTTCACGAAAACCGCCTAACTCGAAGGAAAAACTCGCTGGAGAATCCATGCTTCAGCTAAAAGAGCCGCTCTGGAAGGTGGAAGCATTATGTTGTGTGCGTGCATGAGAGCCCTGCAACGGAGTCCAAAGCTTTTTGTGAGTGAGCCTGAGGCCCCAGCAGAAGGCAGAACACGACTCCCCATGTGTTTCATCACGCTAGCACGGCAGCCCCACTTTTGCATGGAAGTCTAACAGCTAGTGTTCTCACTCGAAGAAACAACACTGTAGAGAAACCCTGCTTTAGCTACCGTCGACCTCTAGATGGAGGAAGTATTACACGGACTACCGTGGCTGAGAGCCTGGGGAACGGGTTCCATACGTGAAACCAAGGGAGAAATAGGTCCGGGCAGAAGGCACCTCTGGACTCAGCTCTTGCTACCTGAAGCTAACACTACTGCTCCATGTGTGCTTGGAATGCTATGTGCTCCACAGTGACTGGGAAGAAACAAGCCTGTAAAGAATCCCAGCTGCAGCTCACTCGCCTACCAGGCTCCTAACACCAAGAATCAATGCTGTGGCGTTACTGCGCTTGAGCTAACATTGCCGTTCCTGAAGCCGCAGGAGTTGTATAGTGCTCGTGTATGAGAGACCGGGGAAAGGGTCCCAGACGTGAAATGGAGTGAGAAACAGGCCGGTGCGGAAGGCAGCTCTCAACTCACCTCTTGTTTATGAGGCTAGTACCCTTGCCCCGGGTGTGCCTGCAGGCCATAAGCCAACCACCTCACTCAAAGGAACAACTCTGTAGGGAATTCCTGCTTCGGCTAAAAGAGCCATGCCTCAGGGTGGACGCATTGTGTGGTGTGCATGCGTGAGTGCACAGCAAGTGAGTCCAAAACCATTTTCCTTGTGAGACCCAGGCCCCGCAAGAAGCCAGAACACGACTCCCCACTGGCTCCATGAAACTAGCACTGCGGCCCCACTTTTGAATGGAAGTCTAATAGCTAGCTTTCTAACTCGAAGAAACAACACTGCAGAGAAACCGTGCTTTAGCTACCGTCGACCTCTCTGTGGGCGAAGCAGTTTAGGGTGTACTGTGGCTGAGAGCCTGGGGACGGTTTCAATATCGTAATATCGGGGGAGAGACAGGCCGGTACAGAAGGCAGCTCTCAACCCACATCATGGTTATGGGGCTAGTACCGTTGCCCAGGGTGTGTGTGCAGGCTTAAACGAAGCCACCTAACTCGAAGGAAAAACTCGGTTGAGAGCCTGTGCTGCAGGTAAAACAGCTGCTCCTGAGGGTGGCAGCATTTTGTTGTGTGCGTGCGTGAGAGCCCTGCAAGGGAGTCCAGACCCATTTTCCGTGTGGGACTCAGGCCCCGGCAGAAGACAGAACACGACTCCCCACTTGTTTCATGAAGCTAGCACTGCGGCCCCACTTTTGCATGGAAGTCTAATAGCAAGCGTTCTTTTTTATTATTATTATGAAATGTTTTTATTGTTATGTTAATCCCCATACATTACATCATTAGTTTTAGATATAGTGTTCCATGATTCCTTGTTTGTGCATAACACCCAGTGCTCCATGCAGATCGTGCCCTGCTCAATACCCATCACCAGGCTAACCCATCCTCCCACCCCCCTCCCCTCTAGAACCCTCAGTTTGTTTTTCAGAGTCCATCGTCTCTCATGGTTCTTCTCCCCCTCCGATTTTCCCCCCTTCATTCTTCCCCTCCTGCTACATTCTTCTTCTTCTTTTGTTCTTTCTTAACATATATTGCATTATTGGTTTCAGAGGTACAGATCTGAGATTCAACAGTCTTGCACAATTCACAGCGCTTACCAGAACACATACCCTCCCCGGTGTCCAACACCCAGTGACCCCATCCCTCCCACCCCAGCCCCCACTCCAGCAACCCTCAGTTTGTTTCCTGAGATTAAGAATTCCTCATATCAGTGAGGTCATATGATGCATGTCTTTCTCTGTTTGACTTATTTCGCTCAGCATGATACCCTCCAGTTCCATCCACGTCGTTGCAGATGGCAAGATCTCATTCCTTTTGATGGCTGCAAAATATTCCATTGTATATATATATATACCCCCTCTTCTTTATCCATTCATCTGTTGGTGGACATCTTGGCTCTTTCCACAGTTTGGCTATTGTGGACATTAATACCAAGCGTTCTAACTCGGAGAAACAACACTGAAGAGAAACCGTGCTTTAGCTACCGACGACCTCTGTGTGGGAGGAAGCAGTTTAGGGTGTACGGTGGGTGAGAGCCTGGGGACGGGTTCCGTTTCCTAAAATCGAGGGAGAGACAGGCCGGAGAGAAGGCAGCTCTCAACTCACACCATGGTTATGGGGCTAGTACCGTTGCCCCGGGTGTGTGTGCAGGCTTCACGAAAACCGCCTAACTCGAAGGAAAAACTCGCTGGAGAATCCATGCTTCCGCTAAAAGAGCCGCTCTGGAAGGTGGAAGCATTATGTTGTGTGCGTGCATGAGAGCCCTGCAAGGGAGTCCAAAGCTTTTTGTGAGTGAGCCTGAGGCCCCAGCAGAAGGCAGAACACGACTCCCCATGTGTTTCATCACGCTAGCACGGCAGCCCCACTTTTGCATGGAAGTCTAACAGCTAGTGTTCTCACTCGAAGAAACAACACTGTAGAGAAACCCTGCTTTAGCTACCGTCGACCTCTAGATGGAGGAAGTATTACACGGACTACCGTGGCTGAGAGCCTGGGGAACGGGTTCCATACGTGAAACCAAGGGAGAAATAGGTCCGGGCAGAAGGCACCTCTGGACTCAGCTCTTGCTACCTGAAGCTAACACTACTGCTCCATGTGTGCTTGGAATGCTATGTGCTCCACACTGACTGGGAAGAAACAAGCCTTTAAAGAATCCCAGCTGCAGCTCACTCGCCTAACAGGCTACTAACACCAAGAATCAATGCTGTGGCGTTACTGCGCTTTAGCTAACATTGCCGTTCCTGAAGCCGCAGGAGTTGTATAGTGCTCGTGTATGAGAGACCGGGGAAAGGGTCCCAGACGTGAAATGGAGTGAGAAACAGGCCGGTGCGGAAGGCAGCTCTCAACTCACCTCTTGTTTATGAGGCTAGTACCCTTGCCCCGGGTGTGCCTGCAGGCCATAAGCCAACCACCTAACTCAAAGGAACAACTCTGTAGGGAATTCCTGCTTCGGCTAAAAGAGCCATGCCTCAGGGTGGACGCATTGTGTGGTGTGCATGCGTGAGTGCACAGCAAGTGAGTCCAAAACCATTTTCCTTGTGAGACCCAGGCCCCGCAAGAAGCCAGAACACGACTCCCCACTGGCTCCATGAAACTAGTACTGCGGCCCCACTTTTGAATGGAAGTCTAATAGCTAGCTTTCTAACTCGAAGAAACAACACTGCACAGAAACCGTGCTTTAGCTACCGTCGACCTCTGTGTGGGCGAAGCAGTTTAGGGTGTACTGTGGCTGAGAGCCTGGGGACGGTTTCAATATCGTAATATCGGGGGAGAGACAGGCCGGTACAGAAGGCAGCTCTCAACCCACATCATGGTTATGGGGCTAGTACCGTTGCCCAGGGTGTGAGTGCAGGCTTAAACACAGCCACCTAACTCGAAGGAAAAACTCGGTTGAGAGCCTGTGCTGCAGGTAAAACAGCTGCTCCTGAGGGTGGCAGCATTTTGTTGTGTGCGTGCGTGAGAGCCCTGCAAGGGAGTCCAGACCCATTTTCCGTGTGGGACTCAGGCCCCGGCAGAAGACAGAACACGACTCCCCACTTGTTTCATGAAGCTAGCACTGCGGCCCCACTTTTGCATGGAAGTCTAATAGCAAGCGTTCTTTTTTATTATTATTATGAAATGTTTTTATTGTTATGTTAATCCCCATACATTACATCATTAGTTTTAGATATAGTGTTCCATGATTCCTTGTTTGTGCATAACACCCAGTGCTCCATGCAGATCGTGCCCTGCTCAATACCCATCACCAGGCTAACCCATCCTCCCACCCCCCTCCCCTCTAGAACCCTCAGTTTGTTTTTCAGAGTCCATCGTCTCTCATGGTTCTTCTCCCCCTCCGATTTTCCCCCCTTCATTCTTCCCCTCCTGCTACATTCTTCTTCTTCTTTTGTTCTTTCTTAACATATATTGCATTATTTGTTTCAGAGGTACAGATCTGAGATTCAACAGTCTTGCACAATTCACAGCGCTTACCAGAACACATACCCTCCCCGGTGTCCAACACCCAGTGACCCCATCCCTCCCACCCCAGCCCCCACTCCAGCAACCCTCAGTTTGTTTCCTGAGATTAAGAATTCCTCATATCAGTGAGGTCATATGATGCATGTCTTTCTCTGTTTGACTTATTTCGCTCAGCATGATACCCTCCAGTTCCATCCACGTCGTTGCAGATGGCAAGATCTCATTCCTTTTGATGGCTGCAAAATATTCCATTGTATATATATATATACCCCCTCTTCTTTATCCATTCATCTGTTGGTGGACATCTTGGCTCTTTCCACAGTTTGGCTATTGTGGACATTAATAGCAAGCGTTCTAACTCGGAGAAACAACACTGAAGAGAAACCGTGCTTTAGCTACCGACGACCTCTGTGTGGGAGGAAGCAGTTTAGGGTGTACGGTGGGTGAGAGCCTGGGGACGGGTTCCGTTTCCTAAAATCGAGGGAGAGACAGGCCGGAGAGAAGGCAGCTCTCAACTCACACCATGGTTATGGGGCTAGTACCGTTGCCCCGGGTGTGTGTGCAGGCTTCACGAAAACCGCCTAACTCGAAGGAAAAACTCGCTGGAGAATCCATGCTTCCGCTAAAAGAGCCGCTCTGGAAGGTGGAAGCATTATGTTGTGTGCGTGCATGAGAGCCCTGCAACGGAGTCCAAAGCTTTTTGTGAGTG
The DNA here is from genome assembly GCF_964656455.1 of Halichoerus grypus. Lineage (NCBI taxonomy): Eukaryota > Metazoa > Chordata > Mammalia > Carnivora > Phocidae > Halichoerus > Halichoerus grypus. The sequence continues at coordinate 67,556,849 of NC_135722.1, read as the reverse complement.
AGCCTGAGGCCCCAGCAGAAGGCAGAACACGACTCCCCATGTGTTTCATCACGCTAGCACGGCAGCCCCACTTTTGCATGGAAGTCTAACAGCTAGTGTTCTCACTCGAAGAAACAACACTGTAGAGAAACCCTGCTTTAGCTACCGTCGACCTCTAGATGGAGGAAGTATTACACGGACTACCGTGGCTGAGAGCCTGGGGAACGGGTTCCATACGTGAAACCAAGGGAGAAATAGGTCCGGGCAGAAGGCACCTCTGGACTCAGCTCTTGCTACCTGAAGCTAACACTACTGCTCCATGTGTGCTTGGAATGCTATGTGCTCCACACTGACTGGGAAGAAACAAGCCTGTAAAGAATCCCAGCTGCAGCTCACTCGCCTACCAGGCTCCTAACACCAAGAATCAATGCTGTGGCGTTACTGCGCTTTAGCTAACATTGCCGTTCCTGAAGCCGCAGGAGTTGTATAGTGCTCGTGTATGAGAGACCGGGGAAAGGGTCCCAGACCTGAAATGGAGTGAGAAACAGGCCGGTGCGGAAGGCAGCTCTCAACTCACCTCTTGTTTATGAGGCTAGTACCCTTGCCCCGGGTGTGCCTGCAGGCCATAAGCCAACCACCTAACTCAAAGGAACAACTCTGTAGGGAATTCCTGCTTCGGGTAAAAGAGCCATGCCTCAGGGTGGACGCATTGTGTGGTGTGCATGCGTGAGTGCACAGCAAGTGAGTCCAAAACCATTTTCCTTGTGAGACCCAGGCCCCGCAAGAAGCCAGAACACGACTCCCCACTGGCTCCATGAAACTAGCACTGCGGCCCCACTTTTGAATGGAAGTCTAATAGCTAGCTTTCTAACTCGAAGAAACAACACTGCAGAGAAACCGTGCTTTAGCTACCGTCGACCTCTCTGTGGGCGAAGCAGTTTAGGGTGTACTGTGGCTGAGAGCCTGGGGACGGTTTCAATATCGTAATATCGGGGGAGAGACAGGCCGGTACAGAAGGCAGCTCTCAACCCACATCATGGTTATGGGGCTAGTACCGTTGCCCAGGGTGTGTGTGCAGGCTTAAACGAAGCCACCTAACTCGAAGGAAAAACTCGGTTGAGAGCCTGTGCTGCAGGTAAAACAGCTGCTCCTGAGGGTGGCAGCATTTTGTTGTGTGCGTGCGTGAGAGCCCTGCAAGGGAGTCCAGACCCATTTTCCGTGTGGGACTCAGGCCCCGGCAGAAGACAGAACACGACTCCCCACTTGTTTCATGAAGCTAGCACTGCGGCCCCACTTTTGCATGGAAGTCTAATAGCAAGCGTTCTTTTTTATTATTATTATGAAATGTTTTTATTGTTATGTTAATCCCCATACATTACATCATTAGTTTTAGATATAGTGTTCCATGATTCCTTGTTTGTGCATAACACCCAGTGCTCCATGCAGATCGTGCCCTGCTCAATACCCATCACCAGGCTAACCCATCCTCCCACCCCCCTCCCCTCTAGAACCCTCAGTTTGTTTTTCAGAGTCCATCGTCTCTCATGGTTCTTCTCCCCCTCCGATTTTCCCCCCTTCATTCTTCCCCTCCTGCTACATTCTTCTTCTTCTTTTGTTCTTTCTTAACATATATTGCATTATTTGTTTCAGAGGTACAGATCTGAGATTCAACAGTCTTGCACAATTCACAGCGCTTACCAGAACACATACCCTCCCCGGTGTCCAACACCCAGTGACCCCATCCCTCCCACCCCAGCCCCCACTCCAGCAACCCTCAGTTTGTTTCCTGAGATTAAGAATTCCTCATATCAGTGAGGTCATATGATGCATGTCTTTCTCTGTTTGACTTATTTCGCTCAGCATGATACCCTCCAGTTCCATCCACGTCGTTGCAGATGGCAAGATCTCATTCCTTTTGATGGCTGCAAAATATTCCATTGTATATATATATATACCCCCTCTTCTTTATCCATTCATCTGTTGGTGGACATCTTGGCTCTTTCCACAGTTTGGCTATTGTGGACATTAATAGCAAGCGTTCTAACTCGGAGAAACAACACTGAAGAGAAACCGTGCTTTAGCTACCGACGACCTCTGTGTGGGAGGAAGCAGTTTAGGGTGTACGGTGGGTGAGAGCCTGGGGACGGGTTCCGTTTCCTAAAATCGAGGGAGAGACAGGCCGGAGAGAAGGCAGCTCTCAACTCACACCATGGTTATGGGGCTAGTACCGTTGCCCCGGGTGTGTGTGCAGGCTTCACGAAAACCGCCTAACTCGAAGGAAAAACTCGCTGGAGAATCCATGCTTCAGCTAAAAGAGCCGCTCTGGAAGGTGGAAGCATTATGTTGTGTGCGTGCATGAGAGCCCTGCAACGGAGTCCAAAGCTTTTTGTGAGTGAGCCTGAGGCCCCAACAGAAGGCAGAACACGACTCCCCATGTGTTTCATCACGCTAGCACGGCAGCCCCACTTTTGCATGGAAGTCTAACAGCTAGTGTTCTCACTCGAAGAAACAACACTGTAGAGAAACCCTGCTTTAGCTACCGTCGACCTCTAGATGGAGGAAGTATTACACGGACTACCGTGGCTGAGAGCCTGGGGAACGGGTTCCATACGTGAAACCAAGGGAGAAATAGGTCCGGGCAGAAGGCACCTCTGGACTCAGCTCTTGCTACCTGAAGCTAACACTACTGCTCCATGTGTGCTTGGAATGCTATGCGCTCCACACTGACTGGGAAGAAACAAGCCTGTAAAGAATCCCAGCTGCAGCTCATTCGCCTACCAGGCTACTAACACCAAGAATCAATGCTGTGGCGTTACTGCGCTTGAGCTAACATTGCCGTTCCTGAAGCCGCAGGAGTTGTATAGTGCTCGTGTATGAGAGACCGGGGAAAGGGTCCCAGACGTGAAATGGAGTGAGAAACAGGCCGGTGCGGAAGGCAGCTCTCAACTCACCTCTTGTTTATGAGCCTAGTACCCTTGCCCCGGGTGTGCCTGCAGGCCATAAGCCAACCACCTAACTCAAAGGAACAACTCTGTAGGGAATTCCTGCTTCGGCTAAAAGAGCCATGCCTCAGGGTGGACGCATTGTGTGGTGTGCATGCGTGAGTGCACAGCAAGTGAGTCCAAAACCATTTTCCTTGTGAGACCCAGGCCCCGCAAGAAGCCAGAACACGACTCCCCACTGGCTCCATGAAACTAGTACTGCGGCCCCACTTTTGAATGGAAGTCTAATAGCTAGCTTTCTAACTCGAAGAAACAACACTGCACAGAAACCGTGCTTTAGCTACCGTCGACCTCTCTGTGGGCGAAGCAGTTTAGGGTGTACTGTGGCTGAGAGCCTGGGGACGGTTTCAATATCGTAATATCGGGGGAGAGACAGGCCGGTACAGAAGGCAGCTCTCAACCCACATCATGGTTATGGGGCTAGTACCGTTGCCCAGGGTGTGTGTGCAGGCTTAAACACAGCCACCTAACTCGAAGGAAAACCTCGGTTGAGAGCCTGTGCTGCAGGTAAAACAGCTGCTCCTGAGGGTGGCAGCATTTTGTTGTGTGCGTGCGTGAGAGCACTGCAAGGGAGTCCAGACCCATTTTCCGTGTGGGACTCAGGCCCCGGCAGAAGACAGAACACGACTCCCCACTTGTTTCATGAAGCTAGCACTGCGGCCCCACTTTTGCATGGAAGTCTAATAGCAAGCGTTCTTTTTTATTATTATTATGAAATGTTTTTATTGTTATGTTAATCCCCATACATTACATCATTAGTTTTAGATATAGTGTTCCATGATTCCTTGTTTGTGCATAACACCCAGTGCTCCATGCAGATCGTGCCCTGCTCAATACCCATCACCAGGCTAACCCATCCTCCCACCCCCCTCCCCTCTAGAACCCTCAGTTTGTTTTTCAGAGTCCATCGTCTCTCATGGTTCTTCTCCCCCTCCGATTTTCCCCCCTTCATTCTTCCCCTCCTGCTACATTCTTCTTCTTCTTTTGTTCTTTCTTAACATATATTGCATTATTGGTTTCAGAGGTACAGATCTGAGATTCAACAGTCTTGCACAATTCACAGCGCTTACCAGAACACATACCCTCCCCGGTGTCCAACACCCAGTGACCCCATCCCTCCCACCCCAGCCCCCACTCCAGCAACCCTCAGTTTGTTTCCTGAGATTAAGAATTCCTCATATCAGTGAGGTCATATGATGCATGTCTTTCTCTGTTTGACTTATTTCGCTCAGCATGATACCCTCCAGTTCCATCCACGTCGTTGCAGATGGCAAGATCTCATTCCTTTTGATGGCTGCAAAATATTCCATTGTATATATATATATACCCCCTCTTCTTTATCCATTCATCTGTTGGTGGACATCTTGGCTCTTTCCACAGTTTGGCTATTGTGGACATTAATAGCAAGCGTTCTAACTCGGAGAAACAACACTGAAGAGAAACCGTGCTTTAGCTACCGACGACCTCTGTGTGGGAGGAAGCAGTTTAGGGTGTACGGTGGGTGAGAGCCTGGGGACGGGTTCCGTTTCCTAAAATCGAGGGAGAGACAGGCCGGAGAGAAGGCAGCTCTCAACTCACACCATGGTTATGGGGCTAGTACCGTTGCCCCGGGTGTGTGTGCAGGCTTCACGAAAACCGCCTAACTCGAAGGAAAAACTCGCTGGAGAATCCATGCTTCAGCTAAAAGAGCCGCTCTGGAAGGTGGAAGCATTATGTTGTGTGCGTGCATGAGAGCCCTGCAACGGAGTCCAAAGCTTTTTGTGAGTGAGCCTGAGGCCCCAGCAGAAGGCAGAACACGACTCCCCATGTGTTTCATCACGCTAGCACGGCAGCCCCACTTTTGCATGGAAGTCTAACAGCTAGTGTTCTCACTCGAAGAAACAACACTGTAGAGAAACCCTGCTTTAGCTACCGTCGACCTCTAGATGGAGGAAGTATTACACGGACTACCGTGGCTGAGAGCCTGGGGAACGGGTTCCATACGTGAAACCAAGGGAGAAATAGGTCCGGGCAGAAGGCACCTCTGGACTCAGCTCTTGCTACCTGAAGCTAACACTACTGCTCCATGTGTGCTTGGAATGCTATGCGCTCCACACTGACTGGGAAGAAACAAGCCTGTAAAGAATCCCAGCTGCAGCTCATTCGCCTACCAGGCTACTAACACCAAGAATCAATGCTGTGGCGTTACTGCGCTTGAGCTAACATTGCCGTTCCTGAAGCCGCAGGAGTTGTATAGTGCTCGTGTATGAGAGACCGGGGAAAGGGTCCCAGACGTGAAATGGAGTGAGAAACAGGCCGGTGCGGAAGGCAGCTCTCAACTCACCTCTTGTTTATGAGCCTAGTACCCTTGCCCCGGGTGTGCCTGCAGGCCATAAGCCAACCACCTAACTCAAAGGAACAACTCTGTAGGGAATTCCTGCTTCGGCTAAAAGAGCCATGCCTCAGGGTGGACGCATTGTGTGGTGTGCATGCGTGAGTGCACAACAAGTGAGTCCAAAACCATTTTCCTTGTGAGACCCAGGCCCCGCAAGAAGCCAGAACACGACTCCCCACTGGCTCCATGAAACTAGTACTGCGGCCCCACTTTTGAATGGAAGTCTAATAGCTAGCTTTCTAACTCGAAGAAACAACACTGCACAGAAACCGTGCTTTAGCTACCGTCGACCTCTCTGTGGGCGAAGCAGTTTAGGGTGTACTGTGGCTGAGAGCCTGGGGACGGTTTCAATATCGTAATATCGGGGGAGAGACAGGCCGGTACAGAAGGCAGCTCTCAACCCACATCATGGTTATGGGGCTAGTACCGTTGCCCAGGGTGTGTGTGCAGGCTTAAACACAGCCACCTAACTCGAAGGAAAACCTCGGTTGAGAGCCTGTGCTGCAGGTAAAACAGCTGCTCCTGAGGGTGGCAGCATTTTGTTGTGTGCGTGCGTGAGAGCACTGCAAGGGAGTCCAGACCCATTTTCCGTGTGGGACTCAGGCCCCGGCAGAAGACAGAACACGACTCCCCACTTGTTTCATGAAGCTAGCACTGCGGCCCCACTTTTGCATGGAAGTCTAATAGCAAGCGTTCTTTATTATTATTATTATGAAATGTTTTTATTGTTATGTTAATCCCCATACATTACATCATTAGTTTTAGATATAGTGTTCCATGATTCCTTGTTTGTGCATAACACCCAGTGCTCCATGCAGATCGTGCCCTGCTCAATACCCATCACCAGGCTAACCCATCCTCCCACCCCCCTCCCCTCTAGAACCCTCAGTTTGTTTTTCAGAGTCCATCGTCTCTCATGGTTCTTCTCCCCCTCCGATTTTCCCCCCTTCATTCTTCCCCTCCTGCTACATTCTTCTTCTTCTTTTGTTCTTTCTTAACATATTTTGCATTATTTGTTTCAGAGGTACAGATCTGAGATTCAACTGTCTTGCACAATTCACAGCGCTTAACAGAACACATACCCTCCCCGGTGTCCAACACCCAGTGACCCCATCCCTCCCACCCCAGCCCCCACTCCAGCAACCCTCAGTTTGTTTCCTGAGATTAAGAATTCCTCATATCAGTGAGGTCATATGATGCATGTCTTTCTCTGTTTGACTTATTTCGCTCAGCATGATACCCTCCAGTTCCATCCACGTCGTTGCAGATGGCAAGATCTCATTCCTTTTGATGGCTGCAAAATATTCCATTGTATATATATATACCCCCTCTTCTTTATCCATTCATCTGTTGGTGGACATCTTGGCTCTTTCCACAGTTTGGCTATTGTGGACATTAATAGCAAGCGTTCTAACTCGGAGAAACAACACTGAAGAGAAACCGTGCTTTAGCTACCGACGACCTCTGTGTGGGAGGAAGCAGTTTAGGGTGTACGGTGGGTGAGAGCCTGGGGACGGGTTCCGTTTCCTAAAATCGTGGGAGAGACAGGCCGGAGAGAAGGCAGCTCTCAACTCACACCATGGTTATGGGGCTAGTACCGTTGCCCCGGGTGTGTGTGCAGGCTTCACGAAAACCGCCTAACTCGAAGGAAAAACTCGCTGGAGAATCCATGCTTCAGCTAAAAGAGCCGCTCTTGAAGGTGGAAGCATTATGTTGTGTGCGTGCATGAGAGCCCTGCAAGGGAGTCCAAAGCTTTTTGTGAGTGAGCCTCAGGCCCCAGCAGAAGGCAGAACACGACTCCCCATGTGTTTCATCACGCTAGCACGGCAGCCCCACTTTTGCATGGAAGTCTAACAGCTAGTGTTCTCACTCGAAGAAACAACACTGTAGAGAAACCCTGCTTTAGCTACCGTCGACCTCTAGATGGAGGAAGTATTACACGGACTACCGTGGCTGAGAGCCTGGGGAACGGGTTCCATACGTGAAACCAAGGGAGAAATAGGTCCGGGCAGAAGGCACCTCTGGACTCAGCTCTTGCTACCTGAAGCTAACACTACTGCTCCATGTGTGCTTGGAATGCTATGTGCTCCACACTGACTGGGAAGAAACAAGCCTGTAAAGAATCCCAGCTGCAGCTCACTCGCCTACCAGGCTACTAACACCAAGAATCAATGCTGTGGCGTTACTGCGCTTTAGCTAACATTGCCGTTCCTGAAGCCGCAGGAGTTGTATAGTGCTCGTGTATGAGAGACCGGGGAAAGGGTCCCAGACCTGAAATGGAGTGAGAAACAGGCCGGTGCGGAAGGCAGCTCTCAACTCACCTCTTGTTTATGAGGCTAGTACCCTTGCCCCGGGTGTGCCTGCAGGCCATAAGCCAACCACCTAACTCAAAGGAACAACTCTGTAGGGAATTCCTGCTTCGGCTAAAAGAGCCATGCCTCAGGGTGGACGCATTGTGTGGTGTGCATGCGTGAGTGCACAGCAAGTGAGTCCAAAACCATTTTCCTTGTGAGACCCAGGCCCCGCAAGAAGCCAGAACACGACTCCCCACTGGCTCCATGAAACTAGTACTGCGGCCCCACTTTTGAATGGAAGTCTAATAGCTAGCTTTCTAACTCGAAGAAACAACACTGCAGAGAAACCGTGCTTTAGCTACCGTCGACCTCTCTGTGGGCGAAGCAGTTTAGGGTGTACTGTGGCTGAGAGCCTGGGGACGGTTTCAATATCGTAATATCGGGGGAGAGACAGGCCGGTACAGAAGGCAGCTCTCAACCCACATCATGGTTATGGGGCTAGTACCGTTGCCCAGGGTGTGTGTGCAGGCTTAAACACAGCCACCTAACTCGAAGGAAAACCTCGGTTGAGAGCCTGTGCTGCAGGTAAAACAGCTGCTCCTGAGGGTGGCAGCATTTTGTTGTGTGCGTGCGTGAGAGCACTGCAAGGGAGTCCAGACCCATTTTCCGTGTGGGACTCAGGCCCCGGCAGAAGACAGAACACGACTCCCCACTTGTTTCATGAAGCTAGCACTGCGGCCCCACTTTTGCATGGAAGTCTAATAGCAAGCGTTCTTTATTATTATTATTATGAAATGTTTTTATTGTTATGTTAATCCCCATACATTACATCATTAGTTTTAGATATAGTGTTCCATGATTCCTTGTTTGTGCATAACACCCAGTGCTCCATGCAGATCGTGCCCTGCTCAATACCCATCACCAGGCTAACCCATCCTCCCACCCCCCTCCCCTCTAGAACCCTCAGTTTGTTTTTCAGAGTCCATCGTCTCTCATGGTTCTTCTCCCCCTCCGATTTTCCCCCCTTCATTCTTCCCCTCCTGCTACATTCTTCTTCTTCTTTTGTTCTTTCTTAACATATTTTGCATTATTTGTTTCAGAGGTACAGATCTGAGATTCAACTGTCTTGCACAATTCACAGCGCTTAACAGAACACATACCCTCCCCGGTGTCCAACACCCAGTGACCCCATCCCTCCCACCCCAGCCCCCACTCCAGCAACCCTCAGTTTGTTTCCTGAGATTAAGAATTCCTCATATCAGTGAGGTCATATGATGCATGTCTTTCTCTGTTTGACTTATTTCGCTCAGCATGATACCCTCCAGTTCCATCCACGTCGTTGCAGATGGCAAGATCTCATTCCTTTTGATGGCTGCAAAATATTCCATTGTATATATATATACCCCCTCTTCTTTATCCATTCATCTGTTGGTGGACATCTTGGCTCTTTCCACAGTTTGGCTATTGTGGACATTAATAGCAAGCGTTCTAACTCGGAGAAACAACACTGAAGAGAAACCGTGCTTTAGCTACCGACGACCTCTGTGTGGGAGGAAGCAGTTTAGGGTGTACGGTGGGTGAGAGCCTGGGGACGGGTTCCGTTTCCTAAAATCGAGGGAGAGACAGGCCGGAGAGAAGGCAGCTCTCAACTCACACCATGGTTATGGGGCTAGTACCGTTGCCCCGGGTGTGTGTGCAGGCTTCACGAAAACCGCCTAACTCGAAGGAAAAACTCGCTGGAGAATCCATGCTTCAGCTAAAAGAGCCGCTCTGGAAGGTGGAAGCATTATGTTGTGTGCGTGCATGAGAGCCCTGCAACGGAGTCCAAAGCTTTTTGTGAGTGAGCCTGAGGCCCCAGCAGAAGGCAGAACACGACTCCCCATGTGTTTCATCACGCTAGCACGGCAGCCCCACTTTTGCATGGAAGTCTAACAGCTAGTGTTCTCACTCGAAGAAACAACACTGTAGAGAAACCCTGCTTTAGCTACCGTCGACCTCTAGATGGAGGAAGTATTACACGGACTACCGTGGCTGAGAGCCTGGGGAACGGGTTCCATACGTGAAACCAAGGGAGAAATAGGTCCGGGCAGAAGGCACCTCTGGACTCAGCTCTTGCTACCTGAAGCTAACACTACTGCTCCATGTGTGCTTGGAATGCTATGTGCTCCACAGTGACTGGGAAGAAACAAGCCTGTAAAGAATCCCAGCTGCAGCTCACTCGCCTACCAGGCTCCTAACACCAAGAATCAATGCTGTGGCGTTACTGCGCTTGAGCTAACATTGCCGTTCCTGAAGCCGCAGGAGTTGTATAGTGCTCGTGTATGAGAGACCGGGGAAAGGGTCCCAGACGTGAAATGGAGTGAGAAACAGGCCGGTGCGGAAGGCAGCTCTCAACTCACCTCTTGTTTATGAGGCTAGTACCCTTGCCCCGGGTGTGCCTGCAGGCCATAAGCCAACCACCTAACTCAAAGGAACAACTCTGTAGGGAATTCCTGCTTCGGGTAAAAGAGCCATGCCTCAGGGTGGACGCATTGTGTGGTGTGCATGCGTGAGTGCACAGCAAGTGAGTCCAAAACCATTTTCCTTGTGAGACCCAGGCCCCGCAAGAAGCCAGAACACGACTCCCCACTGGCTCCATGAAACTAGCACTGCGGCCCCACTTTTGAATGGAAGTCTAATAGCTAGCTTTCTAACTCGAAGAAACAACACTGCAGAGAAACCGTGCTTTAGCTACCGTCGACCTCTCTGTGGGCGAAGCAGTTTAGGGTGTACTGTGGCTGAGAGCCTGGGGACGGTTTCAATATCGTAATATCGGGGGAGAGACAGGCCGGTACAGAAGGCAGCTCTCAACCCACATCATGGTTATGGGGCTAGTACCGTTGCCCAGGGTGTGTGTGCAGGCTTAAACGAAGCCACCTAACTCGAAGGAAAAACTCGGTTGAGAGCCTGTGCTGCAGGTAAAACAGCTGCTCCTGAGGGTGGCAGCATTTTGTTGTGTGCGTGCGTGAGAGCCCTGCAAGGGAGTCCAGACCCATTTTCCGTGTGGGACTCAGGCCCCGGCAGAAGACAGAACACGACTCCCCACTTGTTTCATGAAGCTAGCACTGCGGCCCCACTTTTGCATGGAAGTCTAATAGCAAGCGTTCTTTTTTATTATTATTATGAAATATTTTTATTGTTATGTTAATCCCCATACATTACATCATTAGTTTTAGATATAGTGTTCCATGATTCCTTGTTTGTGCATAACACCCAGTGCTCCATGCAGATCGTGCCCTGCTCAATACCCATCACCAGGCTAACCCATCCTCCCACCCCCCTCCCCTCTAGAACCCTCAGTTTGTTTTTCAGAGTCCATCGTCTCTCATGGTTCTTCTCCCCCTCCGATTTTCCCCCCTTCATTCTTCCCCTCCTGCTACATTCTTCTTCTTCTTTTGTTCTTTCTTAACATATATTGCATTATTTGTTTCAGAGGTACAGATCTGAGATTCAACAGTCTTGCACAATTCACAGCGCTTACCAGAACACATACCCTCCCCGGTGTCCAACACCCAGTGACCCCATCCCTCCCACCCCAGCCCCCACTCCAGCAACCCTCAGTTTGTTTCCTGAGATTAAGAATTCCTCATATCAGTGAGGTCATATGATGCATGTCTTTCTCTGTTTGACTTATTTCGCTCAGCATGATACCCTCCAGTTCCATCCACGTCGTTGCAGATGGCAAGATCTCATTCCTTTTGATGGCTGCAAAATATTCCATTGTATATATATATATACCCCCTCTTCTTTATCCATTCATCTGTTGGTGGACATCTTGGCTCTTTCCACAGTTTGGCTATTGTGGACATTAATAGCAAGCGTTCTAACTCGGAGAAACAACACTGAAGAGAAACCGTGCTTTAGCTACCGACGACCTCTGTGTGGGAGGAAGCAGTTTAGGGTGTACGGTGGGTGAGAGCCTGGGGACGGGTTCCGTTTCCTAAAATCGAGGGAGAGACAGGCCGGAGAGAAGGCAGCTCTCAACTCACACCATGGTTATGGGGCTAGTACCGTTGCCCCGGGTGTGTGTGCAGGCTTCACGAAAACCGCCTAACTCGAAGGAAAAACTCGCTGGAGAATCCATGCTTCAGCTAAAAGAGCCGCTCTGGAAGGTGGAAGCATTATGTTGTGTGCGTGCATGAGAGCCCTGCAACGGAGTCCAAAGCTTTTTGTGAGTGAGCCTGAGGCCCCAGCAGAAGGCAGAACACGACTCCCCATGTGTTTCATCACGCTAGCACGGCAGCCCCACTTTTGCATGGAAGTCTAACAGCTAGTGTTCTCACTCGAAGAAACAACACTGTAGAGAAACCCTGCTTTAGCTACCGTCGACCTCTAGATGGAGGAAGTATTACACGGACTACCGTGGCTGAGAGCCTGGGGAACGGGTTCCATACGTGAAACCAAGGGAGAAATAGGTCCGGGCAGAAGGCACCTCTGGACTCAGCTCTTGCTACCTGAAGCTAACACTACTGCTCCATGTGTGCTTGGAATGCTATGTGCTCCACACTGACTGGGAAGAAACAAGCCTGTAAAGAATCCCAGCTGCAGCTCACTCGCCTACCAGGCTACTAACACCAAGAATCAATGCTGTGGCGTTACTGCGCTTTAGCTAACATTGCCGTTCCTGAAGCCGCAGGAGTTGTATAGTGCTCGTGTATGAGAGACCGGGGAAAGGGTCCCAGACCTGAAATGGAGTGAGAAACAGGCCGGTGCGGAAGGCAGCTCTCAACTCACCTCTTGTTTATGAGCCTAGTACCCTTGCCCCGGGTGTGCCTGCAGGCCATAAGCCAACCACCTAACTCAAAGGAACAACTCTGTAGGGAATTCCTGCTTCGGCTAAAAGAGCCATGCCTCAGGGTGGACGCATTGTGTGGTGTGCATGCGTGAGTGCACAGCAAGTGAGTCCAAAACCATTTTCCTTGTGAGACCCAGGCCCCGCAAGAAGCCAGAACACGACTCCCCACTGGCTCCATGAAACTAGTACTGCGGCCCCACTTTTGAATGGAAGTCTAATAGCTAGCTTTCTAACTCGAAGAAACAACACTGCACAGAAACCGTGCTTTAGCTACCGTCGACCTCTCTGTGGGCGAAGCAGTTTAGGGTGTACTGTGGCTGAGAGCCTGGGGACGGTTTCAATATCGTAATATCGGGGGAGAGACAGGCCGGTACAGAAGGCAGCTCTCAACCCACATCATGGTTATGGGGCTAGTACCGTTGCCCAGGGTGTGTGTGCAGGCTTAAACACAGCCACCTAACTGGAAGGAAAACCTCGGTTGAGAGCCTGTGCTGCAGGTAAAACAGCTGCTCCTGAGGGTGGCAGCATTTTGTTGTGTGCGTGCGTGAGAGCACTGCAAGGGAGTCCAGACCCATTTTCCGTGTGGGACTCAGGCCCCGGCAGAAGACAGAACACGACTCCCCACTTGTTTCATGAAGCTAGCACTGCGGCCCCACTTTTGCATGGAAGTCTAATAGCAAGCGTTCTTTTTTATTATTATTATGAAATGTTTTTATTGTTATGTTAATCCCCATACATTACATCATTAGTTTTAGATATAGTGTTCCATGATTCCTTGTTTGTGCATAACACCCAGTGCTCCATGCAGATCGTGCCCTGCTCAATACCCATCACCAGGCTAACCCATCCTCCCACCCCCCTCCCCTCTAGAACCCTCAGTTTGTTTTTCAGAGTCCATCGTCTCTCATGGTTCTTCTCCCCCTCCGATTTTCCCCCCTTCATTCTTCCCCTCCTGCTACATTCTTCTTCTTCTTTTGTTCTTTCTTAACATATATTGCATTATTTGTTTCAGAGGTACAGATCTGAGATTCAACAGTCTTGCACAATTCACAGCGCTTACCAGAACACATACCCTCCCCGGTGTCCAACACCCAGTGACCCCATCCCTCCCACCCCAGCCCCCACTCCAGCAACCCTCAGTTTGTTTCCTGAGATTAAGAATTCCTCATATCAGTGAGGTCATATGATGCATGTCTTTCTCTGTTTGACTTATTTCGCTCAGCATGATACCCTCCAGTTCCATCCACGTCGTTGCAGATGGCAAGATCTCATTCCTTTTGATGGCTGCAAAATATTCCATTGTATATATATATATACCCCCTCTTCTTTATCCATTCATCTGTTGGTGGACATCTTGGCTCTTTCCACAGTTTGGCTATTGTGGACATTAATAGCAAGCGTTCTAACTCGGAGAAACAACACTGAAGAGAAACCGTGCTTTAGCTACCGACGACCTCTGTGTGGGAGGAAGCAGTTTAGGGTGTACGGTGGGTGAGAGCCTGGGGACGGGTTCCGTTTCCTAAAATCGAGGGAGAGACAGGCCGGAGAGAAGGCAGCTCTCAACTCACACCATGGTTATGGGGCTAGTACCGTTGCCCCGGGTGTGTGTGCAGGCTTCACGAAAACCGCCTAACTCGAAGGAAAAACTCGCTGGAGAATCCATGCTTCAGCTAAAAGAGCCGCTCTGGAAGGTGGAAGCATTATGTTGTGTGCGTGCATGAGAGCCCTGCAACGGAGTCCAAAGCTTTTTGTGAGTGAGCCTGAGGCCCCAGCAGAAGGCAGAACACGACTCCCCATGTGTTTCATCACGCTAGCACGGCAGCCCCACTTTTGCATGGAAGTCTAACAGCTAGTGTTCTCACTCGAAGAAACAACACTGTAGAGAAACCCTGCTTTAGCTACCGTCGACCTCTAGATGGAGGAAGTATTACACGGACTACCGTGGCTGAGAGCCTGGGGAACGGGTTCCATACGTGAAACCAAGGGAGAAATAGGTCCGGGCAGAAGGCACCTCTGGACTCAGCTCTTGCTACCTGAAGCTAACACTACTGCTCCATGTGTGCTTGGAATGCTATGCGCTCCACACTGACTGGGAAGAAACAAGCCTGTAAAGAATCCCAGCTGCAGCTCATTCGCCTACCAGGCTACTAACACCAAGAATCAATGCTGTGGCGTTACTGCGCTTGAGCTAACATTGCCGTTCCTGAAGCCGCAGGAGTTGTATAGTGCTCGTGTATGAGAGACCGGGGAAAGGGTCCCAGACGTGAAATGGAGTGAGAAACAGGCCGGTGCGGAAGGCAGCTCTCAACTCACCTCTTGTTTATGAGCCTAGTACCCTTGCCCCGGGTGTGCCTGCAGGCCATAAGCCAACCACCTAACTCAAAGGAACAACTCTGTAGGGAATTCCTGCTTCGGCTAAAAGAGCCATGCCTCAGGGTGGACGCATTGTGTGGTGTGCATGCGTGAGTGCACAGCAAGTGAGTCCAAAACCATTTTCCTTGTGAGACCCAGGCCCCGCAAGAAGCCAGAACACGACTCCACACTGGCTCCATGAAACTAGCACTGCGGCCCCACTTTTGAATGGAAGTCTAATAGCTAGCTTTCTAACTCGAAGAAACAACACTGCAGAGAAACCGTGCTTTAGCTACCGTCGACCTCTCTGTGGGCGAAGCAGTTTAGGGTGTACTGTGGCTGAGAGCCTGGGGACGGTTTCAATATCGTAATATCGGGGGAGAGACAGGCCGGTACAGAAGGCAGCTCTCAACCCACATCATGGTTATGGGGCTAGTACCGTTGCCCAGGGTGTGTGTGCAGGCTTAAACGAAGCCACCTAACTCGAAGGAAAAACTCGGTTGAGAGCCTGTGCTGCAGGTAAAACAGCTGCTCCTGAGGGTGGCAGCATTTTGTTGTGTGCGTGCGTGAGAGCACTGCAAGGGAGTCCAGACCCATTTTCCGTGTGGGACTCAGGCCCCGGCAGAAGACAGAACACGACTCCCCACTTGTTTCATGAAGCTAGCACTGCGGCCCCACTTTTGCATGGAAGTCTAATAGCAAGCGTTCTTTTTTATTATTATTATGAAATGTTTTTATTGTTATGTTAATCCCCATACATTACATCATTAGTTTTAGATATAGTGTTCCATGATTCCTTGTTTGTGCATAACACCCAGTGCTCCATGCAGATCGTGCCCTGCTCAATACCCATCACCAGGCTAACCCATCCTCCCACCCCCCTCCCCTCTAGAACCCTCAGTTTGTTTTTCAGAGTCCATCGTCTCTCATGGTTCTTCTCCCCCTCCGATTTTCCCCCCTTCATTCTTCCCCTCCTGCTACATTCTTCTTCTTCTTTTGTTCTTTCTTAACATATATTGCATTATTGGTTTCAGAGGTACAGATCTGAGATTCAACAGTCTTGCACAATTCACAGCGCTTACCAGAACACATACCCTCCCCGGTGTCCAACACCCAGTGACCCCATCCCTCCCACCCCAGCCCCCACTCCAGCAACCCTCAGTTTGTTTCCTGAGATTAAGAATTCCTCATATCAGTGAGGTCATATGATGCATGTCTTTCTCTGTTTGACTTATTTCGCTCAGCATGATACCCTCCAGTTCCATCCACGTCGTTGCAGATGGCAAGATCTCATTCCTTTTGATGGCTGCAAAATATTCCATTGTATATATATATATACCCCCTCTTCTTTATCCATTCATCTGTTGGTGGACATCTTGGCTCTTTCCACAGTTTGGCTATTGTGGACATTAATAGCAAGCGTTCTAACTCGGAGAAACAACACTGAAGAGAAACCGTGCTTTAGCTACCGACGACCTCTGTGTGGGAGGAAGCAGTTTAGGGTGTACGGTGGGTGAGAGCCTGGGGACGGGTTCCGTTTCCTAAAATCGAGGGAGAGACAGGCCGGAGAGAAGGCAGCTCTCAACTCACACCATGGTTATGGGGCTAGTACCGTTGCCCCGGGTGTGTGTGCAGGCTTCACGAAAACCGCCTAACTCGAAGGAAAAACTCGCTGGAGAATCCATGCTTCAGCTAAAAGAGCCGCTCTGGAAGGTGGAAGCATTATGTTGTGTGCGTGCATGAGAGCCCTGCAACGGAGTCCAAAGCTTTTTGTGAGTGAGCCTGAGGCCCCAGCAGAAGGCAGAACACGACTCCCCATGTGTTTCATCACGCTAGCACGGCAGCCCCACTTTTGCATGGAAGTCTAACAGCTAGTGTTCTCACTCGAAGAAACAACACTGTAGAGAAACCCTGCTTTAGCTACCGTCGACCTCTAGATGGAGGAAGTATTACACGGACTACCGTGGCTGAGAGCCTGGGGAACGGGTTCCATACGTGAAACCAAGGGAGAAATAGGTCCGGGCAGAAGGCACCTCTGGACTCAGCTCTTGCTACCTGAAGCTAACACTACTGCTCCATGTGTGCTTGGAATGCTATGTGCTCCACAGTGACTGGGAAGAAACAAGCCTGTAAAGAATCCCAGCTGCAGCTCACTCGCCTACCAGGCTCCTAACACCAAGAATCAATGCTGTGGCGTTACTGCGCTTGAGCTAACATTGCCGTTCCTGAAGCCGCAGGAGTTGTATAGTGCTCGTGTATGAGAGACCGGGGAAAGGGTCCCAGACGTGAAATGGAGTGAGAAACAGGCCGGTGCGGAAGGCAGCTCTCAACTCACCTCTTGTTTATGAGGCTAGTACCCTTGCCCCGGGTGTGCCTGCAGGCCATAAGCCAACCACCTAACTCAAAGGAACAACTCTGTAGGGAATTCCTGCTTCGGGTAAAAGAGCCATGCCTCAGGGTGGACGCATTGTGTGGTGTGCATGCGTGAGTGCACAGCAAGTGAGTCCAAAACCATTTTCCTTGTGAGACCCAGGCCCCGCAAGAAGCCAGAACACGACTCCCCACTGGCTCCATGAAACTAGCACTGCGGCCCCACTTTTGAATGGAAGTCTAATAGCTAGCTTTCTAACTCGAAGAAACAACACTGCAGAGAAACCGTGCTTTAGCTACCGTCGACCTCTCTGTGGGCGAAGCAGTTTAGGGTGTACTGTGGCTGAGAGCCTGGGGACGGTTTCAATATCGTAATATCGGGGGAGAGACAGGCCGGTACAGAAGGCAGCTCTCAACCCACATCATGGTTATGGGGCTAGTACCGTTGCCCAGGGTGTGTGTGCAGGCTTAAACGAAGCCACCTAACTCGAAGGAAAAACTCGGTTGAGAGCCTGTGCTGCAGGTAAAACAGCTGCTCCTGAGGGTGGCAGCATTTTGTTGTGTGCGTGCGTGAGAGCCCTGCAAGGGAGTCCAGACCCATTTTCCGTGTGGGACTCAGGCCCCGGCAGAAGACAGAACACGACTCCCCACTTGTTTCATGAAGCTAGCACTGCGGCCCCACTTTTGCATGGAAGTCTAATAGCAAGCGTTCTTTTTTATTATTATTATGAAATATTTTTATTGTTATGTTAATCCCCATACATTACATCATTAGTTTTAGATATAGTGTTCCATGATTCCTTGTTTGTGCATAACACCCAGTGCTCCATGCAGATCGTGCCCTGCTCAATACCCATCACCAGGCTAACCCATCCTCCCACCCCCCTCCCCTCTAGAACCCTCAGTTTGTTTTTCAGAGTCCATCGTCTCTCATGGTTCTTCTCCCCCTCCGATTTTCCCCCCTTCATTCTTCCCCTCCTGCTACATTCTTCTTCTTCTTTTGTTCTTTCTTAACATATATTGCATTATTTGTTTCAGAGGTACAGATCTGAGATTCAACAGTCTTGCACAATTCACAGCGCTTACCAGAACACATACCCTCCCCGGTGTCCAACACCCAGTGACCCCATCCCTCCCACCCCAGCCCCCACTCCAGCAACCCTCAGTTTGTTTCCTGAGATTAAGAATTCCTCATATCAGTGAGGTCATATGATGCATGTCTTTCTCTGTTTGACTTATTTCGCTCAGCATGATACCCTCCAGTTCCATCCACGTCGTTGCAGATGGCAAGATCTCATTCCTTTTGATGGCTGCAAAATATTCCATTGTATATATATATATACCCCCTCTTCTTTATCCATTCATCTGTTGGTGGACATCTTGGCTCTTTCCACAGTTTGGCTATTGTGGACATTAATAGCAAGCGTTCTAACTCGGAGAAACAACACTGAAGAGAAACCGTGCTTTAGCTACCGACGACCTCTGTGTGGGAGGAAGCAGTTTAGGGTGTACGGTGGGTGAGAGCCTGGGGACGGGTTCCGTTTCCTAAAATCGAGGGAGAGACAGGCCGGAGAGAAGGCAGCTCTCAACTCACACCATGGTTATGGGGCTAGTACCGTTGCCCCGGGTGTGTGTGCAGGCTTCACGAAAACCGCCTAACTCGAAGGAAAAACTCGCTGGAGAATCCATGCTTCAGCTAAAAGAGCCGCTCTGGAAGGTGGAAGCATTATGTTGTGTGCGTGCATGAGAGCCCTGCAACGGAGTCCAAAGCTTTTTGTGAGTGAGCCTGAGGCCCCAGCAGAAGGCAGAACACGACTCCCCATGTGTTTCATCACGCTAGCACGGCAGCCCCACTTTTGCATGGAAGTCTAACAGCTAGTGTTCTCACTCGAAGAAACAACACTGTAGAGAAACCCTGCTTTAGCTACCGTCGACCTCTAGATGGAGGAAGTATTACACGGACTACCGTGGCTGAGAGCCTGGGGAACGGGTTCCATACGTGAAACCAAGGGAGAAATAGGTCCGGGCAGAAGGCACCTCTGGACTCAGCTCTTGCTACCTGAAGCTAACACTACTGCTCCATGTGTGCTTGGAATGCTATGTGCTCCACACTGACTGGGAAGAAACAAGCCTGTAAAGAATCCCAGCTGCAGCTCACTCGCCTACCAGGCTACTAACACCAAGAATCAATGCTGTGGCGTTACTGCGCTTTAGCTAACATTGCCGTTCCTGAAGCCGCAGGAGTTGTATAGTGCTCGTGTATGAGAGACCGGGGAAAGGGTCCCAGACCTGAAATGGAGTGAGAAACAGGCCGGTGCGGAAGGCAGCTCTCAACTCACCTCTTGTTTATGAGGCTAGTACCCTTGCCCCGGGTGTGCCTGCAGGCCATAAGCCAACCACCTAACTCAAAGGAACAACTCTGTAGGGAATTCCTGCTTCGGCTAAAAGAGCCATGCCTCAGGGTGGACGCATTGTGTGGTGTGCATGCGTGAGTGCACAGCAAGTGAGTCCAAAACCATTTTCCTTGTGAGACCCAGGCCCCGCAAGAAGCCAGAACACGACTCCCCACTGGCTCCATGAAACTAGTACTGCGGCCCCACTTTTGAATGGAAGTCTAATAGCTAGCTTTCTAACTCGAAGAAACAACACTGCACAGAAACCGTGCTTTAGCTACCGTCGACCTCTCTGTGGGCGAAGCAGTTTAGGGTGTACTGTGGCTGAGAGCCTGGGGACGGTTTCAATATCGTAATATCGGGGGAGAGACAGGCCGGTACAGAAGGCAGCTCTCAACCCACATCATGGTTATGGGGCTAGTACCGTTGCCCAGGGTGTGTGTGCAGGCTTAAACACAGCCACCTAACTGGAAGGAAAACCTCGGTTGAGAGCCTGTGCTGCAGGTAAAACAGCTGCTCCTGAGGGTGGCAGCATTTTGTTGTGTGCGTGCGTGAGAGCACTGCAAGGGAGTCCAGACCCATTTTCCGTGTGGGACTCAGGCCCCGGCAGAAGACAGAACACGACTCCCCACTTGTTTCATGAAGCTAGCACTGCGGCCCCACTTTTGCATGGAAGTCTAATAGCAAGCGTTCTTTTTTATTATTATTATGAAATGTTTTTATTGTTATGTTAATCCCCATACATTACATCATTAGTTTTAGATATAGTGTTCCATGATTCCTTGTTTGTGCATAACACCCAGTGCTCCATGCAGATCGTGCCCTGCTCAATACCCATCACCAGGCTAACCCATCCTCCCACCCCCCTCCCCTCTAGAACCCTCAGTTTGTTTTTCAGAGTCCATCGTCTCTCATGGTTCTTCTCCCCCTCCGATTTTCCCCCCTTCATTCTTCCCCTCCTGCTACATTCTTCTTCTTCTTTTGTTCTTTCTTAACATATATTGCATTATTTGTTTCAGAGGTACAGATCTGAGATTCAACAGTCTTGCACAATTCACAGCGCTTACCAGAACACATACCCTCCCCGGTGTCCAACACCCAGTGACCCCATCCCTCCCACCCCAGCCCCCACTCCAGCAACCCTCAGTTTGTTTCCTGAGATTAAGAATTCCTCATATCAGTGAGGTCATATGATGCATGTCTTTCTCTGTTTGACTTATTTCGCTCAGCATGATACCCTCCAGTTCCATCCACGTCGTTGCAGATGGCAAGATCTCATTCCTTTTGATGGCTGCAAAATATTCCATTGTATATATATATATACCCCCTCTTCTTTATCCATTCATCTGTTGGTGGACATCTTGGCTCTTTCCACAGTTTGGCTATTGTGGACATTAATAGCAAGCGTTCTAACTCGGAGAAACAACACTGAAGAGAAACCGTGCTTTAGCTACCGACGACCTCTGTGTGGGAGGAAGCAGTTTAGGGTGTACGGTGGGTGAGAGCCTGGGGACGGGTTCCGTTTCCTAAAATCGAGGGAGAGACAGGCCGGAGAGAAGGCAGCTCTCAACTCACACCATGGTTATGGGGCTAGTACCGTTGCCCCGGGTGTGTGTGCAGGCTTCACGAAAACCGCCTAACTCGAAGGAAAAACTCGCTGGAGAATCCATGCTTCAGCTAAAAGAGCCGCTCTGGAAGGTGGAAGCATTATGTTGTGTGCGTGCATGAGAGCCCTGCAACGGAGTCCAAAGCTTTTTGTGAGTGAGCCTGAGGCCCCAGCAGAAGGCAGAACACGACTCCCCATGTGTTTCATCACGCTAGCACGGCAGCCCCACTTTTGCATGGAAGTCTAACAGCTAGTGTTCTCACTCGAAGAAACAACACTGTAGAGAAACCCTGCTTTAGCTACCGTCGACCTCTAGATGGAGGAAGTATTACACGGACTACCGTGGCTGAGAGCCTGGGGAACGGGTTCCATACGTGAAACCAAGGGAGAAATAGGTCCGGGCAGAAGGCACCTCTGGACTCAGCTCTTGCTACCTGAAGCTAACACTACTGCTCCATGTGTGCTTGGAATGCTATGCGCTCCACACTGACTGGGAAGAAACAAGCCTGTAAAGAATCCCAGCTGCAGCTCATTCGCCTACCAGGCTACTAACACCAAGAATCAATGCTGTGGCGTTACTGCGCTTGAGCTAACATTGCCGTTCCTGAAGCCGCAGGAGTTGTATAGTGCTCGTGTATGAGAGACCGGGGAAAGGGTCCCAGACGTGAAATGGAGTGAGAAACAGGCCGGTGCGGAAGGCAGCTCTCAACTCACCTCTTGTTTATGAGCCTAGTACCCTTGCCCCGGGTGTGCCTGCAGGCCATAAGCCAACCACCTAACTCAAAGGAACAACTCTGTAGGGAATTCCTGCTTCGGCTAAAAGAGCCATGCCTCAGGGTGGACGCATTGTGTGGTGTGCATGCGTGAGTGCACAGCAAGTGAGTCCAAAACCATTTTCCTTGTGAGACCCAGGCCCCGCAAGAAGCCAGAACACGACTCCACACTGGCTCCATGAAACTAGCACTGCGGCCCCACTTTTGAATGGAAGTCTAATAGCTAGCTTTCTAACTCGAAGAAACAACACTGCAGAGAAACCGTGCTTTAGCTACCGTCGACCTCTCTGTGGGCGAAGCAGTTTAGGGTGTACTGTGGCTGAGAGCCTGGGGACGGTTTCAATATCGTAATATCGGGGGAGAGACAGGCCGGTACAGAAGGCAGCTCTCAACCCACATCATGGTTATGGGGCTAGTACCGTTGCCCAGGGTGTGTGTGCAGGCTTAAACGAAGCCACCTAACTCGAAGGAAAAACTCGGTTGAGAGCCTGTGCTGCAGGTAAAACAGCTGCTCCTGAGGGTGGCAGCATTTTGTTGTGTGCGTGCGTGAGAGCACTGCAAGGGAGTCCAGACCCATTTTCCGTGTGGGACTCAGGCCCCGGCAGAAGACAGAACACGACTCCCCACTTGTTTCATGAAGCTAGCACTGCGGCCCCACTTTTGCATGGAAGTCTAATAGCAAGCGTTCTTTTTTATTATTATTATGAAATGTTTTTATTGTTATGTTAATCCCCATACATTACATCATTAGTTTTAGATATAGTGTTCCATGATTCCTTGTTTGTGCATAACACCCAGTGCTCCATGCAGATCGTGCCCTGCTCAATACCCATCACCAGGCTAACCCATCATCCCACCCCCCTCCCCTCTAGAACCCTCAGTTTGTTTTTCAGAGTCCATCGTCTCTCATGGTTCTTCTCCCCCTCCGATTTTCCCCCCTTCATTCTTCCCCTCCTGCTACATTCTTCTTCTTCTTTTGTTCTTTCTTAACATATATTGCATTATTGGTTTCAGAGGTACAGATCTGAGATTCAACAGTCTTGCACAATTCACAGCGCTTACCAGAACACATACCCTCCCCGGTGTCCAACACCCAGTGACCCCATCCCTCCCACCCCAGCCCCCACTCCAGCAACCCTCAGTTTGTTTCCTGAGATTAAGAATTCCTCATATCAGTGAGGTCATATGATGCATGTCTTTCTCTGTTTGACTTATTTCGCTCAGCATGATACCCTCCAGTTCCATCCACGTCGTTGCAGATGGCAAGATCTCATTCCTTTTGATGGCTGCAAAATATTCCATTGTATATATATATATACCCCCTCTTCTTTATCCATTCATCTGTTGGTGGACATCTTGGCTCTTTCCACAGTTTGGCTATTGTGGACATTAATAGCAAGCGTTCTAACTCGGAGAAACAACACTGAAGAGAAACCGTGCTTTAGCTACCGACGACCTCTGTGTGGGAGGAAGCAGTTTAGGGTGTACGGTGGGTGAGAGCCTGGGGACGGGTTCCGTTTCCTAAAATCGAGGGAGAGACAGGCCGGAGAGAAGGCAGCTCTCAACTCACACCATGGTTATGGGGCTAGTACCGTTGCCCCGGGTGTGTGTGCAGG
This sequence comes from Halichoerus grypus, assembly GCF_964656455.1. Classification (NCBI taxonomy): domain Eukaryota; kingdom Metazoa; phylum Chordata; class Mammalia; order Carnivora; family Phocidae; genus Halichoerus; species Halichoerus grypus. The sequence continues at coordinate 67,533,256 of NC_135722.1, read as the reverse complement.
CTTCACGAAAACCGCCTAACTCGAAGGAAAAACTCGCTGGAGAATCCATGCTTCAGCTAAAAGAGCCGCTCTGGAAGGTGGAAGCATTATGTTGTGTGCGTGCATGAGAGCCCTGCAACGGAGTCCAAAGCTTTTTGTGAGTGAGCCTGAGGCCCCAGCAGAAGGCAGAACACGACTCCCCATGTGTTTCATCACGCTAGCACGGCAGCCCCACTTTTGCATGGAAGTCTAACAGCTAGTGTTCTCACTGGAAGAAACAACACTGTAGAGAAACCCTGCTTTAGCTACCGTCGACCTCTAGATGGAGGAAGTATTACACGGACTACCGTGGCTGAGAGCCTGGGGAACGGGTTCCATACGTGAAACCAAGGGAGAAATAGGTCCGGGCAGAAGGCACCTCTGGACTCAGCTCTTGCTACCTGAAGCTAACACTACTGCTCCATGTGTGCTTGGAATGCTATGCGCTCCACACTGACTGGGAAGAAACAAGCCTGTAAAGAATCCCAGCTGCAGCTCATTCGCCTACCAGGCTACTAACACCAAGAATCAATGCTGTGGCGTTACTGCGCTTGAGCTAACATTGCCGTTCCTGAAGCCGCAGGAGTTGTATAGTGCTCGTGTATGAGAGACCGGGGAAAGGGTCCCAGACGTGAAATGGAGTGAGAAACAGGCCGGTGCGGAAGGCAGCTCTCAACTCACCTCTTGTTTATGAGCCTAGTACCCTTGCCCCGGGTGTGCCTGCAGGCCATAAGCCAACCACCTAACTCAAAGGAACAACTCTGTAGGGAATTCCTGCTTCGGCTAAAAGAGCCATGCCTCAGGGTGGACGCATTGTGTGGTGTGCATGCGTGAGTGCACAGCAAGTGAGTCCAAAACCATTTTCCTTGTGAGACCCAGGCCCCGCAAGAAGCCAGAACACGACTCCCCACTGGCTCCATGAAACTAGTACTGCGGCCCCACTTTTGAATGGAAGTCTAATAGCTAGCTTTCTAACTCGAAGAAACAACACTGCACAGAAACCGTGCTTTAGCTACCGTCGACCTCTCTGTGGGCGAAGCAGTTTAGGGTGTACTGTGGCTGAGAGCCTGGGGACGGTTTCAATATCGTAATATCGGGGGAGAGACAGGCCGGTACAGAAGGCAGCTCTCAACCCACATCATGGTTATGGGGCTAGTACCGTTGCCCAGGGTGTGTGTGCAGGCTTAAACACAGCCACCTAACTCGAAGGAAAACCTCGGTTGAGAGCCTGTGCTGCAGGTAAAACAGCTGCTCCTGAGGGTGGCAGCATTTTGTTGTGTGCGTGCGTGAGAGCACTGCAAGGGAGTCCAGACCCATTTTCCGTGTGGGACTCAGGCCCCGGCAGAAGACAGAACACGACTCCCCACTTGTTTCATGAAGCTAGCACTGCGGCCCCACTTTTGCATGGAAGTCTAATAGCAAGCGTTCTTTATTATTATTATTATGAAATGTTTTTATTGTTATGTTAATCCCCATACATTACATCATTAGTTTTAGATATAGTGTTCCATGATTCCTTGTTTGTGCATAACACCCAGTGCTCCATGCAGATCGTGCCCTGCTCAATACCCATCACCAGGCTAACCCATCCTCCCACCCCCCTCCCCTCTAGAACCCTCAGTTTGTTTTTCAGAGTCCATCGTCTCTCATGGTTCTTCTCCCCCTCCGATTTTCCCCCCTTCATTCTTCCCCTCCTGCTACATTCTTCTTCTTCTTTTGTTCTTTCTTAACATATTTTGCATTATTTGTTTCAGAGGTACAGATCTGAGATTCAACAGTCTTGCACAATTCACAGCGCTTAACAGAACACATACCCTCCCCGGTGTCCAACACCCAGTGACCCCATCCCTCCCACCCCAGCCCCCACTCCAGCAACCCTCAGTTTGTTTCCTGAGATTAAGAATTCCTCATATCAGTGAGGTCATATGATGCATGTCTTTCTCTGTTTGACTTATTTCGCTCAGCATGATACCCTCCAGTTCCATCCACGTCGTTGCAGATGGCAAGATCTCATTCCTTTTGATGGCTGCAAAATATTCCATTGTATATATATATACCCCCTCTTCTTTATCCATTCATCTGTTGGTGGACATCTTGGCTCTTTCCACATTTTGGCTATTGTGGACATTAATAGCAAGCGTTCTAACTCGGAGAAACAACACTGAAGAGAAACCGTGCTTTAGCTACCGACGACCTCTGTGTGGGAGGAAGCAGTTTAGGGTGTACGGTGGGTGAGAGCCTGGGGACGGGTTCCGTTTCCTAAAATCGTGGGAGAGACAGGCCGGAGAGAAGGCAGCTCTCAACTCACACCATGGTTATGGGGCTAGTACCGTTGCCCTGGGTGTGTGTGCAGGCTTCACGAAAACCGCCTAACTCGAAGGAAAAACTCGCTGGAGAATCCATGCTTCAGCTAAAAGAGCCGCTCTTGAAGGTGGAAGCATTATGTTGTGTGCGTGCATGAGAGCCCTGCAAGGGAGTCCAAAGCTTTTTGTGAGTGAGCCTGAGGCCCCAGCAGAAGGCAGAACACGACTCCCCATGTGTTTCATCACGCTAGCACGGCAGCCCCACTTTTGCATGGAAGTCTAACAGCTAGTGTTCTCACTCGAAGAAACAACACTGTAGAGAAACCCTGCTTTAGCTACCGTCGACCTCTAGATGGAGGAAGTATTACACGGACTACCGTGGCTGAGAGCCTGGGGAACGGGTTCCATACGTGAAACCAAGGGAGAAATAGGTCCGGGCAGAAGGCACCTCTGGACTCAGCTCTTGCTACCTGAAGCTAACACTACTGCTCCATGTGTGCTTGGAATGCTATGTGCTCCACACTGACTGGGAAGAAACAAGCCTGTAAAGAATCCCAGCTGCAGCTCACTCGCCTACCAGGCTCCTAACACCAAGAATCAATGCTGTGGCGTTACTGCGCTTGAGCTAACATTGCCGTTCCTGAAGCCGCAGGAGTTGTATAGTGCTCGTGTATGAGAGACCGGGGAAAGGGTCCCAGACGTGAAATGGAGTGAGAAACAGGCCGGTGCGGAAGGCAGCTCTCAACTCACCTCTTGTTTATGAGGCTAGTACCCTTGCCCCGGGTGTGCCTGCAGGCCATAAGCCAACCACCTAACTCAAAGGAACAACTCTGTAGGGAATTCCTGCTTCGGGTAAAAGAGCCATGCCTCAGGGTGGACGCATTGTGTGGTGTGCATGCGTGAGTGCACAGCAAGTGAGTCCAAAACCATTTTCCTTGTGAGACCCAGGCCCCACAAGAAGCCAGAACACGACTCCACACTGGCTCCATGAAACTAGCACTGCGGCCCCACTTTTGAATGGAAGTCTAATAGCTAGCTTTCTAACTCGAAGAAACAACACTGCAGAGAAACCGTGCTTTAGCTACCGTCGACCTCTCTGTGGGCGAAGCAGTTTAGGGTGTACTGTGGCTGAGAGCCTGGGGACGGTTTCAATATCGTAATATCGGGGGAGAGACAGGCCGGTACAGAAGGCAGCTCTCAACCCACATCATGGTTATGGGGCTAGTACCGTTGCCCAGGGTGTGTGTGCAGGCTTAAACGAAGCCACCTAACTCGAAGGAAAAACTCGGTTGAGAGCCTGTGCTGCAGGTAAAACAGCTGCTCCTGAGGGTGGCAGCATTTTGTTGTGTGCGTGCGTGAGAGCCCTCCAAGGGAGTCCAGACCCATTTTCCGTGTGGGACTCAGGCCCCGGCAGAAGACAGAACACGACTCCCCACTTGTTTCATGAAGCTAGCACTGCGGCCCCACTTTTGCATGGAAGTCTAATAGCAAGCGTTCTTTTTTATTATTATTATGAAATGTTTTTATTGTTATGTTAATCCCCATACATTACATCATTAGTTTTAGATATAGTGTTCCATGATTCCTTGTTTGTGCATAACACCCAGTGCTCCATGCAGATCGTGCCCTGCTCAATACCCATCACCAGGCTAACCCATCCTCCCACCCCCCTCCCCTCTAGAACCCTCAGTTTGTTTTTCAGAGTCCATCGTCTCTCATGGTTCTTCTCCCCCTCCGATTTTCCCCCCTTCATTCTTCCCCTCCTGCTACATTCTTCTTCTTCTTTTGTTCTTTCTTAACATATATTGCATTATTTGTTTCAGAGGTACAGATCTGAGATTCAACAGTCTTGCACAATTCACAGCGCTTACCAGAACACATACCCTCCCCGGTGTCCAACACCCAGTGACCCCATCCCTCCCACCCCAGCCCCCACTCCAGCAACCCTCAGTTTGTTTCCTGAGATTAAGAATTCCTCATATCAGTGAGGTCATATGATGCATGTCTTTCTCTGTTTGACTTATTTCGCTCAGCATGATACCCTCCAGTTCCATCCACGTCGTTGCAGATGGCAAGATCTCATTCCTTTTGATGGCTGCAAAATATTCCATTGTATATATATATATACCCCCTCTTCTTTATCCATTCATCTGTTGGTGGACATCTTGGCTCTTTCCACAGTTTGGCTATTGTGGACATTAATAGCAAGCGTTCTAACTCGGAGAAACAACACTGAAGAGAAACCGTGCTTTAGCTACCGACGACCTCTGTGTGGGAGGAAGCAGTTTAGGGTGTACGGTGGGTGAGAGCCTGGGGACGGGTTCCGTTTCCTAAAATCGAGGGAGAGACAGGCCGGAGAGAAGGCAGCTCTCAACTCACACCATGGTTATGGGGCTAGTACCGTTGCCCCGGGTGTGTGTGCAGGCTTCACGAAAACCGCCTAACTCGAAGGAAAAACTCGCTGGAGAATCCATGCTTCAGCTAAAAGAGCCGCTCTGGAAGGTGGAAGCATTATGTTGTGTGCGTGCATGAGAGCCCTGCAACGGAGTCCAAAGCTTTTTGTGAGTGAGCCTGAGGCCCCAGCAGAAGGCAGAACACGACTCCCCATGTGTTTCATCACGCTAGCACGGCAGCCCCACTTTTGCATGGAAGTCTAACAGCTAGTGTTCTCACTCGAAGAAACAACACTGTAGAGAAACCCTGCTTTAGCTACCGTCGACCTCTAGATGGAGGAAGTATTACACGGACTACCGTGGCTGAGAGCCTGGGGAACGGGTTCCATACGTGAAACCAAGGGAGAAATAGGTCCGGGCAGAAGGCACCTCTGGACTCAGCTCTTGCTACCTGAAGCTAACACTACTGCTCCATGTGTGCTTGGAATGCTATGTGCTCCACACTGACTGGGAAGAAACAAGCCTGTAAAGAATCCCAGCTGCAGCTCACTCGCCTACCAGGCTCCTAACACCAAGAATCAATGCTGTGGCGTTACTGCGCTTTAGCTAACATTGCCGTTCCTGAAGCCGCAGGAGTTGTATAGTGCTCGTGTATGAGAGACCGGGGAAAGGGTCCCAGACCTGAAATGGAGTGAGAAACAGGCCGGTGCGGAAGGCAGCTCTCAACTCACCTCTTGTTTATGAGGCTAGTACCCTTGCCCCGGGTGTGCCTGCAGGCCATAAGCCAACCACCTAACTCAAAGGAACAACTCTGTAGGGAATTCCTGCTTCGGGTAAAAGAGCCATGCCTCAGGGTGGACGCATTGTGTGGTGTGCATGCGTGAGTGCACAGCAAGTGAGTCCAAAACCATTTTCCTTGTGAGACCCAGGCCCCGCAAGAAGCCAGAACACGACTCCCCACTGGCTCCATGAAACTAGCACTGCGGCCCCACTTTTGAATGGAAGTCTAATAGCTAGCTTTCTAACTCGAAGAAACAACACTGCAGAGAAACCGTGCTTTAGCTACCGTCGACCTCTCTGTGGGCGAAGCAGTTTAGGGTGTACTGTGGCTGAGAGCCTGGGGACGGTTTCAATATCGTAATATCGGGGGAGAGACAGGCCGGTACAGAAGGCAGCTCTCAACCCACATCATGGTTATGGGGCTAGGACCGTTGCCCAGGGTGTGTGTGCAGGCTTAAACGAAGCCACCTAACTCGAAGGAAAAACTCGGTTGAGAGCCTGTGCTGCAGGTAAAACAGCTGCTCCTGAGGGTGGCAGCATTTTGTTGTGTGCGTGCGTGAGAGCCCTGCAAGGGAGTCCAGACCCATTTTCCGTGTGGGACTCAGGCCCCGGCAGAAGACAGAACACGACTCCCCACTTGTTTCATGAAGCTAGCACTGCGGCCCCACTTTTGCATGGAAGTCTAATAGCAAGCGTTCTTTTTTATTATTATTATGAAATGTTTTTATTGTTATGTTAATCCCCATACATTACATCATTAGTTTTAGATATAGTGTTCCATGATTCCTTGTTTGTGCATAACACCCAGTGCTCCATGCAGATCGTGCCCTGCTCAATACCCATCACCAGGCTAACCCATCCTCCCACCCCCCTCCCCTCTAGAACCCTCAGTTTGTTTTTCAGAGTCCATCGTCTCTCATGGTTCTTCTCCCCCTCCGATTTTCCCCCCTTCATTCTTCCCCTCCTGCTACATTCTTCTTCTTCTTTTGTTCTTTCTTAACATATATTGCATTATTTGTTTCAGAGGTACAGATCTGAGATTCAACAGTCTTGCACAATTCACAGCGCTTACCAGAACACATACCCTCCCCGGTGTCCAACACCCAGTGACCCCATCCCTCCCACCCCAGCCCCCACTCCAGCAACCCTCAGTTTGTTTCCTGAGATTAAGAATTCCTCATATCAGTGAGGTCATATGATGCATGTCTTTCTCTGTTTGACTTATTTCGCTCAGCATGATACCCTCCAGTTCCATCCACGTCGTTGCAGATGGCAAGATCTCATTCCTTTTGATGGCTGCAAAATATTCCATTGTATATATATATATACCCCCTCTTCTTTATCCATTCATCTGTTGGTGGACATCTTGGCTCTTTCCACAGTTTGGCTATTGTGGACATTAATAGCAAGCGTTCTAACTCGGAGAAACAACACTGAAGAGAAACCGTGCTTTAGCTACCGACGACCTCTGTGTGGGAGGAAGCAGTTTAGGGTGTACGGTGGGTGAGAGCCTGGGGACGGGTTCCGTTTCCTAAAATCGAGGGAGAGACAGGCCGGAGAGAAGGCAGCTCTCAACTCACACCATGGTTATGGGGCTAGTACCGTTGCCCCGGGTGTGTGTGCAGGCTTCACGAAAACCGCCTAACTCGAAGGAAAAACTCGCTGGAGAATCCATGCTTCAGCTAAAAGAGCCGCTCTGGAAGGTGGAAGCATTATGTTGTGTGCGTGCATGAGAGCCCTGCAACGGAGTCCAAAGCTTTTTGTGAGTGAGCCTGAGGCCCCAACAGAAGGCAGAACACGACTCCCCATGTGTTTCATCACGCTAGCACGGCAGCCCCACTTTTGCATGGAAGTCTAACAGCTAGTGTTCTCACTCGAAGAAACAACACTGTAGAGAAACCCTGCTTTAGCTACCGTCGACCTCTAGATGGAGGAAGTATTACACGGACTACCGTGGCTGAGAGCCTGGGGAACGGGTTCCATACGTGAAACCAAGGGAGAAATAGGTCCGGGCAGAAGGCACCTCTGGACTCAGCTCTTGCTACCTGAAGCTAACACTACTGCTCCATGTGTGCTTGGAATGCTATGCGCTCCACACTGACTGGGAAGAAACAAGCCTGTAAAGAATCCCAGCTGCAGCTCATTCGCCTACCAGGCTACTAACACCAAGAATCAATGCTGTGGCGTTACTGCGCTTGAGCTAACATTGCCGTTCCTGAAGCCGCAGGAGTTGTATAGTGCTCGTGTATGAGAGACCGGGGAAAGGGTCCCAGACGTGAAATGGAGTGAGAAACAGGCCGGTGCGGAAGGCAGCTCTCAACTCACCTCTTGTTTATGAGCCTAGTACCCTTGCCCCGGGTGTGCCTGCAGGCCATAAGCCAACCACCTAACTCAAAGGAACAACTCTGTAGGGAATTCCTGCTTCGGCTAAAAGAGCCATGCCTCAGGGTGGACGCATTGTGTGGTGTGCATGCGTGAGTGCACAGCAAGTGAGTCCAAAACCATTTTCCTTGTGAGACCCAGGCCCCGCAAGAAGCCAGAACACGACTCCCCACTGGCTCCATGAAACTAGTACTGCGGCCCCACTTTTGAATGGAAGTCTAATAGCTAGCTTTCTAACTCGAAGAAACAACACTGCACAGAAACCGTGCTTTAGCTACCGTCGACCTCTCTGTGGGCGAAGCAGTTTAGGGTGTACTGTGGCTGAGAGCCTGGGGACGGTTTCAATATCGTAATATCGGGGGAGAGACAGGCCGGTACAGAAGGCAGCTCTCAACCCACATCATGGTTATGGGGCTAGTACCGTTGCCCAGGGTGTGTGTGCAGGCTTAAACACAGCCACCTAACTCGAAGGAAAACCTCGGTTGAGAGCCTGTGCTGCAGGTAAAACAGCTGCTCCTGAGGGTGGCAGCATTTTGTTGTGTGCGTGCGTGAGAGCACTGCAAGGGAGTCCAGACCCATTTTCCGTGTGGGACTCAGGCCCCGGCAGAAGACAGAACACGACTCCCCACTTGTTTCATGAAGCTAGCACTGCGGCCCCACTTTTGCATGGAAGTCTAATAGCAAGCGTTCTTTTTTATTATTATTATGAAATGTTTTTATTGTTATGTTAATCCCCATACATTACATCATTAGTTTTAGATATAGTGTTCCATGATTCCTTGTTTGTGCATAACACCCAGTGCTCCATGCAGATCGTGCCCTGCTCAATACCCATCACCAGGCTAACCCATCCTCCCACCCCCCTCCCCTCTAGAACCCTCAGTTTGTTTTTCAGAGTCCATCGTCTCTCATGGTTCTTCTCCCCCTCCGATTTTCCCCCCTTCATTCTTCCCCTCCTGCTACATTCTTCTTCTTCTTTTGTTCTTTCTTAACATATATTGCATTATTGGTTTCAGAGGTACAGATCTGAGATTCAACAGTCTTGCACAATTCACAGCGCTTACCAGAACACATACCCTCCCCGGTGTCCAACACCCAGTGACCCCATCCCTCCCACCCCAGCCCCCACTCCAGCAACCCTCAGTTTGTTTCCTGAGATTAAGAATTCCTCATATCAGTGAGGTCATATGATGCATGTCTTTCTCTGTTTGACTTATTTCGCTCAGCATGATACCCTCCAGTTCCATCCACGTCGTTGCAGATGGCAAGATCTCATTCCTTTTGATGGCTGCAAAATATTCCATTGTATATATATATACCCCCTCTTCTTTATCCATTCATCTGTTGGTGGACATCTTGGCTCTTTCCACAGTTTGGCTATTGTGGACATTAATAGCAAGCGTTCTAACTCGGAGAAACAACACTGAAGAGAAACCGTGCTTTAGCTACCGACGACCTCTGTGTGGGAGGAAGCAGTTTAGGGTGTACGGTGGGTGAGAGCCTGGGGACGGGTTCCGTTTCCTAAAATCGAGGGAGAGACAGGCCGGAGAGAAGGCAGCTCTCAACTCACACCATGGTTATGGGGCTAGTACCGTTGCCCCGGGTGTGTGTGCAGGCTTCACGAAAACCGCCTAACTCGAAGGAAAAACTCGCTGGAGAATCCATGCTTCAGCTAAAAGAGCCGCTCTTGAAGGTGGAAGCATTATGTTGTGTGCGTGCATGAGAGCCCTGCAAGGGAGTCCAAAGCTTTTTGTGAGTGAGCCTCAGGCCCCAGCAGAAGGCAGAACACGACTCCCCATGTGTTTCATCACGCTAGCACGGCAGCCCCACTTTTGCATGGAAGTCTAACAGCTAGTGTTCTCACTCGAAGAAACAACACTGTAGAGAAACCCTGCTTTAGCTACCGTCGACCTCTAGATGGAGGAAGTATTACACGGACTACCGTGGCTGAGAGCCTGGGGAACGGGTTCCATACGTGAAACCAAGGGAGAAATAGGTCCGGGCAGAAGGCACCTCTGGACTCAGCTCTTGCTACCTGAAGCTAACACTACTGCTCCATGTGTGCTTGGAATGCTATGTGCTCCACACTGACTGGGAAGAAACAAGCCTGTAAAGAATCCCAGCTGCAGCTCACTCGCCTACCAGGCTACTAACACCAAGAATCAATGCTGTGGCGTTACTGCGCTTTAGCTAACATTGCCGTTCCTGAAGCCGCAGGAGTTGTATAGTGCTCGTGTATGAGAGACCGGGGAAAGGGTCCCAGACCTGAAATGGAGTGAGAAACAGGCCGGTGCGGAAGGCAGCTCTCAACTCACCTCTTGTTTATGAGGCTAGTACCCTTGCCCCGGGTGTGCCTGCAGGCCATAAGCCAACCACCTAACTCAAAGGAACAACTCTGTAGGGAATTCCTGCTTCGGCTAAAAGAGCCATGCCTCAGGGTGGACGCATTGTGTGGTGTGCATGCGTGAGTGCACAGCAAGTGAGTCCAAAACCATTTTCCTTGTGAGACCCAGGCCCCGCAAGAAGCCAGAACACGACTCCCCACTGGCTCCATGAAACTAGTACTGCGGCCCCACTTTTGAATGGAAGTCTAATAGCTAGCTTTCTAACTCGAAGAAACAACACTGCAGAGAAACCGTGCTTTAGCTACCGTCGACCTCTCTGTGGGCGAAGCAGTTTAGGGTGTACTGTGGCTGAGAGCCTGGGGACGGTTTCAATATCGTAATATCGGGGGAGAGACAGGCCGGTACAGAAGGCAGCTCTCAACCCACATCATGGTTATGGGGCTAGTACCGTTGCCCAGGGTGTGTGTGCAGGCTTAAACACAGCCACCTAACTCGAAGGAAAACCTCGGTTGAGAGCCTGTGCTGCAGGTAAAACAGCTGCTCCTGAGGGTGGCAGCATTTTGTTGTGTGCGTGCGTGAGAGCACTGCAAGGGAGTCCAGACCCATTTTCCGTGTGGGACTCAGGCCCCGGCAGAAGACAGAACACGACTCCCCACTTGTTTCATGAAGCTAGCACTGCGGCCCCACTTTTGCATGGAAGTCTAATAGCAAGCGTTCTTTATTATTATTATTATGAAATGTTTTTATTGTTATGTTAATCCCCATACATTACATCATTAGTTTTAGATATAGTGTTCCATGATTCCTTGTTTGTGCATAACACCCAGTGCTCCATGCAGATCGTGCCCTGCTCAATACCCATCACCAGGCTAACCCATCCTCCCACCCCCCTCCCCTCTAGAACCCTCAGTTTGTTTTTCAGAGTCCATCGTCTCTCATGGTTCTTCTCCCCCTCCGATTTTCCCCCCTTCATTCTTCCCCTCCTGCTACATTCTTCTTCTTCTTTTTTTCTTTCTTAACATATATTGCATTATTTGTTTCAGAGGTACAGATCTGAGATTCAACAGTCTTGCACAATTCACAGCGCTTACCAGAACACATACCCTCCCCGGTGTCCAACACCCAGTGACCCCATCCCTCCCACCCCAGCCCCCACTCCAGCAACCCTCAGTTTGTTTCCTGAGATTAAGAATTCCTCATATCAGTGAGGTCATATGATGCATGTCTTTCTCTGTTTGACTTATTTCGCTCAGCATGATACCCTCCAGTTCCATCCACGTCGTTGCAGATGGCAAGATCTCATTCCTTTTGATGGCTGCAAAATATTCCATTGTATATATATATACCCCCTCTTCTTTATCCATTCATCTGTTGGTGGACATCTTGGCTCTTTCCACAGTTTGGCTATTGTGGACATTAATAGCAAGCGTTCTAACTCGGAGAAACAACACTGAAGAGAAACCGTGCTTTAGCTACCGACGACCTCTGTGTGGGGGGAAGCAGTTTAGGGTGTACGGTGGGTGAGAGCCTGGGGACGGGTTCCGTTTCCTAAAATCGAGGGAGAGACAGGCCGGAGAGAAGGCAGCTCTCAACTCACACCATGGTTATGGGGCTAGTACCGTTGCCCCGGGTGTGTGTGCAGTCTTCACGAAAACCGCCTAACTCGAAGGAAAAACTCGCTGGAGAATCCATGCTTCAGCTAAAAGAGCCGCTCTGGAAGGTGGAAGCATTATGTTGTGTGCGTGCATGAGAGCCCTGCAACGGAGTCCAAAGCTTTTTGTGAGTGAGCCTGAGGCCCCAGCAGAAGGCAGAACACGACTCCCCATGTGTTTCATCACGCTAGCACGGCAGCCCCACTTTTGCATGGAAGTCTAACAGCTAGTGTTCTCACTCGAAGAAACAACACTGTAGAGAAACCCTGCTTTAGCTACCGTCGACCTCTAGATGGAGGAAGTATTACACGGACTACCGTGGCTGAGAGCCTGGGGAACGGGTTCCATACGTGAAACCAAGGGAGAAATAGGTCCGGGCAGAAGGCACCTCTGGACTCAGCTCTTGCTACCTGAAGCTAACACTACTGCTCCATGTGTGCTTGGAATGCTATGTGCTCCACAGTGACTGGGAAGAAACAAGCCTGTAAAGAATCCCAGCTGCAGCTCACTCGCCTACCAGGCTCCTAACACCAAGAATCAATGCTGTGGCGTTACTGCGCTTGAGCTAACATTGCCGTTCCTGAAGCCGCAGGAGTTGTATAGTGCTCGTGTATGAGAGACCGGGGAAAGGGTCCCAGACGTGAAATGGAGTGAGAAACAGGCCGGTGCGGAAGGCAGCTCTCAACTCACCTCTTGTTTATGAGGCTAGTACCCTTGCCCCGGGTGTGCCTGCAGGCCATAAGCCAACCACCTCACTCAAAGGAACAACTCTGTAGGGAATTCCTGCTTCGGGTAAAAGAGCCATGCCTCAGGGTGGACGCATTGTGTGGTGTGCATGCGTGAGTGCACAGCAAGTGAGTCCAAAACCATTTTCCTTGTGAGACCCAGGCCCCGCAAGAAGCCAGAACACGACTCCCCACTGGCTCCATGAAACTAGCACTGCGGCCCCACTTTTGAATGGAAGTCTAATAGCTAGCTTTCTAACTCGAAGAAACAACACTGCAGAGAAACCGTGCTTTAGCTACCGTCGACCTCTCTGTGGGCGAAGCAGTTTAGGGTGTACTGTGGCTGAGAGCCTGGGGACGGTTTCAATATCGTAATATCGGGGGAGAGACAGGCCGGTACAGAAGGCAGCTCTCAACCCACATCATGGTTATGGGGCTAGTACCGTTGCCCAGGGTGTGTGTGCAGGCTTAAACGAAGCCACCTAACTCGAAGGAAAAACTCGGTTGAGAGCCTGTGCTGCAGGTAAAACAGCTGCTCCTGAGGGTGGCAGCATTTTGTTGTGTGCGTGCGTGAGAGCCCTGCAAGGGAGTCCAGACCCATTTTCCGTGTGGGACTCAGGCCCCGGCAGAAGACAGAACACGACTCCCCACTTGTTTCATGAAGCTAGCACTGCGGCCCCACTTTTGCATGGAAGTCTAATAGCAAGCGTTCTTTTTTATTATTATTATGAAATATTTTTATTGTTATGTTAATCCCCATACATTACATCATTAGTTTTAGATATAGTGTTCCATGATTCCTTGTTTGTGCATAACACCCAGTGCTCCATGCAGATCGTGCCCTGCTCAATACCCATCACCAGGCTAACCCATCCTCCCACCCCCCTCCCCTCTAGAACCCTCAGTTTGTTTTTCAGAGTCCATCGTCTCTCATGGTTCTTCTCCCCCTCCGATTTTCCCCCCTTCATTCTTCCCCTCCTGCTACATTCTTCTTCTTCTTTTGTTCTTTCTTAACATATATTGCATTATTTGTTTCAGAGTTACAGATCTGAGATTCAACAGTCTTGCACAATTCACAGCGCTTACCAGAACACATACCCTCCCCGGTGTCCAACACCCAGTGACCCCATCCCTCCCACCCCAGCCCCCACTCCAGCAACCCTCAGTTTGTTTCCTGAGATTAAGAATTCCTCATATCAGTGAGGTCATATGATGCATGTCTTTCTCTGTTTGACTTATTTCGCTCAGCATGATACCCTCCAGTTCCATCCACGTCGTTGCAGATGGCAAGATCTCATTCCTTTTGATGGCTGCAAAATATTCCATTGTATATATATATACCCCCTCTTCTTTATCCATTCATCTGTTGGTGGACATCTTGGCTCTTTCCACAGTTTGGCTATTGTGGACATTAATAGCAAGCGTTCTAACTCGGAGAAACAACACTGAAGAGAAACCGTGCTTTAGCTACCGACGACCTCTGTGTGGGAGGAAGCAGTTTAGGGTGTACGGTGGGTGAGAGCCTGGGGACGGGTTCCGTTTCCTAAAATCGAGGGAGAGACAGGCCGGAGAGAAGGCAGCTCTCAACTCACACCATGGTTATGGGGCTAGTACCGTTGCCCCGGGTGTGTGTGCAGGCTTCACGAAAACCGCCTAACTCGAAGGAAAAACTCGCTGGAGAATCCATGCTTCAGCTAAAAGAGCCGCTCTGGAAGGTGGAAGCATTATGTTGTGTGCGTGCATGAGAGCCCTGCAACGGAGTCCAAAGCTTTTTGTGAGTGAGCCTGAGGCCCCAGCAGAAGGCAGAACACGACTCCCCATGTGTTTCATCACGCTAGCACGGCAGCCCCACTTTTGCATGGAAGTCTAACAGCTAGTGTTCTCACTCGAAGAAACAACACTGTAGAGAAACCCTGCTTTAGCTACCGTCGACCTCTAGATGGAGGAAGTATTACACGGACTACCGTGGCTGAGAGCCTGGGGAACGGGTTCCATACGTGAAACCAAGGGAGAAATAGGTCCGGGCAGAAGGCACCTCTGGACTCAGCTCTTGCTACCTGAAGCTAATACTACTGCTCCATGTGTGCTTGGAATGCTATGTGCTCCACACTGACTGGGAAGAAACAAGCCTGTAAAGAATCCCAGCTGCAGCTCATTCGCCTACCAGGCTCCTAACACCAAGAATCAATGCTGTGGCGTTACTGCGCTTGAGCTAACATTGCCGTTCCTGAAGCCGCAGGAGTTGTATAGTGCTCGTGTATGAGAGACCGGGGAAAGGGTCCCAGACGTGAAATGGAGTGAGAAACAGGCCGGTGCGGAAGGCAGCTCTCACCTCACCTCTTGTTTATGAGCCTAGTACCCTTGCCCCGGGTGTGCCTGCAGGCCATAAGCCAACCACCTAACTCAAAGGAACAACTCTGTAGGGAATTCCTGCTTCGGCTAAAAGAGCCATGCCTCAGGGTGGACGCATTGTGTGGTGTGCATGCGTGAGTGCACAGCAAGTGAGTCCAAAACCATTTTCCTTGTGAGACCCAGGCCCCGCAAGAAGCCAGAACACGACTCCCCACTGGCTCCATGAAACTAGCACTGCGGCCCCACTTTTGAATGGAAGTCTAATAGCTAGCTTTCTAACTCGAAGAAACAACACTGCAGAGAAACCGTGCTTTAGCTACCGTCGACCTCTCTGTGGGCGAAGCAGTTTAGGGTGTACTGTGGCTGAGAGCCTGGGGACGGTTTCAATATCGTAATATCGGGGGAGAGACAGGCCGGTACAGAAGGCAGCTCTCAACCCACATCATGGTTATGGGGCTAGTACCGTTGCCCAGGGTGTGTGTGCAGGCTTAAACGAAGCCACCTAACTCGAAGGAAAAACTCGGTTGAGAGCCTGTGCTGCAGGTAAAACAGCTGCTCCTGAGGGTGGCAGCATTTTGTTGTGTGCGTGCGTGAGAGCCCTGCAAGGGAGTCCAGACCCATTTTCCGTGTGGGACTCAGGCCCCGGCAGAAGACAGAACACGACTCCCCACTTGTTTCATGAAGCTAGCACTGCGGCCCCACTTTTGCATGGAAGTCTAATAGCAAGCGTTCTTTTTTATTATTATTATGAAATGTTTTTATTGTTATGTTAATCCCCATACATTACATCATTAGTTTTAGATATAGTGTTCCATGATTCCTTGTTTGTGCATAACACCCAGTGCTCCATGCAGATCGTGCCCTGCTCAATCCCCATCACCAGGCTAACCCATCCTCCCACCCCCCTCCCCTCTAGAACCCTCAGTTTGTTTTTCAGAGTCCATCGTCTCTCATGGTTCTTCTCCCCCTCCGATTTTCCCCCCTTCATTCTTCCCCTCCTGCTACATTCTTCTTCTTCTTTTGTTCTTTCTTAACATATATTGCATTATTGGTTTCAGAGGTACAGATCTGAGATTCAACAGTCTTGCACAATTCACAGCGCTTACCAGAACACATACCCTCCCCGGTGTCCAACACCCAGTGACCCCATCCCTCCCACCCCAGCCCCCACTCCAGCAACCCTCAGTTTGTTTCCTGAGATTAAGAATTCCTCATATCAGTGAGGTCATATGATGCATGTCTTTCTCTGTTTGACTTATTTCGCTCAGCATGATACCCTCCAGTTCCATCCACGTCGTTGCAGATGGCAAGATCTCATTCCTTTTGATGGCTGCAAAATATTCCATTGTATATATATATATACCCCCTCTTCTTTATCCATTCATCTGTTGGTGGACATCTTGGCTCTTTCCACAGTTTGGCTATTGTGGACATTAATAGCAAGCGTTCTAACTCGGAGAAACAACACTGAAGAGAAACCGTGCTTTAGCTACCGACGACCTCTGTGTGGGAGGAAGCAGTTTAGGGTGTACGGTGGGTGAGAGCCTGGGGACGGGTTCCGTTTCCTAAAATCGAGGGAGAGACAGGCCGGAGAGAAGGCAGCTCTCAACTCACACCATGGTTATGGGGCTAGTACCGTTGCCCCGGGTGTGTGTGCAGGCTTCACGAAAACCGCCTAACTCGAAGGAAAAACTCGCTGGAGAATCCATGCTTCAGCTAAAAGAGCCGCTCTGGAAGGTGGAAGCATTATGTTGTGTGCGTGCATGAGAGCCCTGCAACGGAGTCCAAAGCTTTTTGTGAGTGAGCCTGAGGCCCCAACAGAAGGCAGAACACGACTCCCCATGTGTTTCATCACGCTAGCACGGCAGCCCCACTTTTGCATGGAAGTCTAACAGCTAGTGTTCTCACTCGAAGAAACAACACTGTAGAGAAACCCTGCTTTAGCTACCGTCGACCTCTAGATGGAGGAAGTATTACACGGACTACCGTGGCTGAGAGCCTGGGGAACGGGTTCCATACGTGAAACCAAGGGAGAAATAGGTCCGGGCAGAAGGCACCTCTGGACTCAGCTCTTGCTACCTGAAGCTAACACTACTGCTCCATGTGTGCTTGGAATGCTATGCGCTCCACACTGACTGGGAAGAAACAAGCCTGTAAAGAATCCCAGCTGCAGCTCATTCGCCTACCAGGCTACTAACACCAAGAATCAATGCTGTGGCGTTACTGCGCTTGAGCTAACATTGCCGTTCCTGAAGCCGCAGGAGTTGTATAGTGCTCGTGTATGAGAGACCGGGGAAAGGGTCCCAGACGTGAAATGGAGTGAGAAACAGGCCGGTGCGGAAGGCAGCTCTCAACTCACCTCTTGTTTATGAGCCTAGTACCCTTGCCCCGGGTGTGCCTGCAGGCCATAAGCCAACCACCTAACTCAAAGGAACAACTCTGTAGGGAATTCCTGCTTCGGCTAAAAGAGCCATGCCTCAGGGTGGACGCATTGTGTGGTGTGCATGCGTGAGTGCACAGCAAGTGAGTCCAAAACCATTTTCCTTGTGAGACCCAGGCCCCGCAAGAAGCCAGAACACGACTCCCCACTGGCTCCATGAAACTAGTACTGCGGCCCCACTTTTGAATGGAAGTCTAATAGCTAGCTTTCTAACTCGAAGAAACAACACTGCACAGAAACCGTGCTTTAGCTACCGTCGACCTCTCTGTGGGCGAAGCAGTTTAGGGTGTACTGTGGCTGAGAGCCTGGGGACGGTTTCAATATCGTAATATCGGGGGAGAGACAGGCCGGTACAGAAGGCAGCTCTCAACCCACATCATGGTTATGGGGCTAGTACCGTTGCCCAGGGTGTGTGTGCAGGCTTAAACACAGCCACCTAACTCGAAGGAAAACCTCGGTTGAGAGCCTGTGCTGCAGGTAAAACAGCTGCTCCTGAGGGTGGCAGCATTTTGTTGTGTGCGTGCGTGAGAGCACTGCAAGGGAGTCCAGACCCATTTTCCGTGTGGGACTCAGGCCCCGGCAGAAGACAGAACACGACTCCCCACTTGTTTCATGAAGCTAGCACTGCGGCCCCACTTTTGCATGGAAGTCTAATAGCAAGCGTTCTTTTTTATTATTATTATGAAATGTTTTTATTGTTATGTTAATCCCCATACATTACATCATTAGTTTTAGATATAGTGTTCCATGATTCCTTGTTTGTGCATAACACCCAGTGCTCCATGCAGATCGTGCCCTGCTCAATACCCATCACCAGGCTAACCCATCCTCCCACCCCCCTCCCCTCTAGAACCCTCAGTTTGTTTTTCAGAGTCCATCGTCTCTCATGGTTCTTCTCCCCCTCCGATTTTCCCCCCTTCATTCTTCCCCTCCTGCTACATTCTTCTTCTTCTTTTGTTCTTTCTTAACATATATTGCATTATTGGTTTCAGAGGTACAGATCTGAGATTCAACAGTCTTGCACAATTCACAGCGCTTACCAGAACACATACCCTCCCCGGTGTCCAACACCCAGTGACCCCATCCCTCCCACCCCAGCCCCCACTCCAGCAACCCTCAGTTTGTTTCCTGAGATTAAGAATTCCTCATATCAGTGAGGTCATATGATGCATGTCTTTCTCTGTTTGACTTATTTCGCTCAGCATGATACCCTCCAGTTCCATCCACGTCGTTGCAGATGGCAAGATCTCATTCCTTTTGATGGCTGCAAAATATTCCATTGTATATATATATATACCCCCTCTTCTTTATCCATTCATCTGTTGGTGGACATCTTGGCTCTTTCCACAGTTTGGCTATTGTGGACATTAATAGCAAGCGTTCTAACTCGGAGAAACAACACTGAAGAGAAACCGTGCTTTAGCTACCGACGACCTCTGTGTGGGAGGAAGCAGTTTAGGGTGTACGGTGGGTGAGAGCCTGGGGACGGGTTCCGTTTCCTAAAATCGAGGGAGAGACAGGCCGGAGAGAAGGCAGCTCTCAACTCACACCATGGTTATGGGGCTAGTACCGTTGCCCCGGGTGTGTGTGCAGGCTTCACGAAAACCGCCTAACTCGAAGGAAAAACTCGCTGGAGAATCCATGCTTCAGCTAAAAGAGCCGCTCTGGAAGGTGGAAGCATTATGTTGTGTGCGTGCATGAGAGCCCTGCAACGGAGTCCAAAGCTTTTTGTGAGTGAGCCTGAGGCCCCAGCAGAAGGCAGAACACGACTCCCCATGTGTTTCATCACGCTAGCACGGCAGCCCCACTTTTGCATGGAAGTCTAACAGCTAGTGTTCTCACTCGAAGAAACAACACTGTAGAGAAACCCTGCTTTAGCTACCGTCGACCTCTAGATGGAGGAAGTATTACACGGACTACCGTGGCTGAGAGCCTGGGGAACGGGTTCCATACGTGAAACCAAGGGAGAAATAGGTCCGGGCAGAAGGCACCTCTGGACTCAGCTCTTGCTACCTGAAGCTAACACTACTGCTCCATGTGTGCTTGGAATGCTATGCGCTCCACACTGACTGGGAAGAAACAAGCCTGTAAAGAATCCCAGCTGCAGCTCATTCGCCTACCAGGCTCCTAACACCAAGAATCAATGCTGTGGCGTTACTGCGCTTGAGCTAACATTGCCGTTCCTGAAGCCGCAGGAGTTGTATAGTGCTCGTGTATGAGAGACCGGGGAAAGGGTCCCAGACGTGAAATGGAGTGAGAAACAGGCCGGTGCGGAAGGCAGCTCTCAACTCACCTCTTGTTTATGAGCCTAGTACCCTTGCCCCGGGTGTGCCTGCAGGCCATAAGCCAACCACCTAACTCAAAGGAACAACTCTGTAGGGAATTCCTGCTTCGGCTAAAAGAGCCATGCCTCAGGGTGGACGCATTGTGTGGTGTGCATGCGTGAGTGCACAACAAGTGAGTCCAAAACCATTTTCCTTGTGAGACCCAGGCCCCGCAAGAAGCCAGAACACGACTCCCCACTGGCTCCATGAAACTAGTACTGCGGCCCCACTTTTGAATGGAAGTCTAATAGCTAGCTTTCTAACTCGAAGAAACAACACTGCAGAGAAACCGTGCTTTAGCTACCGTCGACCTCTCTGTGGGCGAAGCAGTTTAGGGTGTACTGTGGCTGAGAGCCTGGGGACGGTTTCAATATCGTAATATCGGGGGAGAGACAGGCCGGTACAGAAGGCAGCTCTCAACCCACATCATGGTTATGGGGCTAGTACCGTTGCCCAGGGTGTGTGTGCAGGCTTAAACACAGCCACCTAACTCGAAGGAAAACCTCGGTTGAGAGCCTGTGCTGCAGGTAAAACAGCTGCTCCTGAGGGTGGCAGCATTTTGTTGTGTGCGTGCGTGAGAGCACTGCAAGGGAGTCCAGACCCATTTTCCGTGTGGGACTCAGGCCCCGGCAGAAGACAGAACACGACTCCCCACTTGTTTCATGAAGCTAGCACTGCGGCCCCACTTTTGCATGGAAGTCTAATAGCAAGCGTTCTTTATTATTATTATTATGAAATGTTTTTATTGTTATGTTAATCCCCATACATTACATCATTAGTTTTAGATATAGTGTTCCATGATTCCTTGTTTGTGCATAACACCCAGTGCTCCATGCAGATCGTGCCCTGCTCAATACCCATCACCAGGCTAACCCATCCTCCCACCCCCCTCCCCTCTAGAACCCTCAGTTTGTTTTTCAGAGTCCATCGTCTCTCATGGTTCTTCTCCCCCTCCGATTTTCCCCCCTTCATTCTTCCCCTCCTGCTACATTCTTCTTCTTCTTTTTTTCTTTCTTAACATATATTGCATTATTTGTTTCAGAGGTACAGATCTGAGATTCAACAGTCTTGCACAATTCACAGCGCTTACCAGAACACATACCCTCCCCGGTGTCCAACACCCAGTGACCCCATCCCTCCCACCCCAGCCCCCACTCCAGCAACCCTCAGTTTGTTTCCTGAGATTAAGAATTCCTCATATCAGTGAGGTCATATGATGCATGTCTTTCTCTGTTTGACTTATTTCGCTCAGCATGATACCCTCCAGTTCCATCCACGTCGTTGCAGATGGCAAGATCTCATTCCTTTTGATGGCTGCAAAATATTCCATTGTATATATATATACCCCCTCTTCTTTATCCATTCATCTGTTGGTGGACATCTTGGCTCTTTCCACAGTTTGGCTATTGTGGACATTAATAGCAAGCGTTCTAACTCGGAGAAACAACACTGAAGAGAAACCGTGCTTTAGCTACCGACGACCTCTGTGTGGGGGGAAGCAGTTTAGGGTGTACGGTGGGTGAGAGCCTGGGGACGGGTTCCGTTTCCTAAAATCGAGGGAGAGACAGGCCGGAGAGAAGGCAGCTCTCAACTCACACCATGGTTATGGGGCTAGTACCGTTGCCCCGGGTGTGTGTGCAGGCTTCACGAAAACCGCCTAACTCGAAGGAAAAACTCGCTGGAGAATCCATGCTTCAGCTAAAAGAGCCGCTCTGGAAGGTGGAAGCATTATGTTGTGTGCGTGCATGAGAGCCCTGCAACGGAGTCCAAAGCTTTTTGTGAGTGAGCCTGAGGCCCCAGCAGAAGGCAGAACACGACTCCCCATGTGTTTCATCACGCTAGCACGGCAGCCCCACTTTTGCATGGAAGTCTAACAGCTAGTGTTCTCACTCGAAGAAACAACACTGTAGAGAAACCCTGCTTTAGCTACCGTCGACCTCTAGATGGAGGAAGTATTACACGGACTACCGTGGCTGAGAGCCTGGGGAACGGGTTCCATACGTGAAACCAAGGGAGAAATAGGTCCGGGCAGAAGGCACCTCTGGACTCAGCTCTTGCTACCTGAAGCTAACACTACTGCTCCATGTGTGCTTGGAATGCTATGTGCTCCACAGTGACTGGGAAGAAACAAGCCTGTAAAGAATCCCAGCTGCAGCTCACTCGCCTACCAGGCTCCTAACACCAAGAATCAATGCTGTGGCGTTACTGCGCTTGAGCTAACATTGCCGTTCCTGAAGCCGCAGGAGTTGTATAGTGCTCGTGTATGAGAGACCGGGGAAAGGGTCCCAGACGTGAAATGGAGTGAGAAACAGGCCGGTGCGGAAGGCAGCTCTCAACTCACCTCTTGTTTATGAGGCTAGTACCCTTGCCCCGGGTGTGCCTGCAGGCCATAAGCCAACCACCTCACTCAAAGGAACAACTCTGTAGGGAATTCCTGCTTCGGGTAAAAGAGCCATGCCTCAGGGTGGACGCATTGTGTGGTGTGCATGCGTGAGTGCACAGCAAGTGAGTCCAAAACCATTTTCCTTGTGAGACCCAGGCCCCGCAAGAAGCCAGAACACGACTCCCCACTGGCTCCATGAAACTAGCACTGCGGCCCCACTTTTGAATGGAAGTCTAATAGCTAGCTTTCTAACTCGAAGAAACAACACTGCAGAGAAACCGTGCTTTAGCTACCGTCGACCTCTCTGTGGGCGAAGCAGTTTAGGGTGTACTGTGGCTGAGAGCCTGGGGACGGTTTCAATATCGTAATATCGGGGGAGAGACAGGCCGGTACAGAAGGCAGCTCTCAACCCACATCATGGTTATGGGGCTAGTACCGTTGCCCAGGGTGTGTGTGCAGGCTTAAACGAAGCCACCTAACTCGAAGGAAAAACTCGGTTGAGAGCCTGTGCTGCAGGTAAAACAGCTGCTCCTGAGGGTGGCAGCATTTTGTTGTGTGCGTGCGTGAGAGCCCTGCAAGGGAGTCCAGACCCATTTTCCGTGTGGGACTCAGGCCCCGGCAGAAGACAGAACACGACTCCCCACTTGTTTCATGAAGCTAGCACTGCGGCCCCACTTTTGCATGGAAGTCTAATAGCAAGCGTTCTTTTTTATTATTATTATGAAATATTTTTATTGTTATGTTAATCCCCATACATTACATCATTAGTTTTAGATATAGTGTTCCATGATTCCTTGTTTGTGCATAACACCCAGTGCTCCATGCAGATCGTGCCCTGCTCAATACCCATCACCAGGCTAACCCATCCTCCCACCCCCCTCCCCTCTAGAACCCTCAGTTTGTTTTTCAGAGTCCATCGTCTCTCATGGTTCTTCTCCCCCTCCGATTTTCCCCCCTTCATTCTTCCCCTCCTGCTACATTCTTCTTCTTCTTTTGTTCTTTCTTAACATATATTGCATTATTTGTTTCAGAGTTACAGATCTGAGATTCAACAGTCTTGCACAATTCACAGCGCTTACCAGAACACATACCCTCCCCGGTGTCCAACACCCAGTGACCCCATCCCTCCCACCCCAGCCCCCACTCCAGCAACCCTCAGTTTGTTTCCTGAGATTAAGAATTCCTCATATCAGTGAGGTCATATGATGCATGTCTTTCTCTGTTTGACTTATTTCGCTCAGCATGATACCCTCCAGTTCCATCCACGTCGTTGCAGATGGCAAGATCTCATTCCTTTTGATGGCTGCAAAATATTCCATTGTATATATATATACCCCCTCTTCTTTATCCATTCATCTGTTGGTGGACATCTTGGCTCTTTCCACAGTTTGGCTATTGTGGACATTAATAGCAAGCGTTCTAACTCGGAGAAACAACACTGAAGAGAAACCGTGCTTTAGCTACCGACGACCTCTGTGTGGGAGGAAGCAGTTTAGGGTGTACGGTGGGTGAGAGCCTGGGGACGGGTTCCGTTTCCTAAAATCGAGGGAGAGACAGGCCGGAGAGAAGGCAGCTCTCAACTCACACCATGGTTATGGGGCTAGTACCGTTGCCCCGGGTGTGTGTGCAGGCTTCACGAAAACCGCCTAACTCGAAGGAAAAACTCGCTGGAGAATCCATGCTTCAGCTAAAAGAGCCGCTCTGGAAGGTGGAAGCATTATGTTGTGTGCGTGCATGAGAGCCCTGCAACGGAGTCCAAAGCTTTTTGTGAGTGAGCCTGAGGCCCCAGCAGAAGGCAGAACACGACTCCCCATGTGTTTCATCACGCTAGCACGGCAGCCCCACTTTTGCATGGAAGTCTAACAGCTAGTGTTCTCACTCGAAGAAACAACACTGTAGAGAAACCCTGCTTTAGCTACCGTCGACCTCTAGATGGAGGAAGTATTACACGGACTACCGTGGCTGAGAGCCTGGGGAACGGGTTCCATACGTGAAACCAAGGGAGAAATAGGTCCGGGCAGAAGGCACCTCTGGACTCAGCTCTTGCTACCTGAAGCTAATACTACTGCTCCATGTGTGCTTGGAATGCTATGTGCTCCACACTGACTGGGAAGAAACAAGCCTGTAAAGAATCCCAGCTGCAGCTCATTCGCCTACCAGGCTCCTAACACCAAGAATCAATGCTGTGGCGTTACTGCGCTTGAGCTAACATTGCCGTTCCTGAAGCCGCAGGAGTTGTATAGTGCTCGTGTATGAGAGACCGGGGAAAGGGTCCCAGACGTGAAATGGAGTGAGAAACAGGCCGGTGCGGAAGGCAGCTCTCACCTCACCTCTTGTTTATGAGCCTAGTACCCTTGCCCCGGGTGTGCCTGCAGGCCATAAGCCAACCACCTAACTCAAAGGAACAACTCTGTAGGGAATTCCTGCTTCGGCTAAAAGAGCCATGCCTCAGGGTGGACGCATTGTGTGGTGTGCATGCGTGAGTGCACAGCAAGTGAGTCCAAAACCATTTTCCTTGTGAGACCCAGGCCCCGCAAGAAGCCAGAACACGACTCCCCACTGGCTCCATGAAACTAGCACTGCGGCCCCACTTTTGAATGGAAGTCTAATAGCTAGCTTTCTAACTCGAAGAAACAACACTGCAGAGAAACCGTGCTTTAGCTACCGTCGACCTCTCTGTGGGCGAAGCAGTTTAGGGTGTACTGTGGCTGAGAGCCTGGGGACGGTTTCAATATCGTAATATCGGGGGAGAGACAGGCCGGTACAGAAGGCAGCTCTCAACCCACATCATGGTTATGGGGCTAGGACCGTTGCCCAGGGTGTGTGTGCAGGCTTAAACGAAGCCACCTAACTCGAAGGAAAAACTCGGTTGAGAGCCTGTGCTGCAGGTAAAACAGCTGCTCCTGAGGGTGGCAGCATTTTGTTGTGTGCGTGCGTGAGAGCCCTGCAAGGGAGTCCAGACCCATTTTCCGTGTGGGACTCAGGCCCCGGCAGAAGACAGAACACGACTCCCCACTTGTTTCATGAAGCTAGCACTGCGGCCCCACTTTTGCATGGAAGTCTAATAGCAAGCGTTCTTTTTTATTATTATTATGAAATGTTTTTATTGTTATGTTAATCCCCATACATTACATCATTAGTTTTAGATATAGTGTTCCATGATTCCTTGTTTGTGCATAACACCCAGTGCTCCATGCAGATCGTGCCCTGCTCAATCCCCATCACCAGGCTAACCCATCCTCCCACCCCCCTCCCCTCTAGAACCCTCAGTTTGTTTTTCAGAGTCCATCGTCTCTCATGGTTCTTCTCCCCCTCCGATTTTCCCCCCTTCATTCTTCCCCTCCTGCTACATTCTTCTTCTTCTTTTGTTCTTTCTTAACATATATTGCATTATTGGTTTCAGAGGTACAGATCTGAGATTCAACAGTCTTGCACAATTCACAGCGCTTACCAGAACACATACCCTCCCCGGTGTCCAACACCCAGTGACCCCATCCCTCCCACCCCAGCCCCCACTCCAGCAACCCTCAGTTTGTTTCCTGAGATTAAGAATTCCTCATATCAGTGAGGTCATATGATGCATGTCTTTCTCTGTTTGACTTATTTCGCTCAGCATGATACCCTCCAGTTCCATCCACGTCGTTGCAGATGGCAAGATCTCATTCCTTTTGATGGCTGCAAAATATTCCATTGTATATATATATATACCCCCTCTTCTTTATCCATTCATCTGTTGGTGGACATCTTGGCTCTTTCCACAGTTTGGCTATTGTGGACATTAATAGCAAGCGTTCTAACTCGGAGAAACAACACTGAAGAGAAACCGTGCTTTAGCTACCGACGACCTCTGTGTGGGAGGAAGCAGTTTAGGGTGTACGGTGGGTGAGAGCCTGGGGACGGGTTCCGTTTCCTAAAATCGAGGGAGAGACAGGCCGGAGAGAAGGCAGCTCTCAACTCACACCATGGTTATGGGGCTAGTACCGTTGCCCCGGGTGTGTGTGCAGGCTTCACGAAAACCGCCTAACTCGAAGGAAAAACTCGCTGGAGAATCCATGCTTCAGCTAAAAGAGCCGCTCTTGAAGGTGGAAGCCTTATGTTGTGTGCGTGCATGAGAGCCCTGCAACGGAGTCCAAAGCTTTTTGTGAGTGAGCCTCAGGCCCCAGCAGAAGGCAGAACACGACTCCCCATGTGTTTCATCACGCTAGCACGGCAGCCCCACTTTTGCATGGAAGTCTAACAGCTAGTGTTCTCACTCGAAGAAACAACACTGTAGAGAAACCCTGCTTTAGCTACCGTCGACCTCTAGATGGAGGAAGTATTACACGGACTACCGTGGCTGAGAGCCTGGGGAACGGGTTCCATACGTGAAACCAAGGGAGAAATAGGTCCGGGCAGAAGGCACCTCTGGACTCAGCTCTTACTACCTGAAGCTAACACTACTGCTCCATGTGTGCTTGGAATGCTATGTGCTCCACACTGACTGGGAAGAAACAAGCCTGTAAAGAATCCCAGCTGCAGCTCACTCGCCTACCAGGCTCCTAACACCAAGAATCAATGCTGTGGCGTTACTGCGCTTGAGCTAACATTGCCGTTCCTGAAGCCGCAGGAGTTGTATAGTGCTCGTGTATGAGAGACCGGGGAAAGGGTCCCAGACGTGAAATGGAGTGAGAAACAGGCCGGTGCGGAAGGCAGCTCTCAACTCACCTCTTGTTTTTGAGGCTAGTACCCTTGCCCCGGGTGTGCCTGCAGGCCATAAGCCAACCACCTAACTCAAAGGAACAACTCTGTAGGGAATTCCTGCTTCGGCTAAAAGAGCCATGCCTCAGGGTGGACGCATTGTGTGGTGTGCATGCGTGAGTGCACAGCAAGTGAGTCCAAAACCATTTTCCTTGTGAGACCCAGGCCCCGCAAGAAGCCAGAACACGACTCCCCACGGGCTCCATGAAACTAGTACTGCGGCCCCACTTTTGAATGGAAGTCTAATAGCTAGCTTTCTAACTCGAAGAAACAACACTGCAGAGAAACCGTGCTTTAGCTACCGTCGACCTCTCTGTGGGCGAATCAGTTTAGGGTGTACTGTGGCTGAGAGCCTGGGGACGGTTTCAATATCGTAATATCGGGGGAGAGACAGGCCGGTACAGAAGGCAGCTCTCAACCCACATCATGTTTATGGGGCTAGTACCGTTGCCCAGGGTGTGTGTGCAGGCTTAAACGAAGCCACCTAACTCGAAGGAAAAACTCGGTTGAGAGCCTGTGCTGCAGGTAAAACAGCTGCTCCTGAGGGTGGCAGCATTTTGTTGTGTGCGTGCGTGAGAGCCCTGCAAGGGAGTCCAGACCCATTTTCCGTGTGCGACTCAGGCCCCGGCAGAAGACAGAACACGACTCCCCACTTGTTTCATGAAG
This sequence comes from Halichoerus grypus, assembly GCF_964656455.1. Taxonomy (NCBI): domain Eukaryota; kingdom Metazoa; phylum Chordata; class Mammalia; order Carnivora; family Phocidae; genus Halichoerus; species Halichoerus grypus. The sequence continues at coordinate 67,505,756 of NC_135722.1, read as the reverse complement.
CTAGCACTGCGGCCCCACTTTTGCATGGAAGTCTAATAGCAAGCGTTCTTTTTTATTATTATTATGAAATGTTTTTATTGTTATGTTAATCCCCATACATTACATCATTAGTTTTAGATATAGTGTTCCATGATTCCTTGTTTGTGCATAACACCCAGTGCTCCATGCAGATCGTGCCCTGCTCAATACCCATCACCAGGCTAACCCATCCTCCCACCCCCCTCCCCTCTAGAACCCTCAGTTTGTTTTTCAGAGTCCATCGTCTCTCATGGTTCTTCTCCCCCTCCGATTTTCCCCCCTTCATTCTTCCCCTCCTGCTACATTCTTCTTCTTCTTTTGTTCTTTCTTAACATATATTGCATTATTGGTTTCAGAGGTACAGATCTGAGATTCAACAGTCTTGCACAATTCACAGCGCTTACCAGAACACATACCCTCCCCGGTGTCCAACACCCAGTGACCCCATCCCTCCCACCCCAGCCCCCACTCCAGCAACCCTCAGTTTGTTTCCTGAGATTAAGAATTCCTCATATCAGTGAGGTCATATGATGCATGTCTTTCTCTGTTTCACTTATTTCGCTCAGCATGATACCCTCCAGTTCCATCCACGTCGTTGCAGATGGCAAGATCTCATTCCTTTTGATGGCTGCAAAATATTCCATTGTATATATATATACCCCCTCTTCTTTATCCATTCATCTGTTGGTGGACATCTTGGCTCTTTCCACAGTTTGGCTATTGTGGACATTAATAGCAAGCGTTCTAACTCGGAGAAACAACACTGAAGAGAAACCGTGCTTTAGCTACCGACGACCTCTGTGTGGGAGGAAGCAGTTTAGGGTGTACGGTGGGTGAGAGCCTGGGGACGGGTTCCGTTTCCTAAAATCGAGGGAGAGACAGGCCGGAGAGAAGGCAGCTCTCAACTCACACCATGGTTATGGGGCTAGTACCGTTGCCCCGGGTGTGTGTGCAGGCTTCACGAAAACCGCCTAACTCGAAGGAAAAACTCGCTGGAGAATCCATGCTTCAGCTAAAAGAGCCGCTCTGGAAGGTGGAAGCATTATGTTGTGTGCGTGCATGAGAGCCCTGCAACGGAGTCCAAAGCTTTTTGTGAGTGAGCCTGAGGCCCCAGCAGAAGGCAGAACACGACTCCCCATGTGTTTCATCACGCTAGCACGGCAGCCCCACTTTTGCATGGAAGTCTAACAGCTAGTGTTCTCACTCGAAGAAACAACACTGTAGAGAAACCCTGCTTTAGCTACCGTCGACCTCTAGATGGAGGAAGTATTACACGGACTACCGTGGCTGAGAGCCTGGGGAACGGGTTCCATACGTGAAACCAAGGGAGAAATAGGTCCGGGCAGAAGGCACCTCTGGACTCAGCTCTTGCTACCTGAAGCTAATACTACTGCTCCATGTGTGCTTGGAATGCTATGTGCTCCACACTGACTGGGAAGAAACAAGCCTGTAAAGAATCCCAGCTGCAGCTCATTCGCCTACCAGGCTCCTAACACCAAGAATCAATGCTGTGGCGTTACTGCGCTTGAGCTAACATTGCCGTTCCTGAAGCCGCAGGAGTTGTATAGTGCTCGTGTATGAGAGACCGGGGAAAGGGTCCCAGACGTGAAATGGAGTGAGAAACAGGCCGGTGCGGAAGGCAGCTCTCACCTCACCTCTTGTTTATGAGCCTAGTACCCTTGCCCCGGGTGTGCCTGCAGGCCATAAGCCAACCACCTAACTCAAAGGAACAACTCTGTAGGGAATTCCTGCTTCGGCTAAAAGAGCCATGCCTCAGGGTGGACGCATTGTGTGGTGTGCATGCGTGAGTGCACAGCAAGTGAGTCCAAAACCATTTTCCTTGTGAGACCCAGGCCCCGCAAGAAGCCAGAACACGACTCCCCACTGGCTCCATGAAACTAGCACTGCGGCCCCACTTTTGAATGGAAGTCTAATAGCTAGCTTTCTAACTCGAAGAAACAACACTGCAGAGAAACCGTGCTTTAGCTACCGTCGACCTCTCTGTGGGCGAAGCAGTTTAGGGTGTACTGTGGCTGAGAGCCTGGGGACGGTTTCAATATCGTAATATCGGGGGAGAGACAGGCCGGTACAGAAGGCAGCTCTCAACCCACATCATGGTTATGGGGCTAGTACCGTTGCCCAGGGTGTGTGTGCAGGCTTAAACACAGCCACCTAACTCGAAGGAAAACCTCGGTTGAGAGCCTGTGCTGCAGGTAAAACAGCTGCTCCTGAGGGTGGCAGCATTTTGTTGTGTGCGTGCGTGAGAGCACTGCAAGGGAGTCCAGACCCATTTTCCGTGTGGGACTCAGGCCCCGGCAGAAGACAGAACACGACTCCCCACTTGTTTCATGAAGCTAGCACTGCGGCCCCACTTTTGCATGGAAGTCTAATAGCAAGCGTTCTTTATTATTATTATTATGAAATGTTTTTATTGTTATGTTAATCCCCATACATTACATCATTAGTTTTAGATATAGTGTTCCATGATTCCTTGTTTGTGCATAACACCCAGTGCTCCATGCAGATCGTGCCCTGCTCAATACCCATCACCAGGCTAACCCATCCTCCCACCCCCCTCCCCTCTAGAACCCTCAGTTTGTTTTTCAGAGTCCATCGTCTCTCATGGTTCTTCTCCCCCTCCGATTTTCCCCCCTTCATTCTTCCCCTCCTGCTACATTCTTCTTCTTCTTTTGTTCTTTCTTAACATATATTGCATTATTGGTTTCAGAGGTACAGATCTGAGATTCAACAGTCTTGCACAATTCACAGCGCTTACCAGAACACATACCCTCCCCGGTGTCCAACACCCAGTGACCCCATCCCTCCCACCCCAGCCCCCACTCCAGCAACCCTCAGTTTGTTTCCTGAGATTAAGAATTCCTCATATCAGTGAGGTCATATGATGCATGTCTTTCTCTGTTTGACTTATTTCGCTCAGCATGATACCCTCCAGTTCCATCCACGTCGTTGCAGATGGCAAGATCTCATTCCTTTTGATGGCTGCAAAATATTCCATTGTATATATATATACCCCCTCTTCTTTATCCATTCATCTGTTGGTGGACATCTTGGCTCTTTCCACAGTTTGGCTATTGTGGACATTAATAGCAAGCGTTCTAACTCGGAGAAACAACACTGAAGAGAAACCGTGCTTTAGCTACCGACGACCTCTGTGTGGGAGGAAGCAGTTTAGGGTGTACGGTGGGTGAGAGCCTGGGGACGGGTTCCGTTTCCTAAAATCGAGGGAGAGACAGGCCGGAGAGAAGGCAGCTCTCAACTCACACCATGGTTATGGGGCTAGTACCGTTGCCCCAGGTGTGTGTGCAGGCTTCACGAAAACCGCCTAACTCGAAGGAAAAACTCGCTGGAGAATCCATGCTTCAGCTAAAAGAGCCGCTCTGGAAGGTGGAAGCATTATGTTGTGTGCGTGCATGAGAGCCCTGCAACGGAGTCCAAAGCTTTTTGTGAGTGAGCCTGAGGCCCCAGCAGAAGGCAGAACACGACTCCCCATGTGTTTCATCACGCTAGCACGGCAGCCCCACTTTTGCATGGAAGTCTAACAGCTAGTGTTCTCACTCGAAGAAACAACACTGTAGAGAAACCCTGCTTTAGCTACCGTCGACCTCTAGATGGAGGAAGTATTACACGGACTACCGTGGCTGAGAGCCTGGGGAACGGGTTCCATACGTGAAACCAAGGGAGAAATAGGTCCGGGCAGAAGGCACCTCTGGACTCAGCTCTTGCTACCTGAAGCTAACACTACTGCTCCATGTGTGCTTGGAATGCTATGCGCTCCACACTGACTGGGAAGAAACAAGCCTGTAAAGAATCCCAGCTGCAGCTCATTCGCCTACCAGGCTACTAACACCAAGAATCAATGCTGTGGCGTTACTGCGCTTGAGCTAACATTGCCGTTCCTGAAGCCGCAGGAGTTGTATAGTGCTCGTGTATGAGAGACCGGGGAAAGGGTCCCAGACGTGAAATGGAGTGAGAAACAGGCCGGTGCGGAAGGCAGCTCTCAACTCACCTCTTGTTTATGAGGCTAGTACCCTTGCCCCGGGTGTGCCTGCAGGCCATAAGCCAACCACCTAACTCAAAGGAACAACTCTGTAGGGAATTCCTGCTTCGGCTAAAAGAGCCATGCCTCAGGGTGGACGCATTGTGTGGTGTGCATGCGTGAGTGCACAGCAAGTGAGTCCAAAACCATTTTCCTTGTGAGACCCAGGCCCCGCAAGAAGCCAGAACACGACTCCCCACTGGCTCCATGAAACTAGCACTGCGGCCCCACTTTTGAATGGAAGTCTAATAGCTAGCTTTCTAACTCGAAGAAACAACACTGCAGAGAAACCGTGCTTTAGCTACCGTCGACCTCTCTGTGGGCGAAGCAGTTTAGGGTGTACTGTGGCTGAGAGCCTGGGGACGGTTTCAATATCGTAATATCGGGGGAGAGACAGGCCGGTACAGAAGGCAGCTCTCAACCCACATCATGGTTATGGGGCTAGTACCGTTGCCCAGGGTGTGTGTGCAGGCTTAAACGAAGCCACCTAACTCGAAGGAAAAACTCGGTTGAGAGCCTGTGCTGCAGGTAAAACAGCTGCTCCTGAGGGTGGCAGCATTTTGTTGTGTGCGTGCGTGAGAGCCCTGCAAGGGAGTCCAGACCCATTTTCCGTGTGGGACTCAGGCCCCGGCAGAAGACAGAACACGACTCCCCACTTGTTTCATGAAGCTAGCACTGCGGCCCCACTTTTGCATGGAAGTCTAATAGCAAGCGTTCTTTTTTATTATTATTATGAAATGTTTTTATTGTTATGTTAATCCCCATACATTACATCATTAGTTTTAGATATAGTGTTCCATGGTTCCTTGTTTGTGCATAACACCCAGTGCTCCATGCAGATCGTGCCCTGCTCAATCCCCATCACCAGGCTAACCCATCCTCCCACCCCCCTCCCCTCTAGAACCCTCAGTTTGTTTTTCAGAGTCCATCGTCTCTCATGGTTCTTCTCCCCCTCCGATTTTCCCCCCTTCATTCTTCCCCTCCTGCTACATTCTTCTTCTTCTTTTGTTCTTTCTTAACATATATTGCATTATTGGTTTCAGAGGTACAGATCTGAGATTCAACAGTCTTGCACAATTCACAGCGCTTACCAGAACACATACCCTCCCCGGTGTCCAACACCCAGTGACCCCATCCCTCCCACCCCAGCCCCCACTCCAGCAACCCTCAGTTTGTTTCCTGAGATTAAGAATTCCTCATATCAGTGAGGTCATATGATGCATGTCTTTCTCTGTTTGACTTATTTCGCTCAGCATGATACCCTCCAGTTCCATCCACGTCGTTGCAGATGGCAAGATCTCATTCCTTTTGATGGCTGCAAAATATTCCATTGTATATATATATATACCCCCTCTTCTTTATCCATTCATCTGTTGGTGGACATCTTGGCTCTTTCCACAGTTTGGCTATTGTGGACATTAATAGCAAGCGTTCTAACTCGGAGAAACAACACTGAAGAGAAACCGTGCTTTAGCTACCGACGACCTCTGTGTGGGAGGAAGCAGTTTAGGGTGTACGGTGGGTGAGAGCCTGGGGACGGGTTCCGTTTCCTAAAATCGAGGGAGAGACAGGCCGGAGAGAAGGCAGCTCTCAACTCACACCATGGTTATGGGGCTAGTACCGTTGCCCCGGGTGTGTGTGCAGGCTTCACGAAAACCGCCTAACTCGAAGGAAAAACTCGCTGGAGAATCCATGCTTCAGCTAAAAGAGCCGCTCTTGAAGGTGGAAGCCTTATGTTGTGTGCGTGCATGAGAGCCCTGCAACGGAGTCCAAAGCTTTTTGTGAGTGAGCCTCAGGCCCCAGCAGAAGGCAGAACACGACTCCCCATGTGTTTCATCACGCTAGCACGGCAGCCCCACTTTTGCATGGAAGTCTAACAGCTAGTGTTCTCACTCGAAGAAACAACACTGTAGAGAAACCCTGCTTTAGCTACCGTCGACCTCTAGATGGAGGAAGTATTACACGGACTACCGTGGCTGAGAGCCTGGGGAACGGGTTCCATACGTGAAACCAAGGGAGAAATAGGTCCGGGCAGAAGGCACCTCTGGACTCAGCTCTTACTACCTGAAGCTAACACTACTGCTCCATGTGTGCTTGGAATGCTATGTGCTCCACACTGACTGGGAAGAAACAAGCCTGTAAAGAATCCCAGCTGCAGCTCACTCACCTACCAGGCTCCTAACACCAAGAATCAATGCTGTGGCGTTACTGCGCTTGAGCTAACATTGCCGTTCCTGAAGCCGCAGGAGTTGTATAGTGCTCGTGTATGAGAGACCGGGGAAAGGGTCCCAGACGTGAAATGGAGTGAGAAACAGGCCGGTGCGGAAGGCAGCTCTCAACTCACCTCTTGTTTTTGAGGCTAGTACCCTTGCCCCGGGTGTGCCTGCAGGCCATAAGCCAACCACCTAACTCAAAGGAACAACTCTGTAGGGAATTCCTGCTTCGGCTAAAAGAGCCATGCCTCAGGGTGGACGCATTGTGTGGTGTGCATGCGTGAGTGCACAGCAAGTGAGTCCAAAACCATTTTCCTTGTGAGACCCAGGCCCCGCAAGAAGCCAGAACACGACTCCCCACGGGCTCCATGAAACTAGTACTGCGGCCCCACTTTTGAATGGAAGTCTAATAGCTAGCTTTCTAACTCGAAGAAACAACACTGCAGAGAAACCGTGCTTTAGCTACCGTCGACCTCTCTGTGGGCGAATCAGTTTAGGGTGTACTGTGGCTGAGAGCCTGGGGACGGTTTCAATATCGTAATATCGGGGGAGAGACAGGCCGGTACAGAAGGCAGCTCTCAACCCACATCATGTTTATGGGGCTAGTACCGTTGCCCAGGGTGTGTGTGCAGGCTTAAACGAAGCCACCTAACTCGAAGGAAAAACTCGGTTGAGAGCCTGTGCTGCAGGTAAAACAGCTGCTCCTGAGGGTGGCAGCATTTTGTTGTGTGCGTGCGTGAGAGCCCTGCAAGGGAGTCCAGACCCATTTTCCGTGTGCGACTCAGGCCCCGGCAGAAGACAGAACACGACTCCCCACTTGTTTCATGAAGCTAGCACTGCGGCCCCACTTTTGCATGGAAGTCTAATAGCAAGCGTTCTTTTTTATTATTATTATGAAATGTTTTTATTGTTATGTTAATCCCCATACATTACATCATTAGTTTTAGATATAGTGTTCCATGATTCCTTGTTTGTGCATAACACCCAGTGCTCCATGCAGATCGTGCCCTGCTCAATACCCATCACCAGGCTAACCCATCCTCCCACCCCCCTCCCCTCTAGAACCCTCAGTTTGTTTTTCAGAGTCCATCGTCTCTCATGGTTCTTCTCCCCCTCCGATTTTCCCCCCTTCATTCTTCCCCTCCTGCTACATTCTTCTTCTTCTTTTGTTCTTTCTTAACATATATTGCATTATTTGTTTCAGAGGTACAGATCTGAGATTCAACAGTCTTGCACAATTCACAGCGCTTACCAGAACACATACCCTCCCCGGTGTCCAACACCCAGTGACCCCATCCCTCCCACCCCAGCCCCCACTCCAGCAACCCTCAGTTTGTTTCCTGAGATTAAGAATTCCTCATATCAGTGAGGTCATATGATGCATGTCTTTCTCTGTTTGACTTATTTCGCTCAGCATGATACCCTCCAGTTCCATCCACGTCGTTGCAGATGGCAAGATCTCATTCCTTTTGATGGCTGCAAAATATTCCATTGTATATATATATACCCCCTCTTCTTTATCCATTCATCTGTTGGTGGACATCTTGGCTCTTTCCACAGTTTGGCTATTGTGGACATTAATAGCAAGCGTTCTAACTCGGAGAAACAACACTGAAGAGAAACCGTGCTTTAGCTACCGACGACCTCTGTGTGGGAGGAAGCAGTTTAGGGTGTACGGTGGGTGAGAGCCTGGGGACGGGTTCCGTTTCCTAAAATCGAGGGAGAGACAGGCCGGAGAGAAGGCAGCTCTCAACTCACACCATGGTTATGGGGCTAGTACCGTTGCCCCGGGTGTGTGTGCAGGCTTCACGAAAACCGCCTAACTCGAAGGAAAAACTCGCTGGAGAATCCATGCTTCAGCTAAAAGAGCCGCTCTGGAAGGTGGAAGCATTATGTTGTGTGCGTGCATGAGAGCCCTGCAACGGAGTCCAAAGCTTTTTGTGAGTGAGCCTGAGGCCCCAGCAGAAGGCAGAACACGACTCCCCATGTGTTTCATCACGCTAGCACGGCAGCCCCACTTTTGCATGGAAGTCTAACAGCTAGTGTTCTCACTCGAAGAAACAACACTGTAGAGAAACCCTGCTTTAGCTACCGTCGACCTCTAGATGGAGGAAGTATTACAAGGACTACCGTGGCTGAGAGCCTGGGGAACGGGTTCCATACGTGAAACCAAGGGAGAAATAGGTCCGGGCAGAAGGCACCTCTGGACTCAGCTCTTGCTACCTGAAGCTAATACTACTGCTCCATGTGTGCTTGGAATGCTATGTGCTCCACACTGACTGGGAAGAAACAAGCCTGTAAAGAATCCCAGCTGCAGCTCATTCGCCTACCAGGCTCCTAACACCAAGAATCAATGCTGTGGCGTTACTGCGCTTGAGCTAACATTGCCGTTCCTGAAGCCGCAGGAGTTGTATAGTGCTCGTGTATGAGAGACCGGGGAAAGGGTCCCAGACGTGAAATGGAGTGAGAAACAGGCCGGTGCGGAAGGCAGCTCTCAACTCACCTCTTCTTTATGAGCCTAGTACCCTTGCCCCGGGTGTGCCTGCAGGCCATAAGCCAACCACCTAACTCAAAGGAACAACTCTGTAGGGAATTCCTGCTTCGGCTAAAAGAGCCATGCCTCAGGGTGGACGCATTGTGTGGTGTGCATGCGTGAGTGCACAGCAAGTGAGTCCAAAACCATTTTCCTTGTGAGACCCAGGCCCCGCAAGAAGCCAGAACACGACTCCCCACTGGCTCCATGAAACTAGCACTGCGGCCCCACTTTTGAATGGAAGTCTAATAGCTAGCTTTCTAACTCGAAGAAACAACACTGCAGAGAAACCGTGCTTTAGCTACCGTCGACCTCTCTGTGGGCGAAGCAGTTTAGGGTGTACTGTGGCTGAGAGCCTGGGGACGGTTTCAATATCGTAATATCGGGGGAGAGACAGGCCGGTACAGAAGGCAGCTCTCAACCCACATCATGGTTATGGGGCTAGTACCGTTGCCCAGGGTGTGTGTGCAGGCTTAAACACAGCCACCTAACTCGAAGGAAAACCTCGGTTGAGAGCCTGTGCTGCAGGTAAAACAGCTGCTCCTGAGGGTGGCAGCATTTTGTTGTGTGCGTGCGTGAGAGCACTGCAAGGGAGTCCAGACCCATTTTCCGTGTGGGACTCAGGCCCCGGCAGAAGACAGAACACGACTCCCCACTTGTTTCATGAAGCTAGCACTGCGGCCCCACTTTTGCATGGAAGTCTAATAGCAAGCGTTCTTTATTATTATTATTATGAAATGTTTTTATTGTTACGTTAATCCCCATACATTACATCATTAGTTTTAGATATAGTGTTCCATGATTCCTTGTTTGTGCATAACACCCAGTGCTCCATGCAGATCGTGCCCTGCTCAATACCCATCACCAGGCTAACCCATCCTCCCACCCCCCTCCCCTCTAGAACCCTCAGTTTGTTTTTCAGAGTCCATCGTCTCTCATGGTTCTTCTCCCCCTCCGATTTTCCCCCCTTCATTCTTCCCCTCCTGCTACATTCTTCTTCTTCTTTTGTTCTTTCTTAACATATATTGCATTATTGGTTTCAGAGGTACAGATCTGAGATTCAACAGTCTTGCACAATTCACAGCGCTTACCAGAACACATACCCTCCCCGGTGTCCAACACCCAGTGACCCCATCCCTCCCACCCCAGCCCCCACTCCAGCAACCCTCAGTTTGTTTCCTGAGATTAAGAATTCCTCATATCAGTGAGGTCATATGATGCATGTCTTTCTCTGTTTGACTTATTTCGCTCAGCATGATACCCTCCAGTTCCATCCACGTCGTTGCAGATGGCAAGATCTCATTCCTTTTGATGGCTGCAAAATATTCCATTTTATATATATATACCCCCTCTTCTTTATCCATTCATCTGTTGGTGGACATCTTGGCTCTTTCCACAGTTTGGCTATTGTGGACATTAATAGCAAGCGTTCTAACTCGGAGAAACAACACTGAAGAGAAACCGTGCTTTAGCTACCGACGACCTCTGTGTGGGAGAAAGCAGTTTAGGGTGTACGGTGGGTGAGAGCCTGGGGACGGGTTCCGTTTCCTAAAATCGAGGGAGAGACAGGCCGGAGAGAAGGCAGCTCTCAACTCACACCATGGTTATGGGGCTAGTACCGTTGCCCCAGGTGTGTGTGCAGGCTTCACGAAAACCGCCTAACTCGAAGGAAAAACTCGCTGGAGAATCCATGCTTCAGCTAAAAGAGCCGCTCTGGAAGGTGGAAGCATTATGTTGTGTGCGTGCATGAGAGCCCTGCAACGGAGTCCAAAGCTTTTTGTGAGTGAGCCTGAGGCCCCAGCAGAAGGCAGAACACGACTCCCCATGTGTTTCATCACGCTAGCACGGCAGCCCCACTTTTGCATGGAAGTCTAACAGCTAGTGTTCTCACTCGAAGAAACAACACTGTAGAGAAACCCTGCTTTAGCTACCGTCGACCTCTAGATGGAGGAAGTATTACACGGACTACCGTGGCTGAGAGCCTGGGGAACGGGTTCCATACGTGAAACCAAGGGAGAAATAGGTCCGGGCAGAAGGCACCTCTGGACTCAGCTCTTGCTACCTGAAGCTAACACTACTGCTCCATGTGTGCTTGGAATGCTATGTGCTCCACAGTGACTGGGAAGAAACAAGCCTGTAAAGAATCCCAGCTGCAGCTCACTCGCCTACCAGGCTCCTAACACCAAGAATCAATGCTGTGGCGTTACTGCGCTTGAGCTAACATTGCCGTTCCTGAAGCCGCAGGAGTTGTATAGTGCTCGTGTATGAGAGACCGGGGAAAGGGTCCCAGACGTGAAATGGAGTGAGAAACAGGCCGGTGCGGAAGGCAGCTCTCAACTCACCTCTTCTTTATGAGCCTAGTACCCTTGCCCCGGGTGTGCCTGCAGGCCATAAGCCAACCACCTAACTCAAAGGAACAACTCTGTAGGGAATTCCTGCTTCGGCTAAAAGAGCCATGCCTCAGGGTGGACGCATTGTGTGGTGTGCATGCGTGAGTGCACAGCAAGTGAGTCCAAAACCATTTTCCTTGTGAGACCCAGGCCCCGCAAGAAGCCAGAACACGACTCCCCACTGGCTCCATGAAACTAGCACTGCGGCCCCACTTTTGAATGGAAGTCTAATAGCTAGCTTTCTAACTCGAAGAAACAACACTGCAGAGAAACCGTGCTTTAGCTACCGTCGACCTCTCTGTGGGCGAAGCAGTTTAGGGTGTACTGTGGCTGAGAGCCTGGGGACGGTTTCAATATCGTAATATCGGGGGAGAGACAGGCCGGTACAGAAGGCAGCTCTCAACCCACATCATGGTTATGGGGCTAGTACCGTTGCCCAGGGTGTGTGTGCAGGCTTAAACACAGCCACCTAACTCGAAGGAAAACCTCGGTTGAGAGCCTGTGCTGCAGGTAAAACAGCTGCTCCTGAGGGTGGCAGCATTTTGTTGTGTGCGTGCGTGAGAGCACTGCAAGGGAGTCCAGACCCATTTTCCGTGTGGGACTCAGGCCCCGGCAGAAGACAGAACACGACTCCCCACTTGTTTCATGAAGCTAGCACTGCGGCCCCACTTTTGCATGGAAGTCTAATAGCAAGCGTTCTTTATTATTATTATTATGAAATGTTTTTATTGTTACGTTAATCCCCATACATTACATCATTAGTTTTAGATATAGTGTTCCATGATTCCTTGTTTGTGCATAACACCCAGTGCTCCATGCAGATCGTGCCCTGCTCAATACCCATCACCAGGCTAACCCATCCTCCCACCCCCCTCCCCTCTAGAACCCTCAGTTTGTTTTTCAGAGTCCATCGTCTCTCATGGTTCTTCTCCCCCTCCGATTTTCCCCCCTTCATTCTTCCCCTCCTGCTACATTCTTCTTCTTCTTTTGTTCTTTCTTAACATATATTGCATTATTGGTTTCAGAGGTACAGATCTGAGATTCAACAGTCTTGCACAATTCACAGCGCTTACCAGAACACATACCCTCCCCGGTGTCCAACACCCAGTGACCCCATCCCTCCCACCCCAGCCCCCACTCCAGCAACCCTCAGTTTGTTTCCTGAGATTAAGAATTCCTCATATCAGTGAGGTCATATGATGCATGTCTTTCTCTGTTTGACTTATTTCGCTCAGCATGATACCCTCCAGTTCCATCCACGTCGTTGCAGATGGCAAGATCTCATTCCTTTTGATGGCTGCAAAATATTCCATTTTATATATATATACCCCCTCTTCTTTATCCATTCATCTGTTGGTGGACATCTTGGCTCTTTCCACAGTTTGGCTATTGTGGACATTAATAGCAAGCGTTCTAACTCGGAGAAACAACACTGAAGAGAAACCGTGCTTTAGCTACCGACGACCTCTGTGTGGGAGAAAGCAGTTTAGGGTGTACGGTGGGTGAGAGCCTGGGGACGGGTTCCGTTTCCTAAAATCGAGGGAGAGACAGGCCGGAGAGAAGGCAGCTCTCAACTCACACCATGGTTATGGGGCTAGTACCGTTGCCCCAGGTGTGTGTGCAGGCTTCACGAAAACCGCCTAACTCGAAGGAAAAACTCGCTGGAGAATCCATGCTTCAGCTAAAAGAGCCGCTCTGGAAGGTGGAAGCATTATGTTGTGTGCGTGCATGAGAGCCCTGCAACGGAGTCCAAAGCTTTTTGTGAGTGAGCCTGAGGCCCCAGCAGAAGGCAGAACACGACTCCCCATGTGTTTCATCACGCTAGCACGGCAGCCCCACTTTTGCATGGAAGTCTAACAGCTAGTGTTCTCACTCGAAGAAACAACACTGTAGAGAAACCCTGCTTTAGCTACCGTCGACCTCTAGATGGAGGAAGTATTACACGGACTACCGTGGCTGAGAGCCTGGGGAACGGGTTCCATACGTGAAACCAAGGGAGAAATAGGTCCGGGCAGAAGGCACCTCTGGACTCAGCTCTTGCTACCTGAAGCTAACACTACTGCTCCATGTGTGCTTGGAATGCTATGTGCTCCACAGTGACTGGGAAGAAACAAGCCTGTAAAGAATCCCAGCTGCAGCTCACTCGCCTACCAGGCTCCTAACACCAAGAATCAATGCTGTGGCGTTACTGCGCTTGAGCTAACATTGCCGTTCCTGAAGCCGCAGGAGTTGTATAGTGCTCGTGTATGAGAGACCGGGGAAAGGGTCCCAGACGTGAAATGGAGTGAGAAACAGGCCGGTGCGGAAGGCAGCTCTCAACTCACCTCTTCTTTATGAGCCTAGTACCCTTGCCCCGGGTGTGCCTGCAGGCCATAAGCCAACCACCTAACTCAAAGGAACAACTCTGTAGGGAATTCCTGCTTCGGCTAAAAGAGCCATGCCTCAGGGTGGACGCATTGTGTGGTGTGCATGCGTGAGTGCACAGCAAGTGAGTCCAAAACCATTTTCCTTGTGAGACCCAGGCCCCGCAAGAAGCCAGAACACGACTCCCCACTGGCTCCATGAAACTAGCACTGCGGCCCCACTTTTGAATGGAAGTCTAATAGCTAGCTTTCTAACTCGAAGAAACAACACTGCAGAGAAACCGTGCTTTAGCTACCGTCGACCTCTCTGTGGGCGAAGCAGTTTAGGGTGTACTGTGGCTGAGAGCCTGGGGACGGTTTCAATATCGTAATATCGGGGGAGAGACAGGCCGGTACAGAAGGCAGCTCTCAACCCACATCATGGTTATGGGGCTAGTACCGTTGCCCAGGGTGTGTGTGCAGGCTTAAACGAAGCCACCTAACTCGAAGGAAAAACTCGGTTGAGAGCCTGTGCTGCAGGTAAAACAGCTGCTCCTGAGGGTGGCAGCATTTTGTTGTGTGCGTGCGTGAGAGCCCTGCAAGGGAGTCCAGACCCATTTTCCGTGTGGGACTCAGGCCCCGGCAGAAGACAGAACACGACTCCCCACTTGTTTCATGAAGCTAGCACTGCGGCCCCACTTTTGCATGGAAGTCTAATAGCAAGCGTTCTTTTTTATTATTATTATGAAATGTTTTTATTGTTATGTTAATCCCCATACATTACATCATTAGTTTTAGATATAGTGTTCCATGATTCCTTGTTTGTGCATAACACCCAGTGCTCCATGCAGATCGTGCCCTGCTCAATCCCCATCACCAGGCTAACCCATCCTCCCACCCCCCTCCCCTCTAGAACCCTCAGTTTGTTTTTCAGAGTCCATCGTCTCTCATGGTTCTTCTCCCCCTCCGATTTTCCCCCCTTCATTCTTCCCCTCCTGCTACATTCTTCTTCTTCTTTTGTTCTTTCTTAACATATATTGCATTATTGGTTTCAGAGGTACAGATCTGAGATTCAACAGTCTTGCACAATTCACAGCGCTTACCAGAACACATACCCTCCCCGGTGTCCAACACCCAGTGACCCCATCCCTCCCACCCCAGCCCCCACTCCAGCAACCCTCAGTTTGTTTCCTGAGATTAAGAATTCCTCATATCAGTGAGGTCATATGATGCATGTCTTTCTCTGTTTGACTTATTTCGCTCAGCATGATACCCTCCAGTTCCATCCACGTCGTTGCAGATGGCAAGATCTCATTCCTTTTGATGGCTGCAAAATATTCCATTGTATATATATATATACCCCCTCTTCTTTATCCATTCATCTGTTGGTGGACATCTTGGCTCTTTCCACAGTTTGGCTATTGTGGACATTAATAGCAAGCGTTCTAACTCGGAGAAACAACACTGAAGAGAAACCGTGCTTTAGCTACCGACGACCTCTGTGTGGGAGGAAGCAGTTTAGGGTGTACGGTGGGTGAGAGCCTGGGGACGGGTTCCGTTTCCTAAAATCGAGGGAGAGACAGGCCGGAGAGAAGGCAGCTCTCAACTCACACCATGGTTATGGGGCTAGTACCGTTGCCCCGGGTGTGTGTGCAGGCTTCACGAAAACCGCCTAACTCGAAGGAAAAACTCGCTGGAGAATCCATGCTTCAGCTAAAAGAGCCGCTCTTGAAGGTGGAAGCCTTATGTTGTGTGCGTGCATGAGAGCCCTGCAACGGAGTCCAAAGCTTTTTGTGAGTGAGCCTCAGGCCCCAGCAGAAGGCAGAACACGACTCCCCATGTGTTTCATCACGCTAGCACGGCAGCCCCACTTTTGCATGGAAGTCTAACAGCTAGTGTTCTCACTCGAAGAAACAACACTGTAGAGAAACCCTGCTTTAGCTACCGTCGACCTCTAGATGGAGGAAGTATTACACGGACTACCGTGGCTGAGAGCCTGGGGAACGGGTTCCATACGTGAAACCAAGGGAGAAATAGGTCCGGGCAGAAGGCACCTCTGGACTCAGCTCTTACTACCTGAAGCTAACACTACTGCTCCATGTGTGCTTGGAATGCTATGTGCTCCACACTGACTGGGAAGAAACAAGCCTGTAAAGAATCCCAGCTGCAGCTCACTCGCCTACCAGGCTCCTAACAACAAGAATCAATGCTGTGGCGTTACTGCGCTTGAGCTAACATTGCCGTTCCTGAAGCCGCAGGAGTTGTATAGTGCTCGTGTATGAGAGACCGGGGAAAGGGTCCCAGACGTGAAATGGAGTGAGAAACAGGCCGGTGCGGAAGGCAGCTCTCAACTCACCTCTTGTTTTTGAGGCTAGTACCCTTGCCCCGGGTGTGCCTGCAGGCCATAAGCCAACCACCTAACTCAAAGGAACAACTCTGTAGGGAATTCCTGCTTCGGCTAAAAGAGCCATGCCTCAGGGTGGACGCATTGTGTGGTGTGCATGCGTGAGTGCACAGCAAGTGAGTCCAAAACCATTTTCCTTGTGAGACCCAGGCCCCGCAAGAAGCCAGAACACGACTCCCCACGGGCTCCATGAAACTAGCACTGCGGCCCCACTTTTGAATGGAAGTCTAATAGCTAGCTTTCTAACTCGAAGAAACAACACTGCAGAGAAACCGTGCTTTAGCTACCGTCGACCTCTCTGTGGGCGAAGCAGTTTAGGGTGTACTGTGGCTGAGAGCCTGGGGACGGTTTCAATATCGTAATATCGGGGGAGAGACAGGCCGGTACAGAAGGCAGCTCTCAACCCACATCATGGTTATGGGGCTAGTACCGTTGCCCAGGGTGTGTGTGCAGGCTTAAACGAAGCCACCTAACTCGAAGGAAAAACTCGGTTGAGAGCCTGTGCTGCAGGTAAAACAGCTGCTCCTGAGGGTGGCAGCATTTTGTTGTGTGCGTGCGTGAGAGCCCTGCAAGGGAGTCCAGACCCATTTTCCGTGTGGGACTCAGGCCCCGGCAGAAGACAGAACACGACTCCCCACTTGTTTCATGAAGCTAGCACTGCGGCCCCACTTTTGCATGGAAGTCTAATAGCAAGCGTTCTTTTTTATTATTATTATGAAATATTTTTATTGTTATGTTAATCCCCATACATTACATCATTAGTTTTAGATATAGTGTTCCATGATTCCTTGTTTGTGCATAACACCCAGTGCTCCATGCAGATCGTGCCCTGCTCAATACCCATCACCAGGCTAACCCATCCTCCCACCCCCCTCCCCTCTAGAACCCTCAGTTTGTTTTTCAGAGTCCATCGTCTCTCATGGTTCTTCTCCCCCTCCGATTTTCCCCCCTTCATTCTTCCCCTCCTGCTACATTCTTCTTCTTCTTTTGTTCTTTCTTAACATATATTGCATTATTGGTTTCAGAGGTACAGATCTGAGATTCAACAGACTTGCACAATTCACAGCGCTTACCAGAACACATACCCTCCCCGGTGTCCAACACCCAGTGACCCCATCCCTCCCACCCCAGCCCCCACTCCAGCAACCCTCAGTTTGTTTCCTGAGATTAAGAATTCCTCATATCAGTGAGGTCATATGATGCATGTCTTTCTCTGTTTGACTTATTTCGCTCAGCATGATACCCTCCAGTTCCATCCACGTCGTTGCAG
Source organism: Halichoerus grypus (assembly GCF_964656455.1). Lineage (NCBI taxonomy): Eukaryota > Metazoa > Chordata > Mammalia > Carnivora > Phocidae > Halichoerus > Halichoerus grypus. The sequence goes on along the minus strand of NC_135722.1, from coordinate 67,488,529 downwards.
ATGGCAAGATCTCATTCCTTTTGATGGCTGCAAAATATTCCATTGTATATATATATACCCCCTCTTCTTTATCCATTCATCTGTTGGTGGACATCTTGGCTCTTTCCACAGTTTGGCTATAGTGGACATTAATAGCAAGCGTTCTAACTCGGAGAAACAACACTGAAGAGAAACCGTGCTTTAGCTACCGACGACCTCTGTGTGGGAGGAAGCAGTTTAGGGTGTACGGTGGGTGAGAGCCTGGGGACGGGTTCCGTTTCCTAAAATCGAGGGAGAGACAGGCCGGAGAGAAGGCAGCTCTCAACTCACACCATGGTTATGGGGCTAGTACCGTTGCCCCGGGTGTGTGTGCAGGCTTCACGAAAACCGCCTAACTCGAAGGAAAAACTCGCTGGAGAATCCATGCTTCAGCTAAAAGAGCCGCTCTGGAAGGTGGAAGCATTATGTTGTGTGCGTGCATGAGAGCCCTGCAACGGAGTCCAAAGCTTTTTGTGAGTGAGCCTGAGGCCCCAGCAGAAGGCAGAACACGACTCCCCATGTGTTTCATCACGCTAGCACGGCAGCCCCACTTTTGCATGGAAGTCTAACAGCTAGTGTTCTCACTCGAAGAAACAACACTGTAGAGAAACCCTGCTTTAGCTACCGTCGACCTCTAGATGGAGGAAGTATTACACGGACTACCGTGGCTGAGAGCCTGGGGAACGGGTTCCATACGTGAAACCAAGGGAGAAATAGGTCCGGGCAGAAGGCACCTCTGGACTCAGCTCTTGCTACCTGAAGCTAATACTACTGCTCCATGTGTGCTTGGAATGCTATGTGCTCCACACTGACTGGGAAGAAACAAGCCTGTAAAGAATCCCAGCTGCAGCTCATTCGCCTACCAGGCTCCTAACACCAAGAATCAATGCTGTGGCGTTACTGCGCTTGAGCTAACATTGCCGTTCCTGAAGCCGCAGGAGTTGTATAGTGCTCGTGTATGAGAGACCGGGGAAAGGGTCCCAGACGTGAAATGGAGTGAGAAACAGGCCGGTGCGGAAGGCAGCTCTCAACTCACCTCTTCTTTATGAGCCTAGTACCCTTGCCCCGGGTGTGCCTGCAGGCCATAAGCCAACCACCTAACTCAAAGGAACAACTCTGTAGGGAATTCCTGCTTCGGCTAAAAGAGCCATGCCTCAGGGTGGACGCATTGTGTGGTGTGCATGCGTGAGTGCACAGCAAGTGAGTCCAAAACCATTTTCCTTGTGAGACCCAGGCCCCGCAAGAAGCCAGAACACGACTCCCCACTGGCTCCATGAAACTAGCACTGCGGCCCCACTTTTGAATGGAAGTCTAATAGCTAGGTTTCTAACTCGAAGAAACAACACTGCAGAGAAACCGTGCTTTAGCTACCGTCGACCTCTCTGTGGGCGAAGCAGTTTAGGGTGTACTGTGGCTGAGAGCCTGGGGACGGTTTCAATATCGTAATATCGGGGGAGAGACAGGCCGGTACAGAAGGCAGCTCTCAACCCACATCATGGTTATGGGGCTAGTACCGTTGCCCAGGGTGTGTGTGCAGGCTTAAACACAGCCACCTAACTCGAAGGAAAACCTCGGTTGAGAGCCTGTGCTGCAGGTAAAACAGCTGCTCCTGAGGGTGGCAGCATTTTGTTGTGTGCGTGCGTGAGAGCACTGCAAGGGAGTCCAGACCCATTTTCCGTGTGGGACTCAGGCCCCGGCAGAAGACAGAACACGACTCCCCACTTGTTTCATGAAGCTAGCACTGCGGCCCCACTTTTGCATGGAAGTCTAATAGCAAGCGTTCTTTATTATTATTATTATGAAATGTTTTTATTGTTATGTTAATCCCCATACATTACATCATTAGTTTTAGATATAGTGTTCCATGATTCCTTGTTTGTGCATAACACCCAGTGCTCCATGCAGATCGTGCCCTGCTCAATACCCATCACCAGGCTAACCCATCCTCCCACCCCCCTCCCCTCTAGAACCCTCAGTTTGTTTTTCAGAGTCCATCGTCTCTCATGGTTCTTCTCCCCCTCCGATTTTCCCCCCTTCATTCTTCCCCTCCTGCTACATTCTTCTTCTTCTTTTGTTCTTTCTTAACATATATTGCATTATTGGTTTCAGAGGTACAGATCTGAGATTCAACAGTCTTGCACAATTCACAGCGCTTACCAGAACACATACCCTCCCCGGTGTCCAACACCCAGTGACCCCATCCCTCCCACCCCAGCCCCCACTCCAGCAACCCTCAGTTTGTTTCCTGAGATTAAGAATTCCTCATATCAGTGAGGTCATATGATGCATGTCTTTCTCTGTTTGACTTATTTCGCTCAGCATGATACCCTCCAGTTCCATCCACGTCGTTGCAGATGGCAAGATCTCATTCCTTTTGATGGCTGCAAAATATTCCATTGTATATATATATACCCCCTCTTCTTTATCCATTCATCTGTTGGTGGACATCTTGGCTCTTTCCACAGTTTGGCTATAGTGGACATTAATAGCAAGCGTTCTAACTCGGAGAAACAACACTGAAGAGAAACCGTGCTTTAGCTACCGACGACCTCTGTGTGGGAGGAAGCAGTTTAGGGTGTACGGTGGGTGAGAGCCTGGGGACGGGTTCCGTTTCCTAAAATCGAGGGAGAGACAGGCCGGAGAGAAGGCAGCTCTCAACTCACACCATGGTTATGGGGCTAGTACCGTTGCCCCGGGTGTGTGTGCAGGCTTCACGAAAACCGCCTAACTCGAAGGAAAAACTCGCTGGAGAATCCATGCTTCAGCTAAAAGAGCCGCTCTGGAAGGTGGAAGCATTATGTTGTGTGCGTGCATGAGAGCCCTGCAACGGAGTCCAAAGCTTTTTGTGAGTGAGCCTGAGGCCCCAGCAGAAGGCAGAACACGACTCCCCATGTGTTTCATCACGCTAGCACGGCAGCCCCACTTTTGCATGGAAGTCTAACAGCTAGTGTTCTCACTCGAAGAAACAACACTGTAGAGAAACCCTGCTTTAGCTACCGTCGACCTCTAGATGGAGGAAGTATTACACGGACTACCGTGGCTGAGAGCCTGGGGAACGGGTTCCATACGTGAAACCAAGGGAGAAATAGGTCCGGGCAGAAGGCACCTCTGGACTCAGCTCTTGCTACCTGAAGCTAATACTACTGCTCCATGTGTGCTTGGAATGCTATGTGCTCCACACTGACTGGGAAGAAACAAGCCTGTAAAGAATCCCAGCTGCAGCTCATTCGCCTACCAGGCTCCTAACACCAAGAATCAATGCTGTGGCGTTACTGCGCTTGAGCTAACATTGCCGTTCCTGAAGCCGCAGGAGTTGTATAGTGCTCGTGTATGAGAGACCGGGGAAAGGGTCCCAGACGTGAAATGGAGTGAGAAACAGGCCGGTGCGGAAGGCAGCTCTCAACTCACCTCTTCTTTATGAGCCTAGTACCCTTGCCCCGGGTGTGCCTGCAGGCCATAAGCCAACCACCTAACTCAAAGGAACAACTCTGTAGGGAATTCCTGCTTCGGCTAAAAGAGCCATGCCTCAGGGTGGACGCATTGTGTGGTGTGCATGCGTGAGTGCACAGCAAGTGAGTCCAAAACCATTTTCCTTGTGAGACCCAGGCCCCGCAAGAAGCCAGAACACGACTCCCCACTGGCTCCATGAAACTAGCACTGCGGCCCCACTTTTGAATGGAAGTCTAATAGCTAGGTTTCTAACTCGAAGAAACAACACTGCAGAGAAACCGTGCTTTAGCTACCGTCGACCTCTCTGTGGGCGAAGCAGTTTAGGGTGTACTGTGGCTGAGAGCCTGGGGACGGTTTCAATATCGTAATATCGGGGGAGAGACAGGCCGGTACAGAAGGCAGCTCTCAACCCACATCATGGTTATGGGGCTAGTACCGTTGCCCAGGGTGTGTGTGCAGGCTTAAACACAGCCACCTAACTCGAAGGAAAACCTCGGTTGAGAGCCTGTGCTGCAGGTAAAACAGCTGCTCCTGAGGGTGGCAGCATTTTGTTGTGTGCGTGCGTGAGAGCACTGCAAGGGAGTCCAGACCCATTTTCCGTGTGGGACTCAGGCCCCGGCAGAAGACAGAACACGACTCCCCACTTGTTTCATGAAGCTAGCACTGCGGCCCCACTTTTGCATGGAAGTCTAATAGCAAGCGTTCTTTATTATTATTATTATGAAATGTTTTTATTGTTATGTTAATCCCCATACATTACATCATTAGTTTTAGATATAGTGTTCCATGATTCCTTGTTTGTGCATAACACCCAGTGCTCCATGCAGATCGTGCCCTGCTCAATACCCATCACCAGGCTAACCCATCCTCCCACCCCCCTCCCCTCTAGAACCCTCAGTTTGTTTTTCAGAGTCCATCGTCTCTCATGGTTCTTCTCCCCCTCCGATTTTCCCCCCTTCATTCTTCCCCTCCTGCTACATTCTTCTTCTTCTTTTGTTCTTTCTTAACATATATTGCATTATTGGTTTCAGAGGTACAGATCTGAGATTCAACAGTCTTGCACAATTCACAGCGCTTACCAGAACACATACCCTCCCCGGTGTCCAACACCCAGTGACCCCATCCCTCCCACCCCAGCCCCCACTCCAGCAACCCTCAGTTTGTTTCCTGAGATTAAGAATTCCTCATATCAGTGAGGTCATATGATGCATGTCTTTCTCTGTTTGACTTATTTCGCTCAGCATGATACCCTCCAGTTCCATCCACGTCGTTGCAGATGGCAAGATCTCATTCCTTTTGATGGCTGCAAAATATTCCATTTTATATATATATACCCCCTCTTCTTTATCCATTCATCTGTTGGTGGACATCTTGGCTCTTTCCACAGTTTGGCTATTGTGGACATTAATAGCAAGCGTTCTAACTCGGAGAAACAACACTGAAGAGAAACCGTGCTTTAGCTACCGACGACCTCTGTGTGGGAGAAAGCAGTTTAGGGTGTACGGTGGGTGAGAGCCTGGGGACGGGTTCCGTTTCCTAAAATCGAGGGAGAGACAGGCCGGAGAGAAGGCAGCTCTCAACTCACACCATGGTTATGGGGCTAGTACCGTTGCCCCAGGTGTGTGTGCAGGCTTCACGAAAACCGCCTAACTCGAAGGAAAAACTCGCTGGAGAATCCATGCTTCAGCTAAAAGAGCCGCTCTGGAAGGTGGAAGCATTATGTTGTGTGCGTGCATGAGAGCCCTGCAACGGAGTCCAAAGCTTTTTGTGAGTGAGCCTGAGGCCCCAGCAGAAGGCAGAACACGACTCCCCATGTGTTTCATCACGCTAGCACGGCAGCCCCACTTTTGCATGGAAGTCTAACAGCTAGTGTTCTCACTCGAAGAAACAACACTGTAGAGAAACCCTGCTTTAGCTACCGTCGACCTCTAGATGGAGGAAGTATTACACGGACTACCGTGGCTGAGAGCCTGGGGAACGGGTTCCATACGTGAAACCAAGGGAGAAATAGGTCCGGGCAGAAGGCACCTCTGGACTCAGCTCTTGCTACCTGAAGCTAACACTACTGCTCCATGTGTGCTTGGAATGCTATGTGCTCCACAGTGACTGGGAAGAAACAAGCCTGTAAAGAATCCCAGCTGCAGCTCACTCGCCTACCAGGCTCCTAACACCAAGAATCAATGCTGTGGCGTTACTGCGCTTGAGCTAACATTGCCGTTCCTGAAGCCGCAGGAGTTGTATAGTGCTCGTGTATGAGAGACCGGGGAAAGGGTCCCAGACGTGAAATGGAGTGAGAAACAGGCCGGTGCGGAAGGCAGCTCTCAACTCACCTCTTGTTTATGAGGCTAGTACCCTTGCCCCGGGTGTGCCTGCAGGCCATAAGCCAACCACCTAACTCAAAGGAACAACTCTGTAGGGAATTCCTGCTTCGGCTAAAAGAGCCATGCCTCAGGGTGGACGCATTGTGTGGTGTGCATGCGTGAGTGCACAGCAAGTGAGTCCAAAACCATTTTCCTTGTGAGACCCAGGCCCCGCAAGAAGCCAGAACACGACTCCCCACTGGCTCCATGAAACTAGCACTGCGGCCCCACTTTTGAATGGAAGTCTAATAGCTAGCTTTCTAACTCGAAGAAACAACACTGCAGAGAAACCGTGCTTTAGCTACCGTCGACCTCTCTGTGGGCGAAGCAGTTTAGGGTGTACTGTGGCTGAGAGCCTGGGGACGGTTTCAATATCGTAATATCGGGGGAGAGACAGGCCGGTACAGAAGGCAGCTCTCAACCCACATCATGGTTATGGGGCTAGTACCGTTGCCCAGGGTGTGTGTGCAGGCTTAAACGAAGCCACCTAACTCGAAGGAAAAACTCGGTTGAGAGCCTGTGCTGCAGGTAAAACAGCTGCTCCTGAGGGTGGCAGCATTTTGTTGTGTGCGTGCGTGAGAGCCCTGCAAGGGAGTCCAGACCCATTTTCCGTGTGGGACTCAGGCCCCGGCAGAAGACAGAACACGACTCCCCACTTGTTTCATGAAGCTAGCACTGCGGCCCCACTTTTGCATGGAAGTCTAATAGCAAGCGTTCTTTTTTATTATTATTATGAAATGTTTTTATTGTTATGTTAATCCCCATACATTACATCATTAGTTTTAGATATAGTGTTCCATGATTCCTTGTTTGTGCATAACACCCAGTGCTCCATGCAGATCGTGCCCTGCTCAATCCCCATCACCAGGCTAACCCATCCTCCCACCCCCCTCCCCTCTAGAACCCTCAGTTTGTTTTTCAGAGTCCATCGTCTCTCATGGTTCTTCTCCCCCTCCGATTTTCCCCCCTTCATTCTTCCCCTCCTGCTACATTCTTCTTCTTCTTTTGTTCTTTCTTAACATATATTGCATTATTGGTTTCAGAGGTACAGATCTGAGATTCAACAGTCTTGCACAATTCACAGCGCTTACCAGAACACATACCCTCCCCGGTGTCCAACACCCAGTGACCCCATCCCTCCCACCCCAGCCCCCACTCCAGCAACCCTCAGTTTGTTTCCTGAGATTAAGAATTCCTCATATCAGTGAGGTCATATGATGCATGTCTTTCTCTGTTTGACTTATTTCGCTCAGCATGATACCCTCCAGTTCCATCCACGTCGTTGCAGATGGCAAGATCTCATTCCTTTTGATGGCTGCAAAATATTCCATTGTATATATATATATACCCCCTCTTCTTTATCCATTCATCTGTTGGTGGACATCTTGGCTCTTTCCACAGTTTGGCTATTGTGGACATTAATAGCAAGCGTTCTAACTCGGAGAAACAACACTGAAGAGAAACCGTGCTTTAGCTACCGACGACCTCTGTGTGGGAGGAAGCAGTTTAGGGTGTACGGTGGGTGAGAGCCTGGGGACGGGTTCCGTTTCCTAAAATCGAGGGAGAGACAGGCCGGAGAGAAGGCAGCTCTCAACTCACACCATGGTTATGGGGCTAGTACCGTTGCCCCGGGTGTGTGTGCAGGCTTCACGAAAACCGCCTAACTCGAAGGAAAAACTCGCTGGAGAATCCATGCTTCAGCTAAAAGAGCCGCTCTTGAAGGTGGAAGCCTTATGTTGTGTGCGTGCATGAGAGCCCTGCAACGGAGTCCAAAGCTTTTTGTGAGTGAGCCTCAGGCCCCAGCAGAAGGCAGAACACGACTCCCCATGTGTTTCATCACGCTAGCACGGCAGCCCCACTTTTGCATGGAAGTCTAACAGCTAGTGTTCTCACTCGAAGAAACAACACTGTAGAGAAACCCTGCTTTAGCTACCGTCGACCTCTAGATGGAGGAAGTATTACACGGACTACCGTGGCTGAGAGCCTGGGGAACGGGTTCCATACGTGAAACCAAGGGAGAAATAGGTCCGGGCAGAAGGCACCTCTGGACTCAGCTCTTACTACCTGAAGCTAACACTACTGCTCCATGTGTGCTTGGAATGCTATGTGCTCCACACTGACTGGGAAGAAACAAGCCTGTAAAGAATCCCAGCTGCAGCTCACTCGCCTACCAGGCTCCTAACACCAAGAATCAATGCTGTGGCGTTACTGCGCTTGAGCTAACATTGCCGTTCCTGAAGCCGCAGGAGTTGTATAGTGCTCGTGTATGAGAGACCGGGGAAAGGGTCCCAGACGTGAAATGGAGTGAGAAACAGGCCGGTGCGGAAGGCAGCTCTCAACTCACCTCTTGTTTTTGAGGCTAGTACCCTTGCCCCGGGTGTGCCTGCAGGCCATAAGCCAACCACCTAACTCAAAGGAACAACTCTGTAGGGAATTCCTGCTTCGGCTAAAAGAGCCATGCCTCAGGGTGGACGCATTGTGTGGTGTGCATGCGTGAGTGCACAGCAAGTGAGTCCAAAACCATTTTCCTTGTGAGACCCAGGCCCCGCAAGAAGCCAGAACACGACTCCCCACGGGCTCCATGAAACTAGTACTGCGGCCCCACTTTTGAATGGAAGTCTAATAGCTAGCTTTCTAACTCGAAGAAACAACACTGCAGAGAAACCGTGCTTTAGCTACCGTCGACCTCTCTGTGGGCGAATCAGTTTAGGGTGTACTGTGGCTGAGAGCCTGGGGACGGTTTCAATATCGTAATATCGGGGGAGAGACAGGCCGGTACAGAAGGCAGCTCTCAACCCACATCATGTTTATGGGGCTAGTACCGTTGCCCAGGGTGTGTGTGCAGGCTTAAACGAAGCCACCTAACTCGAAGGAAAAACTCGGTTGAGAGCCTGTGCTGCAGGTAAAACAGCTGCTCCTGAGGGTGGCAGCATTTTGTTGTGTGCGTGCGTGAGAGCCCTGCAAGGGAGTCCAGACCCATTTTCCGTGTGCGACTCAGGCCCCGGCAGAAGACAGAACACGACTCCCCACTTGTTTCATGAAGCTAGCACTGCGGCCCCACTTTTGCATGGAAGTCTAATAGCAAGCGTTCTTTTTTATTATTATTATGAAATGTTTTTATTGTTATGTTAATCCCCATACATTACATCATTAGTTTTAGATATAGTGTTCCATGATTCCTTGTTTGTGCATAACACCCAGTGCTCCATGCAGATCGTGCCCTGCTCAATACCCATCACCAGGCTAACCCATCCTCCCACCCCCCTCCCCTCTAGAACCCTCAGTTTGTTTTTCAGAGTCCATCGTCTCTCATGGTTCTTCTCCCCCTCCGATTTTCCCCCCTTCATTCTTCCCCTCCTGCTACATTCTTCTTCTTCTTTTGTTCTTTCTTAACATATATTGCATTATTTGTTTCAGAGGTACAGATCTGAGATTCAACAGTCTTGCACAATTCACAGCGCTTACCAGAACACATACCCTCCCCGGTGTCCAACACCCAGTGACCCCATCCCTCCCACCCCAGCCCCCACTCCAGCAACCCTCAGTTTGTTTCCTGAGATTAAGAATTCCTCATATCAGTGAGGTCATATGATGCATGTCTTTCTCTGTTTGACTTATTTCGCTCAGCATGATACCCTCCAGTTCCATCCACGTCGTTGCAGATGGCAAGATCTCATTCCTTTTGATGGCTGCAAAATATTCCATTGTATATATATATACCCCCTCTTCTTTATCCATTCATCTGTTGGTGGACATCTTGGCTCTTTCCACAGTTTGGCTATTGTGGACATTAATAGCAAGCGTTCTAACTCGGAGAAACAACACTGAAGAGAAACCGTGCTTTAGCTACCGACGACCTCTGTGTGGGAGGAAGCAGTTTAGGGTGTACGGTGGGTGAGAGCCTGGGGACGGGTTCCGTTTCCTAAAATCGAGGGAGAGACAGGCCGGAGAGAAGGCAGCTCTCAACTCACACCATGGTTATGGGGCTAGTACCGTTGCCCCGGGTGTGTGTGCAGGCTTCACGAAAACCGCCTAACTCGAAGGAAAAACTCGCTGGAGAATCCATGCTTCAGCTAAAAGAGCCGCTCTGGAAGGTGGAAGCATTATGTTGTGTGCGTGCATGAGAGCCCTGCAACGGAGTCCAAAGCTTTTTGTGAGTGAGCCTGAGGCCCCAGCAGAAGGCAGAACACGACTCCCCATGTGTTTCATCACGCTAGCACGGCAGCCCCACTTTTGCATGGAAGTCTAACAGCTAGTGTTCTCACTCGAAGAAACAACACTGTAGAGAAACCCTGCTTTAGCTACCGTCGACCTCTAGATGGAGGAAGTATTACACGGACTACCGTGGCTGAGAGCCTGGGGAACGGGTTCCATACGTGAAACCAAGGGAGAAATAGGTCCGGGCAGAAGGCACCTCTGGACTCAGCTCTTGCTACCTGAAGCTAATACTACTGCTCCATGTGTGCTTGGAATGCTATGTGCTCCACACTGACTGGGAAGAAACAAGCCTGTAAAGAATCCCAGCTGCAGCTCATTCGCCTACCAGGCTCCTAACACCAAGAATCAATGCTGTGGCGTTACTGCGCTTGAGCTAACATTGCCGTTCCTGAAGCCGCAGGAGTTGTATAGTGCTCGTGTATGAGAGACCGGGGAAAGGGTCCCAGACGTGAAATGGAGTGAGAAACAGGCCGGTGCGGAAGGCAGCTCTCACCTCACCTCTTGTTTATGAGCCTAGTACCCTTGCCCCGGGTGTGCCTGCAGGCCATAAGCCAACCACCTAACTCAAAGGAACAACTCTGTAGGGAATTCCTGCTTCGGCTAAAAGAGCCATGCCTCAGGGTGGACGCATTGTGTGGTGTGCATGCGTGAGTGCACAGCAAGTGAGTCCAAAACCATTTTCCTTGTGAGACCCAGGCCCCGCAAGAAGCCAGAACACGACTCCCCACTGGCTCCATGAAAGTAGCACTGCGGCCCCACTTTTGAATGGAAGTCTAATAGCTAGCTTTCTAACTCGAAGAAACAACACTGCAGAGAAACCGTGCTTTAGCTACCGTCGACCTCTCTGTGGGCGAAGCAGTTTAGGGTGTACTGTGGCTGAGAGCCTGGGGACGGTTTCAATATCGTAATATCGGGGGAGAGACAGGCCGGTACAGAAGGCAGCTCTCAACCCACATCATGGTTATGGGGCTAGTACCGTTGCCCAGGGTGTGTGTGCAGGCTTAAACGAAGCCACCTAACTCGAAGGAAAAACTCGGTTGAGAGCCTGTGCTGCAGGTAAAACAGCTGCTCCTGAGGGTGGCAGCATTTTCTTGTGTGCGTGCGTGAGAGCCCTGCAAGGGAGTCCAGACCCATTTTCCGTGTGGGACTCAGGCCCCGGCAGAAGACAGAACACGACTCCCCACTTGTTTCATGAAGCTAGCACTGCGGCCCCACTTTTGCATGGAAGTCTAATAGCAAGCGTTCTTTTTTATTATTATTATGAAATGTTTTTATTGTTATGTTAATCCCCATACATTACATCATTAGTTTTAGATATAGTGTTCCATGATTCCTTGTTTGTGCATAACACCCAGTGCTCCATGCAGATCGTGCCCTGCTCAATACCCATCACCAGGCTAACCCATCCTCCCACCCCCCTCCCCTCTAGAACCCTCAGTTTGTTTTTCAGAGTCCATCGTCTCTCATGGTTCTTCTCCCCCTCCGATTTTCCCCCCTTCATTCTTCCCCTCCTGCTACATTCTTCTTCTTCTTTTGTTCTTTCTTAACATATATTGCATTATTTGTTTCAGAGGTACAGATCTGAGATTCAACAGTCTTGCACAATTCACAGCGCTTACCAGAACACATACCCTCCCCGGTGTCCAACACCCAGTGACCCCATCCCTCCCACCCCAGCCCCCACTCCAGCAACCCTCAGTTTGTTTCCTGAGATTAAGAATTCCTCATATCAGTGAGGTCATATGATGCATGTCTTTCTCTGTTTGACTTATTTCGCTCAGCATGATACCCTCCAGTTCCATCCACGTCGTTGCAGATGGCAAGATCTCATTCCTTTTGATGGCTGCAAAATATTCCATTGTATATATATATATACCCCCTCTTCTTTATCCATTCATCTGTTGGTGGACATCTTGGCTCTTTCCACAGTTTGGCTATTGTGGACATTAATAGCAAGCGTTCTAACTCGGAGAAACAACACTGAAGAGAAACCGTGCTTTAGCTACCGACGACCTCTGTGTGGGAGGAAGCAGTTTAGGGTGTACGGTGGGTGACAGCCTGGGGACGGGTTCCGTTTCCTAAAATCGAGGGAGAGACAGGCCGGAGAGAAGGCAGCTCTCAACTCACACCATGGTTATGGGGCTAGTACCGTTGCCCCGGGTGTGTGTGCAGGCTTCACGAAAACCGCCTAACTCGAAGGAAAAACTCGCTGGAGAATCCATGCTTCAGCTAAAAGAGCCGCTCTTGAAGGTGGAAGCCTTATGTTGTGTGCGTGCATGAGAGCCCTGCAAGGGAGTCCAAAGCTTTTTGTGAGTGAGCCTCAGGCCCCAGCAGAAGGCAGAACACGACTCCCCATGTGTTTCATCACGCTAGCACGGCAGCCCCACTTTTGCATGGAAGTCTAACAGCTAGTGTTCTCACTCGAAGAAACAACACTGTAGAGAAACCCTGCTTTAGCTACCGTCGACCTCTAGATGGAGGAAGTATTACACGGACTACCGTGGCTGAGAGCCTGGGGAACGGGTTCCATACGTGAAACCAAGGGAGAAATAGGTCCGGGCAGAAGGCACCTCTGGACTCAGCTCTTACTACCTGAAGCTAACACTACTGCTCCATGTGTGCTTGGAATGCTATGTGCTCCACACTGACTGGGAAGAAACAAGCCTGTAAAGAATCCCAGCTGCAGCTCACTCGCCTACCAGGCTCCTAACACCAAGAATCAATGCTGTGGCGTTACTGCGCTTTAGCTAACATTGCCGTTCCTGAAGCCGCAGGAGTTGCATAGTGCTCGTGTATGAGAGACCGGGGAAAGGGTCCCAGACGTGAAATGGAGTGAGAAACAGGCCGGTGCGGAAGGCAGCTCTCAACTCACCTCTTGTTTTTGAGGCTAGTACCCTTGCCCCGGGTGTGCCTGCAGGCCATAAGCCAACCACCTAACTCAAAGGAACAACTCTGTAGGGAATTCCTGCTTCGGCTAAAAGAGCCATGCCTCAGGGTGGACGCATTGTGTGGTGTGCATGCGTGAGTGCACAGCAAGTGAGTCCAAAACCATTTTCCTTGTGAGACCCAGGCCCCGCAAGAAGCCAGAACACGACTCCCCACGGGCTCCATGAAACTAGTACTGCGGCCCCACTTTTGAATGGAAGTCTAATAGCTAGCTTTCTAACTCGAAGAAACAACACTGCAGAGAAACCGTGCTTTAGCTACCGTCGACCTCTCTGTGGGCGAATCAGTTTAGGGTGTACTGTGGCTGAGAGCCTGGGGACGGTTTCAATATCGTAATATCGGGGGAGAGACAGGCCGGTACAGAAGGCAGCTCTCAACCCACATCATGTTTATGGGGCTAGTACCGTTGCCCAGGGTGTGTGTGCAGGCTTAAACGAAGCCACCTAACTCGAAGGAAAAACTCGGTTGAGAGCCTGTGCTGCAGGTAAAACAGCTGCTCCTGAGGGTGGCAGCATTTTGTTGTGTGCGTGCGTGAGAGCCCTGCAAGGGAGTCCAGACCCATTTTCCGTGTGGGACTCAGGCCCCGGCAGAAGACAGAACACGACTCCCCACTTGTTTCATGAAGCTAGCACTGCGGCCCCACTTTTGCATGGAAGTCTAATAGCAAGCGTTCTTTTTTATTATTATTATGAAATGTTTTTATTGTTATGTTAATCCCCATACATTACATCATTAGTTTTAGATATAGTGTTCCATGATTCCTTGTTTGTGCATAACACCCAGTGCTCCATGCAGATCGTGCCCTGCTCAATACCCATCACCAGGCTAACCCATCCTCCCACCCCCCTCCCCTCTAGAACCCTCAGTTTGTTTTTCAGAGTCCATCGTCTCTCATGGTTCTTCTCCCCCTCCGATTTTCCCCCCTTCATTCTTCCCCTCCTGCTACATTCTTCTTCTTCTTTTGTTCTTTCTTAACATATATTGCATTATTGGTTTCAGAGGTACAGATCTGAGATTCAACAGTCTTGCACAATTCACAGCGCTTACCAGAACACATACCCTCCCCGGTGTCCAACACCCAGTGACCCCATCCCTCCCACCCCAGCCCCCACTCCAGCAACCCTCAGTTTGTTTCCTGAGATTAAGAATTCCTCATATCAGTGAGGTCATATGATGCATGTCTTTCTCTGTTTGACTTATTTCGCTCAGCATGATACCCTCCAGTTCCATCCACGTCGTTGCAGATGGCAAGATCTCATTCCTTTTGATGGCTGCAAAATATTCCATTGTATATATATATATATACCCCCTCTTCTTTATCCATTCATCTGTTGGTGGACATCTTGGCTCTTTCCACAGTTTGGCTATTGTGGACATTAATAGCAAGCGTTCTAACTCGGAGAAACAACACTGAAGAGAAACCGTGCTTTAGCTACCGACGACCTCTGTGTGGGAGGAAGCAGTTTAGGGTGTACGGTGGGTGAGAGCCTGGGGACGGGTTCCGTTTCCTAAAATCGAGGGAGAGACAGGCCGGAGAGAAGGCAGCTCTCAACTCACACCATGGTTATGGGGCTAGTACCGTTGCCCCGGGTGTGTGTGCAGGCTTCACGAAAACCGCCTAACTCGAAGGAAAAACTCGCTGGAGAATCCATGCTTCAGCTAAAAGAGCCGCTCTGGAAGGTGGAAGCATTATGTTGTGTGCGTGCATGAGAGCCCTGCAACGGAGTCCAAAGCTTTTTGTGAGTGAGCCTGAGGCCCCAGCAGAAGGCAGAACACGACTCCCCATGTGTTTCATCACGCTAGCACGGCAGCCCCACTTTTGCATGGAAGTCTAACAGCTAGTGTTCTCACTCGAAGAAACAACACTGTAGAGAAACCCTGCTTTAGCTACCGTCGACCTCTAGATGGAGGAAGTATTACACGGACTACCGTGGCTGAGAGCCTGGGGAACGGGTTCCATACGTGAAACCAAGGGAGAAATAGGTCCGGGCAGAAGGCACCTCTGGACTCAGCTCTTGCTACCTGAAGCTAACACTACTGCTCCATGTGTGCTTGGAATGCTATGCGCTCCACACTGACTGGGAAGAAACAAGCCTGTAAAGAATCCCAGCTGCAGCTCATTCGCCTACCAGGCTACTAACACCAAGAATCAATGCTGTGGCGTTACTGCGCTTGAGCTAACATTGCCGTTCCTGAAGCCGCAGGAGTTGTATAGTGCTCGTGTATGAGAGACCGGGGAAAGGGTCCCAGACGTGAAATGGAGTGAGAAACAGGCCGGTGCGGAAGGCAGCTCTCAACTCACCTCTTGTTTATGAGCCTAGTACCCTTGCCCCGGGTGTACCTGCAGGCCATAAGCCAACCACCTAACTCAAAGGAACAACTCTGTAGGGAATTCCTGCTTCGGCTAAAAGAGCCATGCCTCAGGGTGGACGCATTGTGTGGTGTGCATGCGTGAGTGCACAGCAAGTGAGTCCAAAACCATTTTCCTTGTGAGACCCAGGCCCCGCAAGAAGCCAGAACACGACTCCCCACTGGCTCCATGAAACTAGTACTGCGGCCCCACTTTTGAATGGAAGTCTAATAGCTAGCTTTCTAACTCGAAGAAACAACACTGCACAGAAACCGTGCTTTAGCTACCGTCGACCTCTCTGTGGGCGAAGCAGTTTAGGGTGTACTGTGGCTGAGAGCCTGGGGACGGTTTCAATATCGTAATATCGGGGGAGAGACAGGCCGGTACAGAAGGCAGCTCTCAACCCACATCATGGTTATGGGGCTAGTACCGTTGCCCAGGGTGTGTGTGCAGGCTTAAACGAAGCCACCTAACTCGAAGGAAAAACTCGGTTGAGAGCCTGTGCTGCAGGTAAAACAGCTGCTCCTGAGGGTGGCAGCATTTTGTTGTGTGCGTGCGTGAGAGCCCTGCAAGGGAGTCCAGACCCATTTTCCGTGTGGGACTCAGGCCCCGGCAGAAGACAGAACACGACTCCCCACTTGTTTCATGAAGCTAGCACTGCGGCCCCACTTTTGCATGGAAGTCTAATAGCAAGCGTTCTTTATTATTATTATTATGAAATGTTTTTATTGTTATGTTAATCCCCATACATTACATCATTAGTTTTAGATATAGTGTTCCATGATTCCTTGTTTGTGCATAACACCCAGTGCTCCATGCAGATCGTGCCCTGCTCAATACCCATCACCAGGCTAACCCATCCTCCCACCCCCCTCCCCTCTAGAACCCTCAGTTTGTTTTTCAGAGTCCATCGTCTCTCATGGTTCTTCTCCCCCTCCGATTTCCCCCCTTCATTCTTCCCCTCCTGCTACATTCTTCTTCTTCTTTTGTTCTTTCTTAACATATATTGCATTATTTGTTTCAGAGGTACAGATCTGAGATTCAACAGTCTCGCTCAATTCACAGCGCTTACCAGAACACATACCCTCCCCGGTGTCCAACACCCAGTGACCCCATCCCTCCCACCCCAGCCCCCACTCCAGCAACCCTCAGTTTGTTTCCTGAGATTAAGAATTCCTCATATCAGTGAGGTCATATGATGCATGTCTTTCTCTGTTTGACTTATTTCGCTCAGCATGATACCCTCCAGTTCCATCCACGTCGTTGCAGATGGCAAGATCTCATTCCTTTTGATGGCTGCAAAATATTCCATTGTATATATATATATATACCCCCTCTTCTTTATCCATTCATCTGTTGGTGGACATCTTGGCTCTTTCCACAGTTTGGCTATTGTGGACATTAATAGCAAGCGTTCTAACTCGGAGAAACAACACTGAAGAGAAACCGTGCTTTAGCTACCGACGACCTCTGTGTGGGAGGAAGCAGTTTAGGGTGTACGGTGGGTGAGAGCCTGGGGACGGGTTCCGTTTCCTAAAATCGAGGGAGAGACAGGCCGGAGAGAAGGCAGCTCTCAACTCACACCATGGTTATGGGGCTAGTACCGTTGCCCCGGGTGTGTGTGCAGGCTTCATGAAAACCGCCTAACTCGAAGGAAAAACTCGCTGGAGAATCCATGCTTCAGCTAAAAGAGCCGCTCTGGAAGGTGGAAGCATTATGTTGTGTGCGTGCATGAGAGCCCTGCAAGGGAGTCCAAAGCTTTTTGTGAGTGAGCCTCAGGCCCCAGCAGAAGGCAGAACACGACTCCCCATGTGTTTCATCACGCTAGCACGGCAGCCCCACTTTTGCATGGAAGTCTAACAGCTAGTGTTCTCACTCGAAGAAACAACACTGTGGAGAAACCCTGCTTTAGCTACCGTCGACCACTAGATGGAGGAAGTATTACACGGAGTACCGTGGCTGAGAGCCTGGGGAACGGGTTCCATACGTGAAACCAAGGGAGAAATAGGTCCGGGCAGAAGGCACCTCTGGACTCAGCTCTGGCTACCTGAAGCTAACACTACTGCTCCATGTGTGCTTGGAATGCTATGTGCTCGACACTGACTGGGAAGAAACAAGCCTGTAAAGAATCCCAGCTGCAGCTCAGTCGCCTACCAGGCTACTAACACCAAGAATCAATGCTGTGGTGTTACTGCGCCTTAGCTAACATTGCCGTTCCTGAAGCCGCAGGAGTTGGATAGTGCTCGTGTATGAGAGACCGGGGAAAGGGTCCCAGACGTGAAATGGAGTGAGAAACAGGCCGGTGCGGAAGGCAGCTCTCAACTCACCTCTTGTTTATGAGGCTAGTACCCTTGCCCCGGGTGTGCCTGCAGGCCATAAGCCAACCACCTCACTCAAAGGAACAACTCTGTAGGGAATTCCTGCTTCGGCTAAAAGAGCCATGCCTCAGGGTGGACGCATTGTGTGGTGTGCATGCGTGAGTGCACAGCAAGTGAGTCCAAAACCATTTTCCTTGTGAGACCCAGGTCCCGCAAGAGGCCAGAACACGACTCCCCACTGGCTCCATGAAACTAGTACTGCGGCCCCGCTTTTGAATGGAAGTCTAATAGCTAGCTTTCTAACTCGAAGAAACAACACTGTAGAGAAACCGTGCTTTAGCTACCGTCGACCTCTCTGTGGGCGAAGCAGTTTAGGGTGTACTGTGGCTGAGAGCCTGGGGACGGTTTCAATATCGTAATATCGGGGTAGAGACAGGCCGGCACAGAAGGCAGCTCTCAACCCACATCATGGTTATGGGGCTAGGACCGTTGCCCAGGGTGTGTGTGCAGGCTTAAACGAAGCCACCTAACTCGAAGGAAAAACTCGGTTGAGAGCCTGTGCTGCAGGTAAAACAGCTGCTCCTGAGGGTGGCAGCATTTTGTTGTGTGCGTGCGTGAGAGCACTGCAAGGGAGTCCAGACCCATTTTCCGTGTGGGACTCAGGCCCCGGCAGAAGACAGAACACGACTCCCCACTTGTTTCATGAAGCTAGCACTGCGGCCCCACTTTTGCATGGAAGTCTAATAGCAAGCGTTCTTTTTTATTATTATTATGAAATGTTTTTATTGTTATGTTAATCCCCATACATTACATCATTAGTTTTAGATATAGTGTTCCATGATTCCTTGTTTGTGCATAACACCCAGTGCTCCATGCAGATCGTGCCCTGCTCAATACCCATCACCAGGCTAACCCATCCTCCCACCCCCCTCCCCTCTAGAACCCTCAGTTTGTTTTTCAGAGTCCATCGTCTCTCATGGTTCTTCTCCCCCTCCGATTTTCCCCCCTTCATTCTTCCCCTCCTGCTACATTCTTCTTCTTCTTTTTTTCTTTCTTAACATATATTGCATTATTGGTTTCAGAGGTACAGATCTGAGATTCAACAGTCTTGCACAATTCACAGCGCTTACCAGAACACATACCCTCCCCAGTGTCCAACACCCAGTGACCCCATCCCTCCCACCCCAGGCCCCACGCCAACAACCCTCAGTTTGTTTCCTGAGATTAAGAATTCCTCATATCAGTGAGGTCATATGATACATGTCTTTCTCTGTTTGACTTATTTCGCTCAGCATGATACCCTCCAGTTCCATCCACGTCGTTGCAGATGGCAAGATCTCATTCCTTTCGATGGCTGCATAATATTCCATTGTATATATATATATATATATATATATATATATATATACCCCCTCTTCTTTATCCATTCATCTGTTGGTGGACATCTTGGCTCTTTCCACAGTTTGGCTATTGTGGACATTAATAGCAAGCGTTCTAACTCGGAGAAACAACACTGAAGAGAAACCGTGCTTTAGCTACCGACGACCTCTGTGTGGGAGGAAGCAGTTTAGGGTGTACGGTGGGTGAGAGCCTGGGGACGGGTTCCGTTTCCTAAAATCGAGGGAGAGACAGGCCGGAGAGAAGGCAGCTCTCAACTCACACCATGGTTATGGGGCTAGTACCGTTGCCCCGGGTGTGTGTGCAGGCTTCATGAAAACCGCCTAACTCGAAGGAAAAACTCGCTGGAGAATCCATGCTTCAGCTAAAAGAGCCGCTCTTGAAGGTGGAAGCATTATGTTGTGTGCGTGCATGAGAGCCCTGCAAGGGAGTCCAAAGCTTTTTGTGAGTGAGCCTCAGGCCCCAGCAGAAGGCAGAACACGACTCCCCATGTGTTTCCTCACGCTAGCACGGCAGCCCCACTTTTGCATGGAAGTCTAACAGCTAGTGTTCTCACTCGAAGAAACAACACTGTAGAGAAACCCTGCTTTAGCTACCGTCGACCTCTAGATGGAGGAAGTATTACACGGAGTACCGTGGCTGAGAGCCTGGGGAACGGGTTCCATATGTGAAACCAAGGGAGAAATAGGTCCGGGCAGAAGGCACCTCTGGACTCAGCTCTTGCTACCTGAAGCTAACACTACTGCTCCATGTGTGCTTGGAATGCTATGTGCTCGACACTGACTGGGAAGAAACAAGCCTGTAAAGAATCCCAGCTGCAGCTCATTCGCCTACCAGGCTACTAACACCAAGAATCAATGCTGTGGCGTTACTGCGCCTTAGCTAACATTGCCGTTCCTGAAGCCGCAGGAGTTGGATAGTGCTCGTGTATGAGAGACCGGGGAAAGGGTCCCAGACGTGAAATGGAGTGAGAAACAGGCCGGTGCGGAAGGCAGCTCTCAACTCACCTCTTGTTTATGAGCCTAGTACCCTTGCCCCGGGTGTGCCTGCAGGCCATAAGCCAACCACCTCACTCAAAGGAACAACTCTGTAGGGAATTCCTGCTTCGGCTAAAAGAGCCATGCCTCAGGGTGGACGCATTGTGTGGTGTGCATGCGTGAGTGCACAGCAAGTGAGTCCAAAACCATTTTCCTTGTGAGACCCAGGCCCCGCAAGAAGCCAGAACACGACTCCCCACTGGCTCCATGAAACTAGTACTGCGGCCCCACTTTTGAATGGAAGTCTAATAGCTAGCTTTCTAACTCGAAGAAACAACACTGTAGAGAAACCGTGCTTTAGCTACCGTCGACCTCTCTGTGGGCGAAGCAGTTTAGGGTGTACTGTGGCTGAGAGCCTGGGGACGGTTTCAATATCGTAATATCGGGGGAGAGACAGGCCGGTACAGAAGGCAGCTCTCAACCCACATCATGGTTATGGGGCTAGTACCGTTGCCCAGGGTGTGTGTGCAGGCTTAAACGAAGCCACCTAACTCGAAGGAGAAACTCGGTTGAGAGCCTGTGCTGCAGGTAAAACAGCTGCTCCTGAGGGTGGCAGCATTTTGTTGTGTGCGTGCGTGAGAGCACTGCAAGGGAGTCCAGACCCATTTTCCGTGTGGGACTCAGGCCCCGGCAGAAGACAGAACACGACTCCCCACTTGTTTCATGAAGCTAGCACTGCGGCCCCACTTTTGCATGGAAGTCTAATAGCAAGCGTTCTTTTTTATTATTATTATGAAATGTTTTTATTGTTATGTTAATCCCCATACATTACATCATTAGTTTTAGATATAGTGTTCCATGATTCCTTGTTTGTGCATAACACCCAGTGCTCCATGCAGATCGTGCCCTGCTCAATACCCATCACCAGGCTAACCCATCCTCCCACCCCCCTCCCCTCTAGAACCCTCAGTTTGTTTTTCAGACTCCATCGTCTCTCATGGTTCTTCTCCCCCTCAGATTTCCCCCCCTTCATTCTTCCCCTCCTGCTACATTCTTCTTCTTTTTTTCTTTCTTAACATATATTGCATTATTGGTTTCAGAGGTACAGATCTGAGATTCAACAGTCTTGCACAATTCACAGCGCTTACCAGAACACATACCCTCCCCAGTGTCCAACACCCAGTGACCCCATCCCTCCCACCCCAGGCCCCACTCCAACAACCCTCAGTTTGTTTCCTGAGATTAAGAATTCCTCATATCAGTGAGGTCATATGATACATGTCTTTCTCTGTTTGACTTATTTCGCTCAGCATGATACCCTCCAGTTCCATCCACGTCGTTGCAGATGGCAAGATCTCATTCCTTTTGATGGCTGCATAATATTCCATTATATATATATATATATATATATATATATATATATATATATATACCCCCTCTTCTTTATCCATTCATCCGTTGGTGGACATCTTGGCTCTTTCCACAGTTTGGCTATTGTGGACATTAATAGCAAGCGTTCTAACTCGGAGAAACAACACTGAAGAGAAACCGTGCTTTAGCTACCGACGACCTCTGTGTGGGAGGAAGCAGTTTAGGGTGTACGGTGGGTGAGAGCCTGGGGACGGGTTCCGTTTCCTAAAATCGAGGGAGAGACAGGCCGGAGAGAAGGCAGCTCTCAACTCACACCATGGTTATGGGGCTAGTACCGTTGCCCCGGGTGTGTGTGCAGGCTTCATGAAAACCGCCTAACTCGAAGGAAAAACTCGCTGGAGAATCCATGCTTCAGCTAAAAGAGCCGCTCTGGAAGGTGGAAGCATTATGTTGTGTGCGTGCATGAGAGCCCTGCAAGGGAGTCCAAAGCCTTTTGTGAGTGAGCCTCAGGCCCCAGCAGAAGGCAGAACACGACTCCCCATGTGTTTCCTCACGCTAGCACGGCAGCCCCACTTTTGCATGGAAGTCTAACAGCTAGTGTTCTCACTCGAAGAAACAACACTGTAGAGAAACCCTGCTTTAGCTACCGTCGACCTCTAGATGGAGGAAGTATTACACGGAGTACCGTGGCTGAGAGCCTGGGGAACGGGTTCCATACGTGAAACCAAGGGAGAAATAGGTCCGGGCAGAAGGCACCTCTGGACTCAGCTCTTGCTACCTGAAGCTAACACTACTGCTCCATGTGTGCTTGGAATGCTATGTGCTCCACACTGACTGGGAAGAAACAAGCCTGTAAAGAATCCCAGCTGCAGCTCATTCGCCTACCAGGCTACTAACACCAAGAATCAATGCTGTGGCATTACTGCGCTTTAGCTAACATTGCCGTTCCTGAAGCCGCAGGAGTTGTATAGTGCTCGTGTATGAGAGACCGGGCAAAGGGTCCCAGACGTGAAATGGAGTGAGAAACAGTCCGGTGCGGAAGGCAGCTCTCAACTCACCTCTTGTTTATGAGCCTAGTACCCTTGCCCCGGGTGTGCCTGCAGGCCATAAGCCAACCACCTCACTCAAAGGAACAACTCTGTAGGGAATTCCTGCTTCGGCTAAAAGAGCCATGCCTCAGGGTGGACGCATTGTGTGGTGTGCATGCGTGAGTGCACAGCAAGTGAGTCCAAAACCATTTTCCTTGTGAGACCCAGGCCCCGCAAGAAGCCAGAACACGACTCCCCACGGGCTCCATGAAACTAGTACTGCGGCCCCACTTTTGAATGGAAGTCTAATAGCTAGCTTTCTAACTCGAAGAAACAACACTGTAGAGAAACCGTGCTTTAGCTACCGTCGACCTCTCTGTGGGCGAAGCAGTTTAGGGTGTACTGTGGCTGAGAGCCTGGGGACGGTTTCAATATCGTAATATCGGGGGAGAGACAGGCCGGTACAGAAGGCAGCTCTCAACCCACATCATGGTTATGGGGCTAGGACCGTTGCCCAGGGTGTGTGTGCAGGCTTAAACACAGCCACCTAACTCGAAGGAGAAACTCGGTTGAGAGCCTGTGCTGCAGGTAAAACAGCTGCTCCTGAGGGTGGCAGCATTTTGTTGTGTGCGTGCGTGAGAGCACTGCAAGGGAGTCCAGACCCATTTTCCGTGTGGGACTCAGGCCCCGGCAGAAGACAGAACACGACTCCCCACTTGTTTCATGAAGCTAGCACTGCGGCCCCACTTTTGCATGGAAGTCTAAGAGCAAGCGTTCTTTTTTATTATTCTTATGAAATGTTTTTATTGTTATGTTAATCCCCGTACATTACATCATTAGTTTTAGATATAGTGTTCCATGATTCCTTGTTTGTGCATAACACCCAGTGCTCCATGCAGATCGTGCCCTGCTCAATACCCATCACCAGGCTAACCCATCCTCCCACCCCCCTCCCCTCTAGAACCCTCAGTTTGTTTTTCAGAGTCCATCGTCTCTCATGGTTCTTCTCCCCCTCCGATTTCCCCCCTTCATTCTTCCCCTCCTGCTACATTCTTCTTCTTCTTTTGTTCTTTCTTAACATATATTGCATTATTTGTTTCAGAAGTACAGATCTGAGATTCAACAGTCTTGCACAATTCACAGCGCTTACCAGAACACATACCCTCCCCGGTGTCCAACACCCAGTGACCCCATCCCTCCCACCCCAGCCCCCACTCCAGGAACCCTCAGTTTGTTTCCTGAGATTAAGAATTCCTCATATCAGTGAGGTCATATGATGCATGTCTTTCTCCGTTTGACTTATTTCGCTCAGCATGATACCCTCAAGTTCCATCCACGTCGTTGCAGATGGCAAGATCTCATTCCTTTTGATGGCTGCAAAATATTCCATTGTATATATATATACCCCCTCTTCTTTATCCATTCATCCGTTGGTGGACATCTTGGCTCTTTCCACAGTTTGGCTATTGTGGACATTAATAGCAAGCGTTCTAACTCGGAGAAACAACACTGAAGAGAAACCGTGCTTTAGCTACCGACGACCTCTGTGTGGGAGGAAGCAGTTTAGGGTGTACGGTGGGTGAGAGCCTGGGGACGGGTTCCGTTTCCTAAAATCGAGGGAGAGACAGGCCGGAGAGAAGGCAGCTCTCAACTCACACCATGGTTATGGGGCTGGTACCGTTGCCCCGGGTGTGTGTGCAGGCTTCACGAAAACCGCCTAACTCGAAGGAAAAACTCGCTGGAGAATCCATGCTTCAGCTAAAAGAGCCGCTCTTGAAGGTGGAAGCATTATGTTGTGTGCGTGCATGAGAGCCCTGCAAGGGAGTCCAAAGCTTTTTGTGAGTGAGCCTCAGGCCCCAGCAGAAGGCAGAACACGACTCCCCATGTGTTTCCTCACGCTAGCACGGCAGCCCCACTTTTGCATGGAAGTCTAACAGCTAGTGTTCTCACTCGAAGAAACAACACTGTAGAGAAACCCTGCTTTAGCTACCGTCGACCTCTAGATGGAGGAAGTATTACACGGACTACCGTGGCTGAGAGCCTGGGGAACGGGTTCCATACGTGAAACCAAGGGAGAAATAGGTCCGGGCAGAAGGCACCTCTGGACTCAGCTCTTGCTACCTGAAGCTAACACTACTGCTCCATGTGTGCTTGGAATGCTATGTGCTCCACACTGACTGGGAAGAAACAAGCCTGTAAAGAATCCCAGCTGCAGCTCAGTCGCCTACCAGGCTACTAACACCAAGAATCAATGCTGTGGCGTTACTGCGCTTTAGCTAACATTGCCGTTCCTGAACCCGCAGGAGTTGGATAGTGCTCGTGTATGAGAGACCGGGGAAAGGGTCCCAGACGTGAAATGGAGTGAGAAACAGTCCGGTGCGGAAGGCAGCTCTCAACTCACCTCTTGTTTATGAGCCTAGTACCCTTGCCCCGGGTGTGCCTGCAGGCCATAAGCCAACCACCTAACTCAAAGGAACAACTCTGTAGGGAATTCCTGCTTCGGCTAAAAGAGCCATGCCTCAGGGTGGACGCATTGTGTGGTGTGCATGCGTGAGTGCACAGCAAGTGAGTCCAAAACCATTTTCCTTGTGAGACCCAGGCCCCGCAAGAAGCCAGAACACGACTCCCCACTGGCTCCATGAAACTAGTACTGCGGCCCCACTTTTGAATGGAAGTCTAATAGCTAGCTTTCTAACTCGAAGAAACAACACTGTAGAGAAACCGTGCTTTAGCTACCGTCGACCTCTCTGTGGGCGAAGCAGTTTAGGGTGTACTGTGGCTGAGAGCCTGGGGACGGTTTCAATATCGTAATATCGGGGGAGAGACAGGCCGGTACAGAAGGCAGCTCTCAACCCACATCATGGTTATGGGGCTAGTACCGTTGCCCAGGGTGTGTGTGCAGGCTTAAACACAGCCACCTAACTCGAAGGAAAAACTCGGTTGAGAGCCTGTGCTGCAGGTAAAACAGCTGCTCCTGAGGGTGGCAGCATTTTGTTGGGTGCGTGCGTGAGAGCACTGCAAGGGAGTCCAGACCCATTTTCCGTGTGGGACTCAGGCCCCGGCAGAAGACAGAACACGACTCCCCACTTGTTTCATGAAGCTAGCACTGCGGCCCCACTTTTGCATGGAAGTCTAATAGCAAGCGTTCTTTTTTATTATTATTATGAAATGTTTTTATTGTTATGTTAATCCCCATACATTACATCATTAGTTTTAGATATAGTGTTCCATGATTCCTTGTTTGTGCATAACACCCAGTGCTCCATGCAGATCGTGCCCTGCTCAATACCCATCACCAGGCTAACCCATCCTCCCACCCCCCTCCCCTCTAGAACCCTCAGTTTGTTTTTCAGAGTCCATCGTCTCTCATGGTTCTTCTCCCCCTCCGATTTTCCCCCCTTCATTCTTCCCCTCCTGCTACATTCTTCTTCTTCTTTTTTTCTTTCTTAACATATATTGCATTATTGGTTTCAGAGGTACAGATCTGAGATTCAACAGTCTTGCACAATTCACAGCGCTTACCAGAACACATACCCTCCCCGGTGTCCAACACCCAGTGACCCCATCCCTCCCACCCCAGCCCCCACTCCAGCAACCCTCAGTTTGTTTCCTGAGATTAAGAATTCCTCATATCAGTGAGGTCATATGATGCATGTCTTTCTCTGTTTGACTTATTTCGCTCAGCATGATACCCTCCAGTTCCATCCACGTCGTTGCAGATGGCAAGATCTCATTCCTTTTGATGGCTGCATAATATTCCATTGTATATATATATATATACCCCCTCTTCTTTATCCATTCATCTGTTGGTGGACATCTTGGCTCTTTCCACAGTTTGGCTATTGTGGACATTAATAGCAAGCGTTCTAACTCGGAGAAACAACACTGAAGAGAAACCGTGCTTTAGCTACCGACGACCTCTGTGTGGGAGGAAGCAGTTTAGGGTGTACGGTGGGTGAGAGCCTGGGGACGGGTTCCGTTTCCTAAAATCGAGGGAGAGACAGGCCGGAGAGAAGGCAGCTCTCAACTCACACCATGGTTATGGGGCTGGTACGGTTGTCCCGGGTGTGTGTGCAGGCTTCACGAAAACCGCCTAACTCGAAGGAAAAACTCGCTGGAGAATCCATGCTTCAGCTAAAAGAGCCGCTCTTGAAGGTGGAAGCATTATGTTGTGTGCGTGCATGAGAGCCCTGCAAGGGAGTCCAAAGCTTTTTGTGAGTGAGCCTCAGGCCCCAGCAGAAGGCAGAACACGACTCCCCATGTGTTTCATCACGCTAGCACGGCAGCCCCACTTTTGCATGGAAGTCTAACAGCTAGTGTTCTCACTCGAAGAAACAACACTGTAGAGAAACCCTGCTTTAGCTACCGTCGACCTCTAGATGGAGGAAGTATTACACGCACTACCGTGGCTGAGAGCCTGGGGAACGGGTTCCATACGTGAAACCAAGGGAGAAATAGGTCCGGGCAGAAGGCACCTCTGGACTCAGCTCTTGCTACCTGAAGCTAACACTACTGCTCCATGTGTGCTTGGAATGCTATGTGCTCCACACTGACTGGGAAGAAACAAGCCTGTAAAGAATCCCAGCTGCAGCTCATTCGCCTACCAGGCTACTAACACCAAGAATCAATGCTGTGGCGTTAATGCGCTTGAGCTAACATTGCCGTTCCTGAAGCCACAGGAGTTGTATAGTGCTCGTGTATGAGAGACCGGGGAAAGGGTCCCAGACGTGAAATGGAGTGAGAAACAGGCCGGTGCGGAAGGCAGCTCTCACCTCACCTCTTGTTTATGAGCCTAGTACCCTTGCCCCGGGTGTGCCTGCAGGCCATAAGCCAACCACCTAACTCAAAGGAACAACTCTGTAGGGAATTCCTGCTTCGGCTAAAAGAGCCATGCCTCAGGGTGGACGCATTGTGTGGTGTGCATGCGTGAGTGCACAGCAAGTGAGTCCAAAACCATTTTCCTTGTGAGACCCAGGCCCCGCAAGAAGCCAGAACACGACTCCCCACTGGCTCCATGAAACTAGTACTGCGGCCCCACTTTTGAATGGAAGTCTAATAGCTAGCTTTCTAACTCGAAGAAACAACACTGTAGAGAAACCGTGCTTTAGCTACCGTCGACCTCTCTGTGGGCGAAGCAGTTTAGGGTGTACTGTGGCTGAGAGCCTGGGGACGGTTTCAATATCGTAATATCGGGGGAGAGACAGGCCGGTACAGAAGGCAGCTCTCAACCCACATCATGGTTATGGGGCTAGGACCGTTGCCCAGGGTGTGTGTGCAGGCTTAAACACAGCCACCTAACTCGAAGGAAAAACTCGGGTGAGAGCCTGTGCTGCAGGTAAAACAGCTGCTCCTGAGGGTGGCAGCATTTTGTTGTGTGCGTGCGTGAGAGCACTGCAAGGGAGTCCAGACCCATTTTCCGTGTGGTTCTCAGGCCCCGGCAGAAGACAGAACACGACTCCCCACTTGTTTCATGAAGCTAGCACTGCGGCCCCACTTTTGCATGGAAGTCTAATAGAAAGCGTTCTTTCTTATTATTATTATGAAATGTTTTTATTGTTATGTTAATCCCCATACATTACATCATTAGTTTTAGATATAGCGTTCCATGATTCCTTGTTTGTGCATAACACCCAGTGCTCCATGCAGATCGTGCCCTGCTCAATACCCATCACCAGGCTAACACATCCTCCCACCCCCCTCCCCTCTAGAACCCTCAGTTTGTTTTTCAGAGTCCATTGTCTCTCATGGTTCTTCTCCCCCTCCGATTTTCCCCCCTTCATTCTTCCCCTCCTGCTACATTCTTCTTCTTCTTTTTTTCTTTCTTAACATATATTGCATTATTTGTTTCAGAGGTACAGATCTGAGATTCAACAGTCTTGCACAATTCACAGCGCTTACCAGAACACATACCCACCCCGGTGTCCAACACCCAGTGACCCCATCCCTCCCACCCCAGCCCCCACTCCAGCAACCCTCAGTTTGTTTCCTGAGATTAAGAATTCCTCATATCAGTGAGGTCATATGATGCATGTCTTTCTCTGTTTGACTTATTTCGCCCAGCATGATACCCTCCAGTTCCATCCACGTCGTTGCAGATGGCAAGATCTCATTCCTTTTGATGGCTGCATAATATTCCATTGTATATATATATATATACCCCCTCTTCTTTATCCATTCATCTGTTGGTGGACATCTTGGCTCTTTCCACAGTTTGGCTATTGTGGACATTAATAGCAAGCGTTCTAACTCGGAGAAACAACACTGAAGAGAAACCGTGCTTTAGCTACCGACGACCTCTGTGTGGGAGGAAGCAGTTTAGGGTGTACGGTGGGTGAGAGCCTGGGGACGGGTTCCGTTTCCTAAAATCGAGGGAGAGACAGGCCGGAGAGAAGGCAGCTCTCAACTCACACCATGGTTATGGGGCTAGTACCGTTGCCCCGGGTGTGTGTGCAGGCTTCACGAAAACCGCCTAACTTGAAGGAAAAACTCGCTGGAGAATCCATGCTTCAGCTAAAAGAGCCGCTCTTGAAGGTGGAAGCATTATGTTGTGTGCGTCCATGAGAGCCCTGCAAGGGAGTCCAAAGCTTTTTGTGAGTGAGCCTCAGGCCCCAGCAGAAGGCAGAACACGACTCCCCATGTGTTTCATCACGCTAGCACGGCAGCCCCACTTTTGCATGGAAGTCTAACAGCTAGTGTTCTCACTCCAAGAAACAACACTGTAGAGAAACCCTGCTTTAGCTACCGTCGACCTCTAGATGGAGGAAGTATTACACGCACTACCGTGGCTGAGAGACTGGGGAACGGGTTCCATACGTGAAACCAACGGAGAAATAGGTCCGGTCAGAAGGCACCTCTGGACTCAGCTCTTGCTACCTGAAGCTAACACTACTGCTCCATGTGTGCTTGGAATGCTATGTGCTCCACACTGACTGGGAAGAAACAAGCCTGTAAAGAATCCCAGCTGCAGCTCATTCGCCTACCAGGCTACTAACACCAAGAATCAATGCTGTGGCGTTACTGCGCTTGAGCTAACATTGCCGTTCCTGAAGCCGCAGGAGTTGTATAGTGCTCGTGTATGAGAGACCGGGGAAAGGGTCCCAGACGTGAAATGGAGTGAGAAACAGGCCGGTGCGGAAGGCAGCTCTCAACTCACCTCTTGTTTATGAGCCTAGTACCCTTGCCCCGGGTGTGCCTGCAGGCCATAAGCCAACCACCTAACTCAAAGGAACAACTCTGTAGGGAATTCCTGCTTCGGCTAAAAGAGCCATGCCTCAGGGTGGACGCATTGTGTGGTGTGCATGCGTGAGTGCACAGCAAGTGAGTCCAAAACCATTTTCCTTGTGAGACCCAGGCCCCGCAAGAAGCCAGAACACGACTCCCCACGGGCTCCATGAAACTAGTACTGCGGCCCCACTTTTGAATGGAAGTCTAATAGCTAGCTTTCTAACTCGAAGAAACAACACTGTAGAGAAACCGTGCTTTAGCTACCGTCGACCTCTCTGTGGGCGAAGCAGTTTAGGGTGTACTGTGGCTGAGAGCCTGGGGACGGTTTCAATATCGTAATATCGGGGGAGAGACAGGCCGGTACAGAAGGCAGCTCTCAACCCACATCATGGTTATGGGGCTAGTACCGTTGCCCAGGGTGTGTGTGCAGGCTTAAACACAGCCACCTAACTCGAAGGAAAAACTCGGTTGAGAGCCTGTGCTGCAGGTAAAACAGCTGCTCCTGAGGGTGGCAGCATTTTGTTGTGTGCGTGCGTGAGAGCACTGCAAGGGAGTCCAGACCCATTTTCCGTGTGGGACTCAGGCCCCGGCAGAAGACAGAACACGACTCCCCACTTGTTTCATGAAGCTAGCACTGCGGCCCCACTTTTGCATGGAAGTCTAAGAGCAAGCGTTCTTTTTTATTATTATTATGAAATGTTTTTATTGTTATGTTAATCCCCATACATTACATCATTAGTTTTAGATATAGCGTTCCATGATTACTTGTTTGTGCATAACACCCAGTGCTCCATGCAGATCGTGCCCTGCTCAATACCCATCACCAGGCTAACACATCCTCCCACCCCCCTCCCCTCTAGAACCCTCAGTTTGTTTTTCAGAGTCCATCGTCTCTCATGGTTCTTCTCCCCATCCGATTTTCCCCCCTTCATTCTTCCCCTCCTGCTACATTCTTCTTCTTCTTTTTTTCTTTCTTAACATATATTGCATTATTTGTTTCAGAGGTACAGATCTGAGAATCAACAGTCTTGCACAATTCACAGCGCTTACCAGAACACATACCCTCCCCGGTGTCCAACACCCAGTGACCCCATCCCTCCCACCCCAGCCCCCACTCCAGCAACCCTCAGTTTGTTTCCTGAGATTAAGAATTCCTCATATCAGTGAGGTCATATGATGCATGTCTTTCTCTGTTTGACTTATTTCGCCCAGCATGATACCCTCCAGTTCCATCCACGTCGTTGCAGATGGCAAGATCTCATTCCTTTTGATGGCTGCATAATATTCCATTGTATATATATATATATACCCCCTCTTCTTTATCCATTCATCTGTTGGTGGACATCTTGGCTCTTTCCACAGTTTGGCTATTGTGGACATTAATAGCAAGCGTTCTAACTCGGAGAAACAACACTGAAGAGAAACCGTGCTTTAGCTACCGACGACCTCTGTGTGGGAGGAAGCAGTTTAGGGTGTACGGTGGGTGAGAGCCTGGGGACGGGTTCCGTTTCCTAAAATCGAGGGAGAGACAGGCCGGAGAGAAGGCAGCTCTCAACTCACACCATGGTTATGGGGCTGGTACGGTTTCCCCGGGTGTGTGTGCAGGCTTCACGAAAACCGCCTAACTCGAAGGAAAAACTCGCTGGAGAATCCATGCTTCAGCTAAAAGAGCCGCTCTTGAAGGTGGAAGCATTATGTTGTGTGCGTCCATGAGAGCCCTGCAAGGGAGTCCAAAGCTTTTTGTGAGTGAGCCTCAGGCCCCAGCAGAAGGCAGAACACGACTCCCCATGTGTTTCATCACGCTAGCACGGCAGCCCCACTTTTGCATGGAAGTCTAACAGCTAGTGTTCTCACTCGAAGAAACAACACTGTAGAGAAACCCTGCTTTAGCTACCGTCGACCTCTAGATGGAGGAAGTATTACACGCACTACCGTGGCTGAGAGCCTGGGGAACGGGTTCCATACGTGAAACCAAGGGAGAAATAGGTCCGGGCAGAAGGCACCTCTGGACTCAGCTCTTGCTACCTGAAGCTAACACTACTGCTCCATGTGTGCTTGGAATGCTATGTGCTCCACACTGACTGGGAAGAAACAAGCCTGTAAAGAATCCCAGCTGCAGCTCATTCGCCTACCAGGCTACTAACACCAAGAATCAATGCTGTGGCGTTAATGCGCTTGAGCTAACATTGCCGTTCCTGAAGCCACAGGAGTTGTATAGTGCTCGTGTATGAGAGACCGGGGAAAGGGTCCCAGACGTGAAATGGAGTGAGAAACAGGCCGGTGCGGAAGGCAGCTCTCACCTCACCTCTTGTTTATGAGCCTAGTACCCTTGCCCCGGGTGTGCCTGCAGGCCATAAGCCAACCACCTAACTCAAAGGAACAACTCTGTAGGGAATTCCTGCTTCGGCTAAAAGAGCCATGCCTCAGGGTGGACGCATTGTGTGGTGTGCATGCGTGAGTGCACAGCAAGTGAGTCCAAAACCATTTTCCTTGTGAGACCCAGGCCCCGCAAGAAGCCAGAACACGACTCCCCACTGGCTCCATGAAACTAGTACTGCGGCCCCACTTTGGAATGGAAGTCTAATAGCTAGCTTTCTAACTCGAAGAAACAACACTGTAGAGAAACCGTGCTTTAGCTACCGTCGACCTCTCTGTGGGCGAAGCAGTTTAGGGTGTACTGTGGCTGAGAGCCTGGGGACGGTTTCAATATCG
Source organism: Halichoerus grypus (assembly GCF_964656455.1). Classification (NCBI taxonomy): domain Eukaryota; kingdom Metazoa; phylum Chordata; class Mammalia; order Carnivora; family Phocidae; genus Halichoerus; species Halichoerus grypus. Next base: position 67,456,159 of record NC_135722.1, on the reverse strand, counting down.
TAATATCGGGGGAGAGACAGGCCGGTACAGAAGGCAGCTCTCAACCCACATCATGGTTATGGGGCTAGGACCGTTGCCCAGGGTGTGTGTGCAGGCTTAAACACAGCCACCTAACTCGAAGGAAAAACTCGGGTGAGAGCCTGTGCTGCAGGTAAAACAGCTGCTCCTGAGGGTGGCAGCATTTTGTTGTGTGCGTGCGTGAGAGCACTGCAAGGGAGTCCAGACCCATTTTCCGTGTGGTTCTCAGGCCCCGGCAGAAGACAGAACACGACTCCCCACTTGTTTCATGAAGCTAGCACTGCGGCCCCACTTTTGCATGGAAGTCTAATAGAAAGCGTTCTTTCTTATTATTATTATGAAATGTTTTTATTGTTATGTTAATCCCCATACATTACATCATTAGTTTTAGATATAGCGTTCCATGATTCCTTGTTTGTGCATAACACCCAGTGCTCCATGCAGATCGTGCCCTGCTCAATACCCATCACCAGGCTAACACATCCTCCCACCCCCCTCCCCTCTAGAACCCTCAGTTTGTTTTTCAGAGTCCATTGTCTCTCATGGTTCTTCTCCCCCTCCGATTTTCCCCCCTTCATTCTTCCCCTCCTGCTACATTCTTCTTCTTCTTTTTTTCTTTCTTAACATATATTGCATTATTTGTTTCAGAGGTACAGATCTGAGATTCAACAGTCTTGCACAATTCACAGCGCTTACCAGAACACATACCCACCCCGGTGTCCAACACCCAGTGACCCCATCCCTCCCACCCCAGCCCCCACTCCAGCAACCCTCAGTTTGTTTCCTGAGATTAAGAATTCCTCATATCAGTGAGGTCATATGATGCATGTCTTTCTCTGTTTGACTTATTTCGCCCAGCATGATACCCTCCAGTTCCATCCACGTCGTTGCAGATGGCAAGATCTCATTCCTTTTGATGGCTGCATAATATTCCATTGTATATATATATATATACCCCCTCTTCTTTATCCATTCATCTGTTGGTGGACATCTTGGCTCTTTCCACAGTTTGGCTATTGTGGACATTAATAGCAAGCGTTCTAACTCGGAGAAACAACACTGAAGAGAAACCGTGCTTTAGCTACCGACGACCTCTGTGTGGGAGGAAGCAGTTTAGGGTGTACGGTGGGTGAGAGCCTGGGGACGGGTTCCGTTTCCTAAAATCGAGGGAGAGACAGGCCGGAGAGAAGGCAGCTCTCAACTCACACCATGGTTATGGGGCTAGTACCGTTGCCCCGGGTGTGTGTGCAGGCTTCACGAAAACCGCCTAACTTGAAGGAAAAACTCGCTGGAGAATCCATGCTTCAGCTAAAAGAGCCGCTCTTGAAGGTGGAAGCATTATGTTGTGTGCGTCCATGAGAGCCCTGCAAGGGAGTCCAAAGCTTTTTGTGAGTGAGCCTCAGGCCCCAGCAGAAGGCAGAACACGACTCCCCATGTGTTTCATCACGCTAGCACGGCAGCCCCACTTTTGCATGGAAGTCTAACAGCTAGTGTTCTCACTCCAAGAAACAACACTGTAGAGAAACCCTGCTTTAGCTACCGTCGACCTCTAGATGGAGGAAGTATTACACGCACTACCGTGGCTGAGAGACTGGGGAACGGGTTCCATACGTGAAACCAACGGAGAAATAGGTCCGGTCAGAAGGCACCTCTGGACTCAGCTCTTGCTACCTGAAGCTAACACTACTGCTCCATGTGTGCTTGGAATGCTATGTGCTCCACACTGACTGGGAAGAAACAAGCCTGTAAAGAATCCCAGCTGCAGCTCATTCGCCTACCAGGCTACTAACACCAAGAATCAATGCTGTGGCGTTACTGCGCTTGAGCTAACATTGCCGTTCCTGAAGCCGCAGGAGTTGTATAGTGCTCGTGTATGAGAGACCGGGGAAAGGGTCCCAGACGTGAAATGGAGTGAGAAACAGGCCGGTGCGGAAGGCAGCTCTCAACTCACCTCTTGTTTATGAGCCTAGTACCCTTGCCCCGGGTGTGCCTGCAGGCCATAAGCCAACCACCTAACTCAAAGGAACAACTCTGTAGGGAATTCCTGCTTCGGCTAAAAGAGCCATGCCTCAGGGTGGACGCATTGTGTGGTGTGCATGCGTGAGTGCACAGCAAGTGAGTCCAAAACCATTTTCCTTGTGAGACCCAGGCCCCGCAAGAAGCCAGAACACGACTCCCCACGGGCTCCATGAAACTAGTACTGCGGCCCCACTTTTGAATGGAAGTCTAATAGCTAGCTTTCTAACTCGAAGAAACAACACTGTAGAGAAACCGTGCTTTAGCTACCGTCGACCTCTCTGTGGGCGAAGCAGTTTAGGGTGTACTGTGGCTGAGAGCCTGGGGACGGTTTCAATATCGTAATATCGGGGGAGAGACAGGCCGGTACAGAAGGCAGCTCTCAACCCACATCATGGTTATGGGGCTAGTACCGTTGCCCAGGGTGTGTGTGCAGGCTTAAACACAGCCACCTAACTCGAAGGAAAAACTCGGTTGAGAGCCTGTGCTGCAGGTAAAACAGCTGCTCCTGAGGGTGGCAGCATTTTGTTGTGTGCGTGCGTGAGAGCACTGCAAGGGAGTCCAGACCCATTTTCCGTGTGGGACTCAGGCCCCGGCAGAAGACAGAACACGACTCCCCACTTGTTTCATGAAGCTAGCACTGCGGCCCCACTTTTGCATGGAAGTCTAAGAGCAAGCGTTCTTTTTTATTATTATTATGAAATGTTTTTATTGTTATGTTAATCCCCATACATTACATCATTAGTTTTAGATATAGCGTTCCATGATTACTTGTTTGTGCATAACACCCAGTGCTCCATGCAGATCGTGCCCTGCTCAATACCCATCACCAGGCTAACACATCCTCCCACCCCCCTCCCCTCTAGAACCCTCAGTTTGTTTTTCAGAGTCCATCGTCTCTCATGGTTCTTCTCCCCATCCGATTTTCCCCCCTTCATTCTTCCCCTCCTGCTACATTCTTCTTCTTCTTTTTTTCTTTCTTAACATATATTGCATTATTTGTTTCAGAGGTACAGATCTGAGAATCAACAGTCTTGCACAATTCACAGCGCTTACCAGAACACATACCCTCCCCGGTGTCCAACACCCAGTGACCCCATCCCTCCCACCCCAGCCCCCACTCCAGCAACCCTCAGTTTGTTTCCTGAGATTAAGAATTCCTCATATCAGTGAGGTCATATGATGCATGTCTTTCTCTGTTTGACTTATTTCGCCCAGCATGATACCCTCCAGTTCCATCCACGTCGTTGCAGATGGCAAGATCTCATTCCTTTTGATGGCTGCATAATATTCCATTGTATATATATATATATACCCCCTCTTCTTTATCCATTCATCTGTTGGTGGACATCTTGGCTCTTTCCACAGTTTGGCTATTGTGGACATTAATAGCAAGCGTTCTAACTCGGAGAAACAACACTGAAGAGAAACCGTGCTTTAGCTACCGACGACCTCTGTGTGGGAGGAAGCAGTTTAGGGTGTACGGTGGGTGAGAGCCTGGGGACGGGTTCCGTTTCCTAAAATCGAGGGAGAGACAGGCCGGAGAGAAGGCAGCTCTCAACTCACACCATGGTTATGGGGCTGGTACGGTTTCCCCGGGTGTGTGTGCAGGCTTCACGAAAACCGCCTAACTCGAAGGAAAAACTCGCTGGAGAATCCATGCTTCAGCTAAAAGAGCCGCTCTTGAAGGTGGAAGCATTATGTTGTGTGCGTCCATGAGAGCCCTGCAAGGGAGTCCAAAGCTTTTTGTGAGTGAGCCTCAGGCCCCAGCAGAAGGCAGAACACGACTCCCCATGTGTTTCATCACGCTAGCACGGCAGCCCCACTTTTGCATGGAAGTCTAACAGCTAGTGTTCTCACTCGAAGAAACAACACTGTAGAGAAACCCTGCTTTAGCTACCGTCGACCTCTAGATGGAGGAAGTATTACACGCACTACCGTGGCTGAGAGCCTGGGGAACGGGTTCCATACGTGAAACCAAGGGAGAAATAGGTCCGGGCAGAAGGCACCTCTGGACTCAGCTCTTGCTACCTGAAGCTAACACTACTGCTCCATGTGTGCTTGGAATGCTATGTGCTCCACACTGACTGGGAAGAAACAAGCCTGTAAAGAATCCCAGCTGCAGCTCATTCGCCTACCAGGCTACTAACACCAAGAATCAATGCTGTGGCGTTAATGCGCTTGAGCTAACATTGCCGTTCCTGAAGCCACAGGAGTTGTATAGTGCTCGTGTATGAGAGACCGGGGAAAGGGTCCCAGACGTGAAATGGAGTGAGAAACAGGCCGGTGCGGAAGGCAGCTCTCACCTCACCTCTTGTTTATGAGCCTAGTACCCTTGCCCCGGGTGTGCCTGCAGGCCATAAGCCAACCACCTAACTCAAAGGAACAACTCTGTAGGGAATTCCTGCTTCGGCTAAAAGAGCCATGCCTCAGGGTGGACGCATTGTGTGGTGTGCATGCGTGAGTGCACAGCAAGTGAGTCCAAAACCATTTTCCTTGTGAGACCCAGGCCCCGCAAGAAGCCAGAACACGACTCCCCACTGGCTCCATGAAACTAGTACTGCGGCCCCACTTTGGAATGGAAGTCTAATAGCTAGCTTTCTAACTCGAAGAAACAACACTGTAGAGAAACCGTGCTTTAGCTACCGTCGACCTCTCTGTGGGCGAAGCAGTTTAGGGTGTACTGTGGCTGAGAGCCTGGGGACGGTTTCAATATCGTAATATCGGGGGAGAGACAGGCCGGTACAGAAGGCAGCTCTCAACCCACATCATGGTTATGGGGCTAGGACCGTTGCCCAGGGTGTGTGTGCAGGCTTAAACACAGCCACCTAACTCGAAGGAAAAACTCGGGTGAGAGCCTGTGCTGCAGGTAAAACAGCTGCTCCTGAGGGTGGCAGCATTTTGTTGTGTGCGTGCGTGAGAGCACTGCAAGGGAGTCCAGACCCATTTTCCGTGTGGTTCTCAGGCCCCGGCAGAAGACAGAACACGACTCCCCACTTGTTTCATGAAGCTAGCACTGCGGCCCCACTTTTGCATGGAAGTCTAATAGAAAGCGTTCTTTCTTATTATTATTATGAAATGTTTTTATTGTTATGTTAATCCCCATACATTACATCATTAGTTTTAGATATAGCGTTCCATGATTCCTTGTTTGTGCATAACACCCAGTGCTCCATGCAGATCGTGCCCTGCTCAATACCCATCACCAGGCTAACACATCCTCCCACCCCCCTCCCCTCTAGAACCCTCAGTTTGTTTTTCAGAGTCCATTGTCTCTCATGGTTCTTCTCCCCCTCCGATTTTCCCCCCTTCATTCTTCCCCTCCTGCTACATTCTTCTTCTTCTTTTTTTCTTTCTTAACATATATTGCATTATTTGTTTCAGAGGTACAGATCTGAGATTCAACAGTCTTGCACAATTCACAGCGCTTACCAGAACACATACCCACCCCGGTGTCCAACACCCAGTGACCCCATCCCTCCCACCCCAGCCCCCACTCCAGCAACCCTCAGTTTGTTTCCTGAGATTAAGAATTCCTCATATCAGTGAGGTCATATGATGCATGTCTTTCTCTGTTTGACTTATTTCGCCCAGCATGATACCCTCCAGTTCCATCCACGTCGTTGCAGATGGCAAGATCTCATTCCTTTTGATGGCTGCATAATATTCCATTGTATATATATATATATACCCCCTCTTCTTTATCCATTCATCTGTTGGTGGACATCTTGGCTCTTTCCACAGTTTGGCTATTGTGGACATTAATAGCAAGCGTTCTAACTCGGAGAAACAACACTGAAGAGAAACCGTGCTTTAGCTACCGACGACCTCTGTGTGGGAGGAAGCAGTTTAGGGTGTACGGTGGGTGAGAGCCTGGGGACGGGTTCCGTTTCCTAAAATCGAGGGAGAGACAGGCCGGAGAGAAGGCAGCTCTCAACTCACACCATGGTTATGGGGCTAGTACCGTTGCCCCGGGTGTGTGTGCAGGCTTCACGAAAACCGCCTAACTTGAAGGAAAAACTCGCTGGAGAATCCATGCTTCAGCTAAAAGAGCCGCTCTTGAAGGTGGAAGCATTATGTTGTGTGCGTCCATGAGAGCCCTGCAAGGGAGTCCAAAGCTTTTTGTGAGTGAGCCTCAGGCCCCAGCAGAAGGCAGAACACGACTCCCCATGTGTTTCATCACGCTAGCACGGCAGCCCCACTTTTGCATGGAAGTCTAACAGCTAGTGTTCTCACTCCAAGAAACAACACTGTAGAGAAACCCTGCTTTAGCTACCGTCGACCTCTAGATGGAGGAAGTATTACACGCACTACCGTGGCTGAGAGACTGGGGAACGGGTTCCATACGTGAAACCAACGGAGAAATAGGTCCGGTCAGAAGGCACCTCTGGACTCAGCTCTTGCTACCTGAAGCTAACACTACTGCTCCATGTGTGCTTGGAATGCTATGTGCTCCACACTGACTGGGAAGAAACAAGCCTGTAAAGAATCCCAGCTGCAGCTCATTCGCCTACCAGGCTACTAACACCAAGAATCAATGCTGTGGCGTTACTGCGCTTGAGCTAACATTGCCGTTCCTGAAGCCGCAGGAGTTGTATAGTGCTCGTGTATGAGAGACCGGGGAAAGGGTCCCAGACGTGAAATGGAGTGAGAAACAGGCCGGTGCGGAAGGCAGCTCTCAACTCACCTCTTGTTTATGAGCCTAGTACCCTTGCCCCGGGTGTGCCTGCAGGCCATAAGCCAACCACCTAACTCAAAGGAACAACTCTGTAGGGAATTCCTGCTTCGGCTAAAAGAGCCATGCCTCAGGGTGGACGCATTGTGTGGTGTGCATGCGTGAGTGCACAGCAAGTGAGTCCAAAACCATTTTCCTTGTGAGACCCAGGCCCCGCAAGAAGCCAGAACACGACTCCCCACGGGCTCCATGAAACTAGTACTGCGGCCCCACTTTTGAATGGAAGTCTAATAGCTAGCTTTCTAACTCGAAGAAACAACACTGTAGAGAAACCGTGCTTTAGCTACCGTCGACCTCTCTGTGGGCGAAGCAGTTTAGGGTGTACTGTGGCTGAGAGCCTGGGGACGGTTTCAATATCGTAATATCGGGGGAGAGACAGGCCGGTACAGAAGGCAGCTCTCAACCCACATCATGGTTATGGGGCTAGTACCGTTGCCCAGGGTGTGTGTGCAGGCTTAAACACAGCCACCTAACTCGAAGGAAAAACTCGGTTGAGAGCCTGTGCTGCAGGTAAAACAGCTGCTCCTGAGGGTGGCAGCATTTTGTTGTGTGCGTGCGTGAGAGCACTGCAAGGGAGTCCAGACCCATTTTCCGTGTGGGACTCAGGCCCCGGCAGAAGACAGAACACGACTCCCCACTTGTTTCATGAAGCTAGCACTGCGGCCCCACTTTTGCATGGAAGTCTAAGAGCAAGCGTTCTTTTTTATTATTATTATGAAATGTTTTTATTGTTATGTTAATCCCCATACATTACATCATTAGTTTTAGATATAGCGTTCCATGATTACTTGTTTGTGCATAACACCCAGTGCTCCATGCAGATCGTGCCCTGCTCAATACCCATCACCAGGCTAACACATCCTCCCACCCCCCTCCCCTCTAGAACCCTCAGTTTGTTTTTCAGAGTCCATCGTCTCTCATGGTTCTTCTCCCCATCCGATTTTCCCCCCTTCATTCTTCCCCTCCTGCTACATTCTTCTTCTTCTTTTTTTCTTTCTTAACATATATTGCATTATTTGTTTCAGAGGTACAGATCTGAGAATCAACAGTCTTGCACAATTCACAGCGCTTACCAGAACACATACCCTCCCCGGTGTCCAACACCCAGTGACCCCATCCCTCCCACCCCAGCCCCCACTCCAGCAACCCTCAGTTTGTTTCCTGAGATTAAGAATTCCTCATATCAGTGAGGTCATATGATGCATGTCTTTCTCTGTTTGACTTATTTCGCCCAGCATGATACCCTCCAGTTCCATCCACGTCGTTGCAGATGGCAAGATCTCATTCCTTTTGATGGCTGCATAATATTCCATTGTATATATATATATATACCCCCTCTTCTTTATCCATTCATCTGTTGGTGGACATCTTGGCTCTTTCCACAGTTTGGCTATTGTGGACATTAATAGCAAGCGTTCTAACTCGGAGAAACAACACTGAAGAGAAACCGTGCTTTAGCTACCGACGACCTCTGTGTGGGAGGAAGCAGTTTAGGGTGTACGGTGGGTGAGAGCCTGGGGACGGGTTCCGTTTCCTAAAATCGAGGGAGAGACAGGCCGGAGAGAAGGCAGCTCTCAACTCACACCATGGTTATGGGGCTGGTACGGTTGCCCCGGGTGTGTGTGCAGGCTTCACGAAAACGGCCTAACTCGAAGGAAAAACTCGCTGGAGAATCCATGCTTCAGCTAAAAGAGCCGCTCTTGAAGGTGGAAGCATTATGTTGTGTGCGTCCATGAGAGCCCTGCAAGGGAGTCCAAAGCTTTTTGTGAGTGAGCCTCAGGCCCCAGCAGAAGGCAGAACACGACTCCCCATGTGTTTCATCACGCTAGCACGGCAGCCCCACTTTTGCATGGAAGTCTAACAGCTAGTGTTCTCACTCGAAGAAACAACACTGTAGAGAAACCCTGCTTTAGCTACCGTCGACCTCTAGATGGAGGAAGTATTACACGCACTACCGTGGCTGAGAGCCTGGGGAACGGGTTCCATACGTGAAACCAAGGGAGAAATAGGTCCGGGCAGAAGGCACCTCTGGACTCAGCTCTTGCTACCTGAAGCTAACACTACTGCTCCATGTGTGCTTGGAATGCTATGTGCTCCACACTGACTGGGAAGAAACAAGCCTGTAAAGAATCCCAGCTGCAGCTCATTCGCCTACCAGGCTACTAACACCAATAATCAATGCTGTGGCGTTACTGCGCTTGAGCTAACATTGCCGTTCCTGAAGCCACAGGAGTTGTATAGTGCTCGTGTATGAGAGACCGGGGAAAGGGTCCCAGACGTGAAATGGAGTGAGAAACAGGCCGGTGCGGAAGGCAGCTCTCACCTCACCTCTTGTTTATGAGCCTAGTACCCTTGCCCCGGGTGTGCCTGCAGGCCATAAGCCAACCACCTCACTCAAAGGAACAACTCTGTAGGGAATTCCTGCTTCGGCTAAAAGAGCCATGCCTCAGGGTGGACGCATTGTGTGGTGTGCATGCGTGAGTGCACAGCAAGTGAGTCCAAAACCATTTTCCTTGTGAGACCCAGGCCCCGCAAGAAGCCAGAACACGACTCCCCACTGGCTCCATGAAACTAGTACTGCGGCCCCACTTTGGAATGGAAGTCTAATAGCTAGCTTTCTAACTCGAAGAAACAACACTGTAGAGAAACCGTGCTTTAGCTACCGTCGACCTCTCTGTGGGCGAAGCAGTTTAGGGTGTACTGTGGCTGAGAGCCTGGGGACGGTTTCAATATCGTAATATCGGGGGAGAGACAGGCCGGTACAGAAGGCAGCTCTCAACCCACATCATGGTTATGGGGCTAGGACCGTTGCCCAGGGTGTGTGTGCAGGCTTAAACACAGCCACCTAACTCGAAGGAAAAACTCGGTTGAGAGCCTGTGCTGCAGGTAAAACAGCTGCTCCTGAGGGTGGCAGCATTTTGTTGTGTGCGTGCGTGAGAGCAATGCAAGGGAGTCCAAAGCTTTTTGCGAGTGAGACTCAGGCCCCAGCGAAAGGCAGAACACGACTCCGCATGTGTTTGACCAAGCTAGCATGGCAGCCCCACATTTGCATGGAAGTTTAATAGCTAGCATTCTAACTCGAAGAAACTACACAGTAGAGAAACCGTGCTTTAGCTACCATCGTCCTCTCTGTGGGCGAAGCAGTTTAGGGTGTACTGTGGCTGAGAGCCTGGGGACATTTTCCATTTTGTAAAATCGGGGGAGAGACAGGCCGGTACAGAAGGCAGCTCTCAACTCACATCATGGTTATGGGGCTAGTACCGTTGCCCTGGGTGTGAGTGCAGGCTTAAAGACAGCTACCTAACTCGAAGGAAAAACACGGTAGAGGATCCGTGCTTCAGCTAAAACAGCCGCTCCTGAGGGTGGAAGCATTTGGTTGTGTGCATGCGTGAGAGCACTGCAAGGGAGTCCAAAGTTTCTGCGAGTGAGACTCAGGCCCCAGCAAAAGGCAAAACACGACTCCCCGTGTGTTTCATTTAGCTAGCGCTGCGGCCCTACTTTTGCATGGAAGTCTAATCGCTACCTTTCTCCCTGGAAGAAACAACACGGTAGAGAAACCGTGCTTTAGCTACCATCCACCTCTCTGAGGGAGGAAGCACTTTCCAGGCTACCGTGGGGGAGAGCCTGAGGAACGGGTTCTTTACGGGAAACCGAGGGAGAAGGAGTCCGGGCCAGAAGGCTCCTCTCGACTCAGCTCTTGTTACCTGAAGCGAACACTTCGGCTCCATGTGTGCATAGGAATGCTAAGGGCTCCACACTGATTTGGCAGAAAGAAGCCGGTCAAGAACCCCAGCTTCAGCTCATTCGCCACTCCACAGGGTGGCAGCATTTTCAAGTCCGCTTGAGTGCAAACCTGGGGAAGGGGTCCCAGCAGAATTCAGAGGGAGAAATAAGCATGGGCAGAAGGCACCTATCGACTCAACTCTTGTTTCGGGAAACTAGATCGGCTCTCCCGTGTGTGCGTGGAGTCCTCAGTGCCATCCACGCAACGCAAAGGAACAAAACTGTAGAGAACCCGTGCCTCAGCAAAGATCGCCCTTCCTGAGCGTGCACTTCATCTATTGTGTGTTTTTGTGAAAGCATGAGAAAGGGAACCTAAAGGTAACTCGGAGTGCGAAGCAGGCCTGGAAGGAAGGCTGCTGTCGACTCACCTCTTGTTTGAGGAGATTAGCACTGCTGTACCCTGTGTGCCTGGATGCCTAGTTACCAGGCTCCTAACACCAAGAATCAATCCTATAGAGTGACTGCGCTTGAGTTAACATTGCCGTTCCTGAAGCAGGAGGAATTTGACACTGCTTGTGTACGAGAGACCGGGCAAAGGGTCCCAGACGTGAAATGGAGTGAGAAACAGGCCGGTGCGGAAGGCAGCTCTCAACTCACCTCTTGTTTATGAGGCTAGTACCCTTGCCCCGGGTGTGCCTGCAGGCCATAAGCCAACCACCTCACTCAAAGGAACAACTCTGTAGGGAATTCCTGCTTCGGCTAAAAGAGCCATGCCTCAGGGTGGACGCATTGTGTGGTGTGCATGCGTGAGTGCACAGCAATTGAGTCCAAAACCATTTTCCTTGTGAGACCCAGGCCCCGCAAGAAGCCTGAACACGACTCCCCACTGGCTCCATGAAACTAGTACTGCGGCCCCACTTTGGAATGGAAGTCTAATAGCTAGCTTTCTAACTCGAAGAAACAACACTGTAGAGAAACCGTGCTTTAGCTACCGTCGACCTCTCTGTGGGCGAAGCAGTTTAGGGTGTACTGTGGCTGAGAGCCTGGGGACGGTTTCAATATCGTAATATCGGGGGAGAGACAGGCCGGCACAGAAGGCAGCTCTCAACCCACATCATGGTTATGGGGCTAGGACCGTTGCCCAGGGTGTGTGTGCAGGCTTAAACGAAGCCACCTAACTCGAAGGAAAAACTCGGTTGAGAGCCTGTGCTGCAGGTAAAACAGCTGCTCCTGAGGGTGGCAGCATTTTGTTGTGTGCGTGCGTGAGAGCACTGCAAGGGAGTCCAGACCCATTTTCCGTGTGGGACTCAGGCCCCGGCAGAAGACAGAACACGACTCCCCACTTGTTTCATGAAGCTAGCACTGCGGCCCCACTTTTGCATGGAAGTCTAATAGCAAGCGTTCTTTTTTATTATTATTATGAAACGTTTTTATTGTTATGTTAATCCCCATACATTACATCATTAGTTTTAGATATAGTGTTCCATGATTCCTTGTTTGTGCATAACACCCAGTGCTCCATGCAGATCGTGCCCTGCTCAATACCCATCACCAGGCTAACCCTTCCTCCCACCCCCCTCCCCTCTAGAACCCTCAGTTTGTTTTTCAGAGTCCATCGTCTCTCATGGTTCTTCTCCCCCTCCGATTTTCCCCCCTTCATTCTTCCCCTCCTGCTACATTCTTCTTCTTCTTTTTTTCTTTTTAACATATATTGCATTATTGGTTTCAGAGGTACAGATCTGAGATTCAACAGTCTTGCACAATTCACAGCGCTTACCAGAACACATATCCTCCCCAGTGTCCAACACCCAGTGACCCCATCCCTCCCACCCCAGCCCCCACTCCAGCAACCCTCAGTTTGTTTCCTGAGATTAAGAATTCCTCATATCAGTGAGGTCATATGATACATGTCTTTCTCTGTTTGACTTATTTCGCTCAGCATGATACCCTCCAGTTCCATCCACGTCGTTGCAGACGGCAAGATCTCATTCCTTTTGATGGCTGCATAATATTCCATTGTGTATATATATATATATATATATATATATATATATACCCCCTCTTCTTTATCCATTCATCTGTTGGTGGACATCTTGGCTCTTTCCACAGTTTGGCTATTGTGGACATTAATAGCAAGCGTTCTAACTCGGAGAAACAACACTGAAGAGAAACCGTGCTTTAGCTACCGACGACCTTTGTGTGGGAGGAAGCAGTTTAGGGTGTACGGTGGGTGAGAGCCTGGGGACGGGTTCCGTTTCCTAAAATCGAGGGAGAGACAGGCCGGAGAGAAGGCAGCTCTCAACTCACACCATGGTTATGGGACTAGTACCGTTGCCCCGGGTGTGTGTGCAGGCTTCATGAAAACCGCCTAACTCGAAGGAAAAACTCGCTGGAGAATCCATGCTTCAGCTAAAAGAGCCGCTCTTGAAGGTGGAAGCATTATGTTGTGTGCGTGCATGAGAGCCCTGCAAGGGAGTCCAAAGCTTTTTGTGAGTGAGCCTCAGGCCCCAGCAGAAGGCAGAACACGACTCCCCATGTGTTTCATCACGCTAGCACGGCAGCCCCACTTTTGCATGGAAGTCTAACAGCTAGTGTTCTCACTCGAAGAAACAACACTGTAGAGAAACCCTGCTTTAGCTACCGTCGACCTCTAGATGGAGGAAGTATTACACGGAGTACCGTGGCTGAGAGCCTGGGAAACGGGTTCCATACGTGAAACCAAGGGAGAAATAGGTCCGGGCAGAAGGCACCTCTGGACTCAGCTCTTGCTACCTGAAGCTAACACTACTGCTCCATGTGTGCTTGGAATGCTATGTGCTCGACACTGACTGGGAAGAAACAAGCCTGTAAAGAATCCCAGTTGCAGCTCATTCGCCTACCAGCCTACTAACACCAAGAATCAATGCTGTGGCGTTACTGCGCCTTAGCTAACATTGCCGTTCCTGAAGCCGCAGGAGTTGGATAGTGCTCGTGTATGAGAGACCGGGGAAAGGGTCCCAGACGTGAAATGGAGTGAGAAACAGGCCGGTGCGGAAGGCAGCTCTCAACTCACCTCTTGTTTATGAGGCTAGTACCCTTGCCCCGGGTGTGCCTGCAGGCCATAAGCCAACCACCTAACTCAAAGGAACAACTCTGTAGGGAATTCCTGCTTCGGCTAAAAGAGCCATGCCTCAGGGTGGACGCATTGTGTGGTGTGCATGCGTGAGTGCACAGCAAGTGAGTCCAAAACCATTTTCCTTGTGAGACCCAGGCCCCGCAAGAAGCCAGAACACGACTCCCCACTGGCTCCATGAAACTAGTACTGCGGCCCCACTTTTGAATGGAAGTCTAATAGCTAGCTTTCTAACTCGAAGAAACAACACTGTAGAGAAACCGTGCTTTAGCTACCGTCGACCTCTCTGTGGGCGAAGCAGTTTAGGGTGTACTGTGGCTGAGAGCCTGGGGACGGTTTCAATATCGTAATATCGGGGGAGAGACAGGCCGGTACAGAAGGCAGCTCTCAACCCACATCATGGTTATGGGGCTAGGACCGTTGCCCAGGGTGTGTGTGCAGGCTTAAACGAAGCCACCTAACTCGAAGGAAAAACTCGGTTGATCGCCTGTGCTGCAGGTAAAACAGCTGCTCCTGAGGGTGGCAGCATTTTGTTGTGTGCGTGCGTGAGAGCACTGCAAGGGAGTCCAGACCCATTTTCCGTGTGGGACTCAGGCCCCGGCAGAAGACAGAACACGACTCCCCACTTGTTTCATGAAGCTAGCACTGTGGCCCCACTTTTGCATGGAAGTCTAATAGCAAGCGTTCTTTTTTACTATTATTATGAAATGTTTTTATTGTTATGTTAATCCCCATACATTACATCATTAGTTTTAGATATAGTGTTCCATGATTCCTTGTTTGTGCATAACACCCAGTGCTCCAAGCAGATCGTGCCCTGCTCAATACCCATCACCAGGCTAACCCATCCTCCCACCCCCCTCCCCTCTAGAACCCTCAGTTTGTTTTTCAGAGTCCATCGTCTCTCATGGTTCTTCTCCCCCTCCGATTTTCCCCCCTTCATTCTTCCCCTCCTGCTACATTCTTCTTCTTCTTTTTTTCGTTCTTAACATATATGGCATTATTGGTTTCAGAGGTACAGATCTGAGATTCAACAGTCTTGCACAATTCACAGCGCTTACCAGAACACATACCCTCCCCAGTGTCCAACACCCAGTGACCCCATCCCTCCCACCCCAGCCCCCACTCCAGCAAACCTCAGTTTGTTTCCTGAGATTAAGAATTCCTCATATCAGTGAGGTCATATGATACATGTCTTTCTCTGTTTGACTTATTTCGCTCAGCATGATACCCTCCAGTTCCATCCACGTCGTTGCAGATGGCAAGATCTCATTCCTTTTGATGGCTGCATGATATTCCATTGTATATATATATATATGTACCCCCTATTCTTCATCCATTCATCTGTTGGTGGACATCTTGGCGCTTTCCACAGTTTGGCTATTGTGGACATTAATAGCAAGCGTTCTAACTCGGAGAAACAACACTGAAGAGAAACCGTGCTTTAGCTACCGACGACCTCTGTGTGGGAGGAAGCAGTTTAGGGTGTACGGTGGGTGAGAGCCTTGGGACGGGTTCCGTTTCCTAAAATCGAGGGAGAGACAGGCCGGAGAGAAGGCAGCTCTCAACTCACACCATGGTTATGGGGCTAGTACCGTTGCCCCGGGTGTGTGCAGGCTTCATGAAAACCGCCTAACTCGAAGGAAAAACTCGCTGGAGAATCCATGCTTCAGCTAAAAGAGCCGCTCTGGAAGGTGGAAGCATTATGTTGTGTGCGTGCATGAGAGCCCTGCAAGGGAGTCCAAAGCTTTTTGTGAGTGAGCCTCAGGCCCCAGCAGAAGGCAGAACACGACTCCCCATGTGTTTCATCACGCTAGCACGGCAGCCCCACTTTTGCATGGAAGTCTAACAGCTAGTGTTCTCACTCCAAGAAACAACACTGTAGAGAAACCCTGCTTTAGCTACCGTCGACCTCTAGATGGAGGAAGTATTACACGGACTACCGTGGCTGAGAGCCTGGGGAACGGGTTCCATACGTGAAACCAAGGGAGAAATAGGTCCGGGCAGAAGGCACCTCTGGACTCAGCTCTTGCTACCTGAAGCTAACACTACTGCTCCATGTGTGCTTGGAATGCTATGTGCTCCACACTGACTGGGAAGAAACAAGCCTGTAAAGAATCCCAGCTGCAGCTCATTCGCCTACCAGGCTACTAACACCAAGAATCAATGCTGTGGCGTTACTGCGCCTTAGCTAACATTGCCGTTCCTGAAGCCGCAGGAGTTGTATAGTGCTCGTGTATGAGAGACCGGGGAAAGGGTCCCAGACGTGAAATGGAGTGAGAAACAGGCCGGTGCGGAAGGCAGCTCTCAACTCACCTCTTGTTTATGAGGCTAGTACCCTTGCCCCGCGTGTGCCTGCAGGCCATAAGCCAACCACCTCACTCAAAGGAACAACTCTGTAGGGAATTCCTGCTTCGGCTAAAAGAGCCATGCCTCAGGGTGGACGCATTGTGTGGTGTGCATGCGTGAGTGCACAGCAAGTGAGTCCAAAACCATTTTCCTTGTGAGACCCAGGCCCCGCAAGAAGCCAGAACACGACTCCCCACTGGCTCCATGAAACTAGTACTGCGGCCCCACTTTTGAATGGAAGTCTAATAGCTAGCTTTCTAACTCGAAGAAACAACACTGTAGAGAAACCGTGCTTTAGCTACCGTCGACCTCTCTGTGGGCGAAGCAGTTTAGGGTGTACTGTGGCTGAGAGCCTGGGGACGGTTTCAATATCGTAATATCGGGGGAGAGACAGGCCGGTACAGAAGGCAGCTCTCAACCCACATCATGGTTATGGGGCTAGTACCGTTGCCCAGGGTGTGTGTGCAGGCTTAAACACAGCCACCTAACTCGAAGGAAAAACTCGGTTGAGAGCCTGTGCTGCAGGTAAAACAGCTGCTCCTGAGGGTGGCAGCATTTTGTTGTG
Source organism: Halichoerus grypus (assembly GCF_964656455.1). Taxonomy (NCBI): domain Eukaryota; kingdom Metazoa; phylum Chordata; class Mammalia; order Carnivora; family Phocidae; genus Halichoerus; species Halichoerus grypus. The sequence continues at coordinate 67,439,641 of NC_135722.1, read as the reverse complement.
TGCGTGCGTGAGAGCAATGCAAGGGAGTCCAAAGCTTTTTGCGAGTGAGACTCAGGCCCCAGCGAAAGGCAGAACACGACTCCCCATGTGTTTGACCAAGCTAGCACGGCAGCCCCACATTTGCATGGAAGTCTAATAGCTAGCATTCTAACTCGAAGAAACTACACAGTAGAGAAACCGTGCTTTAGCTACCATCGTCCTCTCTGTGGGCGAAGCAGTTTAGGGTGTACTGTGGCTGAGAGCCTGGGGACATTTTCCATTTTGTAAAATCGGGGGAGAGACAGGCCGGTACAGAAGGCAGCTCTCAACTCACATCATGGTTATGGGGCTAGTACCGTTGCCCTGGGTGTGTGTGCAGGCTTAAAGACAGCTACCTAACTCGAAGGAAAAACACGGTAGAGGATCCGTGCTTCAGCTAAAACAGCCGCTCCTGAGGGTGGAAGCATTTGGTTGTGTGCATGCGTGAGAGCACTGCAAGGGAGTCCAAAGTTTCTGCGAGTGAGACTCAGGCCCCAGCAAAAGGCAGAACACGACTCCCCGTGTGTTTCATTTAGCTAGCACTGCGGCCCTACTTTTGCATGGAAGTCTAATCGCTAGCGTTCTCCCTGGAAGAAACAACACGGTAGAGAAACCGTGCTTTAGCTACCATCCACCTCTCTGAGGGAGGAAGCACTTTCCAGGCTACCGTGGGGGAGAACCTGAGGAACGGGTTCCTTACGGGAAACCGAGGGAGAAGGAGTCCGGGCCAGAAGGCTCCTCTCGACTCAGCTCTTGTTACCTGAAGCGAACACTTCGGCTCCATGTGTGCATAGGAATGCTAAGGGCTCCACACTGATTTGGCAGAAAGAAGCCGGTCAAGAACCCCAGCTTCAGCTCATTCTCCACTCCACAGGGTGGCAGCATTTTCAAGTCCGCTTGAGTGCAAACCTGGGGAAGGGGTCCCAGCAGAATTCGGAGGGAGAAATAAGCATGGGCAGAAGGCACCTATCGACTCAACTCTTGTTTCGGGAAACTAGATCGGCTCTCCCGTGTGTGCGTGGAGTCCTCAGTGCCATCCACGCAACGCAAAGGAACAAAACTGTAGAGAACCCGTGCCTCAGCAAAGATCGCCCTTCCTGAGCGTGGACTTCATCTATTGTGTGTTTTTGTGAAAGCATGAGAAAGGGAACCTAAAGGTAACTCGGAGTGCGAAGCAGGCCTGGAAGGAAGGCTGCTGTCGACTCACCTCTTGTTTGAGGAGATTAGCACTGCTGTACCCTGTGTGCCTGGATGCCTAGTTACCAGGCTCCTAACACCAAGAATCAATCCTATAGAGTGACTGCGCTTGAGTTAACATTGCCGTTCCTGAAGCAGGAGGAATTTGACACTGCTCGTGTACGAGAGACCGGGCAAAGGGTCCCAGACGTGAAATGGAGTGAGAAACAGGCCGGTGCGGAAGGCAGCTCTCAACTCACCTCTTGTTTATGAGGCTAGTACCCTTGCCCCGGGTGTGCCTGCAGGCCATAAGCCAACCACCTCACTCAAAGGAACAACTCTGTAGGGAATTCCTGCTTCGGCTAAAAGAGCCATGCCTCAGGGTGGACGCATTGTGTGGTGTGCATGCGTGAGTGCACAGCAAGTGAGTCCAAAACCATTTTCCTTGTGAGACCCAGGCCCCGCAAGAAGCCAGAACACGACTCCCCACTGGCTCCATGAAACTAGTACTGCGGCCCCACTTTTGAATGGAAGTCTAATAGCTAGCTTTCTAACTCGAAGAAACAACACTGTAGAGAAACCGTGCTTTAGCTACCGTCGACCTCTCTGTGGGCGAAGCAGTTTAGGGTGTACTGTGGCTGAGAGCCTGGGGACGGTTTCAATATCGTAATATCGGGGGAGAGACAGGCCGGTACAGAAGGCAGCTCTCAACCCACATCATGGTTATGGGGCTAGTACCGTTGCCCAGGGTGTGTGTGCAGGCTTAAACACAGCCACCTAACTCGAAGGAAAAACTCGGTTGAGAGCCTGTGCTGCAGGTAAAACAGCTGCTCCTGAGGGTGGCAGCATTTTGTTGTGTGCGTGCGTGAGAGCAATGCAAGGGAGTCCAAAGCTTTTTGCGAGTGAGACTCAGGCCCCAGCGAAAGGCAGAACACGACTCCCCATGTGTTTGACCAAGCTAGCACGGCAGCCCCACATTTGCATGGAAGTCTAATAGCTAGCATTCTAACTCGAAGAAACTACACAGTAGAGAAACCGTGCTTTAGCTACCATCGTCCTCTCTGTGGGCGAAGCAGTTTAGGGTGTACTGTGGCTGAGAGCCTGGGGACATTTTCCATTTTGTAAAATCGGGGGAGAGACAGGCCGGTACAGAAGGCAGCTCTCAACTCACATCATGGTTATGGGGCTAGTACCGTTGCCCTGGGTGTGTGTGCAGGCTTAAAGACAGCTACCTAACTCGAAGGAAAAACACGGTAGAGGATCCGTGCTTCAGCTAAAACAGCCGCTCCTGAGGGTGGAAGCATTTGGTTGTGTGCATGCGTGAGAGCACTGCAAGGGAGTCCAAAGTTTCTGCGAGTGAGACTCAGGCCCCAGCAAAAGGCAGAACACGACTCCCCGTGTGTTTCATTTAGCTAGCACTGCGGCCCTACTTTTGCATGGAAGTCTAATCGCTAGCGTTCTCCCTGGAAGAAACAACACGGTAGAGAAACCGTGCTTTAGCTACCATCCACCTCTCTGAGGGAGGAAGCACTTTCCAGGCTACCGTGGGGGAGAGCCTGAGGAACGGGTTCCTTACGGGAAACCGAGGGAGAAGGAGTCCGGGCCAGAAGGCTCCTCTCGACTCAGCTCTTGTTACCTGAAGCGAACACTTCGGCTCCATGTGTGCATAGGAATGCTAAGGGCTCCACACTGATTTGGCAGAAAGAAGCCGGTCAAGAACCCCAGCTTCAGCTCATTCTCCACTCCACAGGGTGGCAGCATTTTCAAGTCCGCTTGAGTGCAAACCTGGGGAAGGGGTCCCAGCAGAATTCGGAGGGAGAAATAAGCATGGGCAGAAGGCACCTATCGACTCAACTCTTGTTTCGGGAAACTAGATCGGCTCTCCCGTGTGTGCGTGGAGTCCTCAGTGCCATCCACGCAACGCAAAGGAACAAAACTGTAGAGAACCCGTGCCTCAGCAAAGATCGCCCTTCCTGAGCGTGGACTTCATCTATTGTGTGTTTTTGTGAAAGCATGAGAAAGGGAACCTAAAGGTAACTCGGAGTGCGAAGCAGGCCTGGAAGGAAGGCTGCTGTCGACTCACCTCTTGTTTGAGGAGATTAGCACTGCTGTACCCTGTGTGCCTGGATGCCTAGTTACCAGGCTCCTAACACCAAGAATCAATCCTATAGAGTGACTGCGCTTGAGTTAACATTGCCGTTCCTGAAGCAGGAGGAATTTGACACTGCTCGTGTACGAGAGACCGGGCAAAGGGTCCCAGACGTGAAATGGAGTGAGAAACAGGCCGGTGCGGAAGGCAGCTCTCAACTCACCTCTTGTTTATGAGGCTAGTACCCTTGCCCCGGGTGTGCCTGCAGGCCATAAGCCAACCACCTCACTCAAAGGAACAACTCTGTAGGGAATTCCTGCTTCGGCTAAAAGAGCCATGCCTCAGGGTGGACGCATTGTGTGGTGTGCAAGCGTGAGTGCACAGCAAGTGAGTCCAAAACCATTTTCCTTGTGAGACCCAGGCCCCGCAAGAAGCCAGAACACGACTCCCCACTGGCTCCATGAAACTAGTACTGCGGCCCCACTTTTGAATGGAAGTCTAATAGCTAGCTTTCTAACTCGAAGAAACAACACTGTAGAGAAACCGTGCTTTAGCTACCGTCGACCTCTCTGTGGGCGAAGCAGTTTAGGGTGTACTGTGGCTGAGAGCCTGGGGACGGTTTCAATATCGTAATATCGGGGGAGAGACAGGCCGGTACAGAAGGCAGCTCTCAACCCACATCATGGTTATGGGGCTAGTACCGTTGCCCAGGGTGTGTGTGCAGGCTTAAACACAGCCACCTAACTCGAAGGAAAAACTCGGTTGAGAGCCTGTGCTGCAGGTAAAACAGCTGCTCCTGAGGGTGGCAGCATTTTGTTGTGTGCGTGCGTGAGAGCACTGCAAGGGAGTCCAGACCCATTTTCCGTGTGGGACTCAGGCCCCGGCAGAAGACAGAACACGACTCCCCACTTGTTTCATGAAGCTAGCACTGCGGCCCCACTTTTGCATGGAAGTCGAATAGCAAGCGTTCTTTTTTATTATTATTATGAAATGTTTTTATTGTTATGTTAATCCCCATACATTACATCATTAGTTTGAGATATAGCGTTCCATGATTCCTTGTTTGTGCATAACACCCAGTGCTCCATGCAGATCGTGCCCTGCTCAATACCCATCACCAGGCTAACCCATCCTCCCACCCCCCTCCCCTCTAGAACCCTCAGTTTGTTTTACAGAGTCCATCGTCTCTCATGGTTCTTCTCCCCCTCCGATTTTCCCCCCTTCATTCTTCCCCTCCTGCTACATTCTTCTTCTTCTTTTTTTCTTTCTTAACATATATTGCATTATTTGTTTCAGAGGTACAGATCTGAGATTCAACAGTCTTGCACAATTCACAGCGCTTACCAGAACACATACCCTCCCCAGTGTCCAACACCCAGTGACCCCATCCCTCCCACCCCAGCCCCCACTCCAGCAACCCTCAGTTTGTTTCCTGAGATTAAGAATTCCTCATATCAGTGAGGTCATATGATACATGTCTTTCTCTGTTTGACTTATTTCGCTCAGCATGATACCCTCCAGTTCCATCCACGTCGTTGCAGATGGCAAGATCTCCTTCCTTTTGATGGCTGCATAATATTCCACTGTATATATATATATACGCTTTCTTCTTTATCCATTCATCTGTTGGTGGACATCTTGGCTCTTTCCACAGTTTGGCTATTGTGGACATTAATAGCAAGCGTTCTAACTCGGAGAAACAACACTGAAGAGAAACCGTGCTTTAGCTACCGACGACCTCTGTGTGGGAGGAAGCAGTTTAGGGTGTACGGTGGGTGAGAGCCTGGGGACGGGTTCCGTTTCCTAAAATCGAGGGAGAGACAGGCCGGACAGAAGGCAGCTCTCAACTCACACCATGGTTATGGGGCTGGTACTGTTGCCCCGGGTGTGTGTGCAGGCTTCATGAAAACCGCCTAACTCGAAGGAAAACCTCGCTGGAGAATCCATGCTTCAGCTAAAAGAGCCGCTCTTGAAGGTGGAAGCATTATGTTGTGTGCGTCCATGAGAGCCCTGCAAGGGAGTCCAAAGCTTTTTGTGAGTGAGCCTCAGGCCCCAGCAGAAGGCAGAACACGACTCCCCATGTGTTTCCTCACGCTAGCACGGCAGCCCCACTTTTGCATGGAAGTCTAACAGCTAGTGTTCTCACTCGAAGAAACAACACTGTAGAGAAACCCTGCTTTAGCTACCGTCGACCTCTAGATGGAGGAAGTATTACACGGAGTACCGTGGCTGAGAGCCTGGGGAACGGGTTCCATACGTGAAACCAAGGGAGAAATAGGTCCGGGCAGAAGGCACCTCTGGACTCAGCTCTTGCTACCTGAAGCTAACACTACTGCTCCATGTGTGCTTGGAATGCTATGTGCTCGACACTGACTGGGAAGAAAGAAGCCTGTAAAGAATCCCAGATGCAGCTCCTTCGCCTACCAGGCTACTAACACCAAGAATCAATGCTGTGGCGTTACTGAGCTTGAGCTAACATTGCCGTTCCTGAAGCCGCAGGAGTTGTATAGTGCTCGTGTATGAGAGACCGGGGAAAGGGTCCCAGACGTGAAATGGAGTGAGAAACAGGCCGGTGCGGAAGGCAGCTCTCAACTCACCTCTTGTTTATGAGGCTAGTACCCTTGCCCCGGGTGTGCCTGCAGGCCATAAGCCAACCACCTCACTCAAAGGAACAACTCTGTAGGGAATTCCTGCTTCGGCTAAAAGAGCCATGCCTCAGGGTGGACGCATTGTGTGGTGTGCATGCGTGAGTGCACAGCAAGTGAGTCCAAAACCATTTTCCTTGTGAGACCCAGGCCCCGCAAGAAGCCAGAACACGACTCCCCACTGGCTCCATGAAACTAGTACTGCGGCCCCACTTTTGAATGGAAGTCTAATAGCTAGCTTTCTAACTCGAAGAAACAACACTGTAGAGAAACCGTGCTTTAGCTACCGTCGACCTCTCTGTGGGCGAAGCAGTTTAGGGTGTACTGTGGCTGAGAGCCTGGGGACGGTTTCAATATCGTAATATCGGGGGAGAGACAGGCCGGTACAGAAGGCAGCTCTCAACCCACATCATGGTTATGGGGCTAGTACCGTTGCCCAGGGTGTGTGTGCAGGCTTAAACGAAGCCACCTAACTCGAAGGAAAAACTCGGTTGAGAGCCTGTGCTGCAGGTAAAACAGCTGCTCCTGAGGGTGGCAGCATTTTGTTGTGTGCGTGCGTGAGAGCACTGCAAGGGAGTCCAGACCCATTTTCCGTGTGGGACTCAGGCCCCGGCAGAAGACAGAACACGACTCCCCACTTGTTTCATGAAGCTAGCACGGCGGCCCCACTTTTGCATGGAAGTCGAATAGCAAGCGTTCTTTTTTATTATTCTTAGGAAATGTTTTTATTGTTATGTTAATCCCCATACATTACATCATTAGTTTGAGATATAGCGTTCCATGATTCCTTGTTTGTGCATAACACCCAGTGCTCCATGCAGATCGTGCCCTGCTCAATACCCATCACCAGGCTAACCCATCCTCCCACCCCCCTCCCCTCTAGAACCCTCAGTTTGTTTTTCAGAGTCCATCGTCTCTCATGGTTCTTCTCCCCCTCCGATTTTCCCCCCTTCATTCTTCCCCTCCTGCTACATTCTTCTTCTTCTTTTTTTCTTTCTTAACATATATTGCATTATTGGTTTCAGAGGTACAGATCTGAGATTCAACAGTCTTGCACAATTCACAGCGCTTACCAGAACACATACCCACCCCGGTGTCCAACACCCAGTGACCCCATCCCTCCCACCCCAGCCCCCACTCCAGCAACCCTCAGTTTGTTTCCTGAGATTAAGAATTCCTCATATCAGTGAGGTCATATGATACATGTCTTTCTCTGTTTGACTTATTTCGCTCAGCATGATACCCTCCAGTTCCATCCACGTCGTTGCAGATGGCAAGATCTCCTTCCTTTTGATGGCTGCATAATATTCCACTGTATATATATATACGCTTTCTTCTTTATCCATTCATCTGTTGGTGGACATCTTGGCTCTTTCCACAGTTTGGCTATTGTGGACATTAATAGCAAGCGTTCTAACTCGGAGAAACAACACTGAAGAGAAACCGTGCTTTAGCTACCGACGACCTCTGTGTGGGAGGAAGCAGTTTAGGGTGTACGGTGGGTGAGAGCCTGGGGACGGGTTCCGTTTCCTAAAATCGAGGGAGAGACAGGCCGGAGAGAAGGCAGCTCTCAACTCACACCATGGTTATGGGGCTGGTACCGTTGCCCCGGGTGTGTGTGCAGGCTTCATGAGAACCGCCTAACTCGAAGGAAAAACTCGCTGGAGAATCCATGCTTCAGCTAAAAGAGCCGCTCTGGAAGGTGGAAGCATTATGTGGTGTGCGTGCATGAGAGCCCTGCAAGGGAGTCCAAAGGTTTTTGTGAGTGAGCCTCAGGCCCCAGCAGAAGGCAGAACACGACTCCCCATGTGTTTCCTCACGCTAGCACGGCAGCCCCACTTTTGCATGGAAGTCTAACAGCTAGTGTTCTCACTCGAAGAAACAACACTGTAGAGAAACCCTGCTTTAGCTACCGTCGACCTCTAGATGGAGGAAGTATTACACGGAGTACCGTGGCTGAGAGCCTGGGGAACGGGTTCCATACGTGAAACCAAGGGAGAAATAGGTCCGGGCAGAAGGCACCTCTGGACTCAGCTCTTGCTACCTGAAGCTAACACTACTGCTCCATGTGTGCTTGGAATGCTATGTGCTCGACACTGACTGGGAAGAAACAAGCCTGTAAAGAATCCCAGCTGCAGCTCATTCGCCTTCAGGCTACTAACACCAAGAATCAATGCTGTGGCGTTACTGCGCCTTAGCTAACATTGCCGTTCCTGAAGCCGCAGGAGTTGTATAGTGCTCGTGTATGAGAGACCGGGGAAAGGGTCCCAGACGTGAAATGGAGTGAGAAACAGGCCGGTGCGGAAGGCAGCTCTCAACTCACCTCTTGTTTATGAGGCTAGTACCCTTGCCCCGGGTGTGCCTGCAGGCCATAAGCCAACCACCTCACTCAAAGGAACAACTCTGTAGGGAATTCCTGCTTCGGCTAAAAGAGCCATGCCTCAGGGTGGACGCATTGTGTGGTGTGCATGCGTGAGTGCACAGCAAGTGAGTCCAAAACCATTTTCCTTGTGAGACCCAGGCCCCGCAAGAAGCCAGAACACGACTCCCCACTGGCTCCATGAAACTAGTACTGCGGCCCCACTTTTGAATGGAAGTCTAATAGCTAGCTTTCTAACTCGAAGAAACAACACTGTAGAGAAACCGTGCTTTAGCTACCGTCGACCTCTCTGTGGGCGAAGCAGTTTAGGGTGTACTGTGGCTGAGAGCCTGGGGACGGTTTCAATATCGTAATATCGGGGGAGAGACAGGCCGGTACAGAAGGCAGCTCTCAACCCACATCATGGTTATGGGGCTAGTACCGTTGCCCAGGGTGTGTGTGCAGGCTTAAACACAGCCACCTAACTCGAAGGAAAAACTCGGTTGAGAGCCTGTGCTGCAGGTAAAACAGCTGCTCCTGAGGGTGGCAGCATTTTGTTGTGTGCGTGCGTGAGAGCAATGCAAGGGAGTCCAAAGCTTTTTGCGAGTGAGACTCAGGCCCCAGCGAAAGGCAGAACACGACTCCCCATGTGTTTGACCAAGCTAGCACGGCAGCCCCACATTTGCATGGAAGTCTAATAGCTAGCATTCTAACTCGAAGAAACTACACAGTAGAGAAACCGTGCTTTAGCTACCATCGTCCTCTCTGTGGGCGAAGCAGTTTAGGGTGTACTGTGGCTGAGAGCCTGGGGACATTTTCCATTTTGTAAAATCGGGGGAGAGACAGGCCGGTACAGAAGGCAGCTCTCAACTCACATCATGGTTATGGGGCTAGTACCGTTGCCCTGGGTGTGTGTGCAGGCTTAAAGACAGCTACCTAACTCGAAGGAAAAACACGGTAGAGGATCCGTGCTTCAGCTAAAACAGCCGCTCCTGAGGGTGGAAGCATTTGGTTGTGTGCATGCGTGAGAGCACTGCAAGGGAGTCCAAAGTTTCTGCGAGTGAGACTCAGGCCCCAGCAAAAGGCAGAACACGACTCCCCGTGTGTTTCATTTAGCTAGCACTGCGGCCCTACTTTTGCATGGAAGTCTAATCGCTAGCGTTCTCCCTGGAAGAAACAACACGGTAGAGAAACCGTGCTTTAGCTACCATCCACCTCTCTGAGGGAGGAAGCACTTTCCAGGCTACCGTGGGGGAGAGCCTGAGGAACGGGTTCCTTACGGGAAACCGAGGGAGAAGGAGTCCGGGCCAGAAGGCTCCTCTCGACTCAGCTCTTGTTACCTGAAGCGAACACTTCGGCTCCATGTGTGCATAGGAATGCTAAGGGCTCCACACTGATTTGGCAGAAAGAAGCCGGTCAAGAACCCCAGCTTCAGCTCATTCTCCACTCCACAGGGTGGCAGCATTTTCAAGTCCGCTTGAGTGCAAACCTGGGGAAGGGGTCCCAGCAGAATTCGGAGGGAGAAATAAGCATGGGCAGAAGGCACCTATCGACTCAACTCTTGTTTCGGGAAACTAGATCGGCTCTCCCGTGTGTGCGTGGAGTCCTCAGTGCCATCCACGCAACGCAAAGGAACAAAACTGTAGAGAACCCGTGCCTCAGCAAAGATCGCCCTTCCTGAGCGTGGACTTCATCTATTGTGTGTTTTTGTGAAAGCATGAGAAAGGGAACCTAAAGGTAACTCGGAGTGCGAAGCAGGCCTGGAAGGAAGGCTGCTGTCGACTCACCTCTTGTTTGAGGAGATTAGCACTGCTGTACCCTGTGTGCCTGGATGCCTAGTTACCAGGCTCCTAACACCAAGAATCAATCCTATAGAGTGACTGCGCTTGAGTTAACATTGCCGTTCCTGAAGCAGGAGGAATTTGACACTGCTCGTGTACGAGAGACCGGGCAAAGGGTCCCAGACGTGAAATGGAGTGAGAAACAGGCCGGTGCGGAAGGCAGCTCTCAACTCACCTCTTGTTTATGAGGCTAGTACCCTTGCCCCGGGTGTGCCTGCAGGCCATAAGCCAACCACCTCACTCAAAGGAACAACTCTGTAGGGAATTCCTGCTTCGGCTAAAAGAGCCATGCCTCAGGGTGGACGCATTGTGTGGTGTGCATGCGTGAGTGCACAGCAAGTGAGTCCAAAACCATTTTCCTTGTGAGACCCAGGCCCCGCAAGAAGCCAGAACACGACTCCCCACTGGCTCCATGAAACTAGTACTGCGGCCCCACTTTTGAATGGAAGTCTAATAGCTAGCTTTCTAACTCGAAGAAACAACACTGTAGAGAAACCGTGCTTTAGCTACCGTCGACCTCTCTGTGGGCGAAGCAGTTTAGGGTGTACTGTGGCTGAGAGCCTGGGGACGGTTTCAATATCGTAATATCGGGGGAGAGACAGGCCGGTACAGAAGGCAGCTCTCAACCCACATCATGGTTATGGGGCTAGTACCGTTGCCCAGGGTGTGTGTGCAGGCTTAAACGAAGCCACCTAACTCGAAGGAAAAACTCGGTTGAGAGCCTGTGCTGCAGGTAAAACAGCTGCTCCTGAGGGTGGCAGCATTTTGTTGTGTGCGTGCGTGAGAGCACTGCAAGGGAGTCCAGACCCATTTTCCGTGTGGGACTCAGGCCCCGGCAGAAGACAGAACACGACTCCCCACTTGTTTCATGAAGCTAGCACGGCGGCCGCACTTTTGCATGGAAGTCGAATAGCAAGCGTTCTTTTTTATTATTCTTAGGAAATGTTTTTATTGTTATGTTAATCCCCATACATTACATCATTAGTTTGAGATATAGCGTTCCATGATTCCTTGTTTGTGCATAACACCCAGTGCTCCATGCAGATCGTGCCCTGCTCAATACCCATCACCAGGCTAACCCATCCTCCCACCCCCCTCCCCTCTAGAACCCTCAGTTTGTTTTTCAGAGTCCATCGTCTCTCATGGTTCTTCTCCCCCTCCGATTTTCCCCCCTTCATTCTTCCCCTCCTGCTACATTCTTCTTCTTCTTTTTTTCTTTCTTAACATATATTGCATTATTGGTTTCAGAGGTACAGATCTGAGATTCAACAGTCTTGCACAATTCACAGCGCTTACCAGAACACATACCCACCCCGGTGTCCAACACCCAGTGACCCCATCCCTCCCACCCCAGCCCCCACTCCAGCAACCCTCAGTTTGTTTCCTGAGATTAAGAATTCCTCATATCAGTGAGGTCATATGATACATGTCTTTCTCTGTTTGACTTATTTCGCTCAGCATGATACCCTCCAGTTCCATCCACGTCGTTGCAGATGGCAAGATCTCCTTCCTTTTGATGGCTGCATAATATTCCACTGTATATATATATACGCTTTCTTCTTTATCCATTCATCTGTTGGTGGACATCTTGGCTCTTTCCACAGTTTGGCTATTGTGGACATTAATAGCAAGCGTTCTAACTCGGAGAAACAACACTGAAGAGAAACCGTGCTTTAGCTACCGACGACCTCTGTGTGGGAGGAAGCAGTTTAGGGTGTACGGTGGGTGAGAGCCTGGGGACGGGTTCCGTTTCCTAAAATCGAGGGAGAGACAGGCCGGAGAGAAGGCAGCTCTCAACTCACACCATGGTTATGGGGCTGGTACCGTTGCCCCGGGTGTGTGTGCAGGCTTCATGAGAACCGCCTAACTCGAAGGAAAAACTCGCTGGAGAATCCATGCTTCAGCTAAAAGAGCCGCTCTGGAAGGTGGAAGCATTATGTGGTGTGCGTGCATGAGAGCCCTGCAAGGGAGTCCAAAGGTTTTTGTGAGTGAGCCTCAGGCCCCAGCAGAAGGCAGAACACGACTCCCCATGTGTTTCCTCACGCTAGCACGGCAGCCCCACTTTTGCATGGAAGTCTAACAGCTAGTGTTCTCACTCGAAGAAACAACACTGTAGAGAAACCCTGCTTTAGCTACCGTCGACCTCTAGATGGAGGAAGTATTACACGGAGTACCGTGGCTGAGAGCCTGGGGAACGGGTTCCATACGTGAAACCAAGGGAGAAATAGGTCCGGGCAGAAGGCACCTCTGGACTCAGCTCTTGCTACCTGAAGCTAACACTACTGCTCCATGTGTGCTTGGAATGCTATGTGCTCGACACTGACTGGGAAGAAACAAGCCTGTAAAGAATCCCAGCTGCAGCTCATTCGCCTTCAGGCTACTAACACCAAGAATCAATGCTGTGGCGTTACTGCGCCTTAGCTAACATTGCCGTTCCTGAAGCCGCAGGAGTTGTATAGTGCTCGTGTATGAGAGACCGGGGAAAGGGTCCCAGACGTGAAATGGAGTGAGAAACAGGCCGGTGCGGAAGGCAGCTCTCAACTCACCTCTTGTTTATGAGGCTAGTACCCTTGCCCCGGGTGTGCCTGCAGGCCATAAGCCAACCACCTAACTCAAAGGAACAACTCTGTAGGGAATTCCTGCTTCGGCTAAAAGAGCCATGCCTCAGGGTGGACGCATTGTGTGGTGTGCATGCGTGAGTGCACAGCAAGTGAGTCCAAAACCATTTTCCTTGTGAGACCCAGGCCCCGCAAGAAGCCAGAACACGACTCCCCACTGGCTCCATGAAACTAGTACTGCGGCCCCACTTTTGAATGGAAGTCTAATAGCTAGCTTTCTAACTCGAAGAAACAACACTGTAGAGAAACCGTGCTTTAGCTACCGTCGACCTCTCTGTGGGCGAAGCAGTTTAGGGTGTACTGTGGCTGAGAGCCTGGGGACGGTTTCAATATCGTAATATCGGGGGAGAGACAGGCCGGTACAGAAGGCAGCTCTCAACCCACATCATGGTTATGGGGCTAGTACCGTTGCCCAGGGTGTGTGTGCAGGCTTAAACGAAGCCACCTAACTCGAAGGAAAAACTCGGTTGAGAGCCTGTGCTGCAGGTAAAACAGCTGCTCCTGAGGGTGGCAGCATTTTGTTGTGTGCGTGCGTGAGAGCACTGCAAGGGAGTCCAGACCCATTTTCCGTGTGGGACTCAGGCCCCGGCAGAAGACAGAACACGACTCCCCACTTGTTTCATGAAGCTAGCACGGCGGCCGCACTTTTGCATGGAAGTCGAATAGCAAGCGTTCTTTTTTATTATTCTTAGGAAATGTTTTTATTGTTATGTTAATCCCCATACATTACATCATTAGTTTGAGATATAGCGTTCCATGATTCCTTGTTTGTGCATAACACCCAGTGCTCCATGCAGATCGTGCCCTGCTCAATACCCATCACCAGGCTAACCCATCCTCCCACCCCCCTCCCCTCTAGAACCCTCAGTTTGTTTTTCAGAGTCCATCGTCTCTCATGGTTCTTCTCCCCCTCCGATTTTCCCCCCTTCATTCTTCCCCTCCTGCTACATTCTTCTTCTTCTTTTTTTCTTTCTTAACATATATTGCATTATTGGTTTCAGAGGTACAGATCTGAGATTCAACAGTCTTGCACAATTCACAGCGCTTACCAGAACACATACCCACCCCGGTGTCCAACACCCAGTGACCCCATCCCTCCCACCCCAGCCCCCACTCCAGCAACCCTCAGTTTGTTTCCTGAGATTAAGAATTCCTCATATCAGTGAGGTCATATGATACATGTCTTTCTCTGTTTGACTTATTTCGCTCAGCATGATACCCTCCAGTTCCATCCACGTCGTTGCAGATGGCAAGATCTCCTTCCTTTTGATGGCTGCATAATATTCCACTGTATATATATATACGCTTTCTTCTTTATCCATTCATCTGTTGGTGGACATCTTGGCTCTTTCCACAGTTTGGCTATTGTGGACATTAATAGCAAGCGTTCTAACTCGGAGAAACAACACTGAAGAGAAACCGTGCTTTAGCTACCGACGACCTCTGTGTGGGAGGAAGCAGTTTAGGGTGTACGGTGGGTGAGAGCCTGGGGACGGGTTCCGTTTCCTAAAATCGAGGGAGAGACAGGCCGGAGAGAAGGCAGCTCTCAACTCACACCATGGTTATGGGGCTGGTACCGTTGCCCCGGGTGTGTGTGCAGGCTTCATGAAAACCGCCTAACTCGAAGGAAAACCTCGCTGGAGAATCCATGCTTCAGCTAAAAGAGCCGCTCTTGAAGGTGGAAGCATTATGTTGTGTGCGTCCATGAGAGCCCTGCAAGGGAGTCCAAAGCTTTTTGTGAGTGAGCCTCAGGCCCCAGCAGAAGGCAGAACACGACTCCCCATGTGTTTCCTCACGCTAGCACGGCAGCCCCACTTTTGCATGGAAGTCTAACAGCTAGTGTTCTCACTCGAAGAAACAACACTGTAGAGAAACCCTGCTTTAGCTACCGTCGACCTCTAGATGGAGGAAGTATTACACGGAGTACCGTGGCTGAGAGCCTGGGGAACGGGTTCCATACGTGAAACCAAGGGAGAAATAGGTCCGGGCAGAAGGCACCTCTGGACTCAGCTCTTGCTACCTGAAGCTAACACTACTGCTCCATGTGTGCTTGGAATGCTATGTGCTCGACACTGACTGGGAAGAAACAAGCCTGTAAAGAATCCCAGCTGCAGCTCATTCGCCTTCAGGCTACTAACACCAAGAATCAATGCTGTGGCGTTACTGCGCCTTAGCTAACATTGCCGTTCCTGAAGCCGCAGGAGTTGTATAGTGCTCGTGTATGAGAGACCGGGGAAAGGGTCCCAGACGTGAAATGGAGTGAGAAACAGGCCGGTGCGGAAGGCAGCTCTCAACTCACCTCTTGTTTATGAGGCTAGTACCCTTGCCCCGGGTGTGCCTGCAGGCCATAAGCCAACCACCTCACTCAAAGGAACAACTCTGTAGGGAATTCCTGCTTCGGCTAAAAGAGCCATGCCTCAGGGTGGACGCATTGTGTGGTGTGCATGCGTGAGTGCACAGCAAGTGAGTCCAAAACCATTTTCCTTGTGAGACCCAGGCCCCGCAAGAAGCCAGAACACGACTCCCCACTGGCTCCATGAAACTAGTACTGCGGCCCCACTTTTGAATGGAAGTCTAATAGCTAGCTTTCTAACTCGAAGAAACAACACTGTAGAGAAACCGTGCTTTAGCTACCGTCGACCTCTCTGTGGGCGAAGCAGTTTAGGGTGTACTGTGGCTGAGAGCCTGGGGACGGTTTCAATATCGTAATATCGGGGGAGAGACAGGCCGGTACAGAAGGCAGCTCTCAACCCACATCATGGTTATGGGGCTAGTACCGTTGCCCAGGGTGTGTGTGCAGGCTTAAACGAAGCCACCTAACTCGAAGGAAAAACTCGGTTGAGAGCCTGTGCTGCAGGTAAAACAGCTGCTCCTGAGGGTGGCAGCATTTTGTTGTGTGCGTGCGTGAGAGCACTGCAAGGGAGTCCAGACCCATTTTCCGTGTGGGACTCAGGCCCCGGCAGAAGACAGAACACGACTCCCCACTTGTTTCATGAAGCTAGCACGGCGGCCCCACTTTTGCATGGAAGTCGAATAGCAAGCGTTCTTTTTTATTATTCTTAGGAAATGTTTTTATTGTTATGTTAATCCCCATACATTACATCATTAGTTTGAGATATAGCGTTCCATGATTCCTTGTTTGTGCATAACACCCAGTGCTCCATGCAGATCGTGCCCTGCTCAATACCCATCACCAGGCTAACCCATCCTCCCACCCCCCTCCCCTCTAGAACCCTCAGTTTGTTTTTCAAAGTCCATCGTCTCTCATGGTTCTTCTCCCCCTCCGATTTTCCCCCCTTCATTCTTCCCCTCCTGCTACATTCTTCTTCTTCTTTTTTTCTTTCTTAACATATATTGCATTATTGGTTTCAGAGGTACAGATCTGAGATTCAACAGTCTTGCACAATTCACAGCGCTTACCAGAACACATACCCACCCCGGTGTCCAACACCCAGTGACCCCATCCCTCCCACCCCAGCCCCCACTCCAGCAACCCTCAGTTTGTTTCCTGAGATTAAGAATTCCTCATATCAGTGAGGTCATATGATACATGTCTTTCTCTGTTTGACTTATTTCGCTCAGCATGATACCCTCCAGTTCCATCCACGTCGTTGCAGATGGCAAGATCTCCTTCCTTTTGATGGCTGCATAATATTCCACTGTATATATATATATACGCTTTCTTCTTTATCCATTCATCTGTTGGTGGACATCTTGGCTCTTTCCACAGTTTGGCTATTGTGGACATTAATAGCAAGCGTTCTAACTCGGAGAAACAACACTGAAGAGAAACCGTGCTTTAGCTACCGACGACCTCTGTGTGGGAGGAAGCAGTTTAGGGTGTACGGTGGGTGAGAGCCTGGGGACGGGTTCCGTTTCCTAAAATCGAGGGAGAGACAGGCCGGAGAGAAGGCAGCTCTCAACTCACACCATGGTTATGGGGCTGGTACCGTTGCCCCGGGTGTGTGTGCAGGCTTCATGAGAACCGCCTAACTCGAAGGAAAAACTCGCTGGAGAATCCATGCTTCAGCTAAAAGAGCCGCTCTGGAAGGTGGAAGCATTATGTGGTGTGCGTGCATGAGAGCCCTGCAAGGGAGTCCAAAGGTTTTTGTGAGTGAGCCTCAGGCCCCAGCAGAAGGCAGAACACGACTCCCCATGTGTTTCCTCACGCTAGCACGGCAGCCCCACTTTTGCATGGAAGTCTAACAGCTAGTGTTCTCACTCGAAGAAACAACACTGTAGAGAAACCCTGCTTTAGCTACCGTCGACCTCTAGATGGAGGAAGTATTACACGGAGTACCGTGGCTGAGAGCCTGGGGAACGGGTTCCATACGTGAAACCAAGGGAGAAATAGGTCCGGGCAGAAGGCACCTCTGGACTCAGCTCTTGCTACCTGAAGCTAACACTACTGCTCCATGTGTGCTTGGAATGCTATGTGCTCGACACTGACTGGGAAGAAACAAGCCTGTAAAGAATCCCAGCTGCAGCTCATTCGCCTTCAGGCTACTAACACCAAGAATCAATGCTGTGGCGTTACTGCGCCTTAGCTAACATTGCCGTTCCTGAAGCCGCAGGAGTTGTATAGTGCTCGTGTATGAGAGACCGGGGAAAGGGTCCCAGACGTGAAATGGAGTGAGAAACAGGCCGGTGCGGAAGGCAGCTCTCAACTCACCTCTTGTTTATGAGGCTAGTACCCTTGCCCCGGGTGTGCCTGCAGGCCATAAGCCAACCACCTCACTCAAAGGAACAACTCTGTAGGGAATTCCTGCTTCGGCTAAAAGAGCCATGCCTCAGGGTGGACGCATTGTGTGGTGTGCATGCGTGAGTGCACAGCAAGTGAGTCCAAAACCATTTTCCTTGTGAGACCCAGGCCCCGCAAGAAGCCAGAACACGACTCCCCACTGGCTCCATGAAACTAGTACTGCGGCCCCACTTTTGAATGGAAGTCTAATAGCTAGCTTTCTAACTCGAAGAAACAACACTGTAGAGAAACCGTGCTTTAGCTACCGTCGACCTCTCTGTGGGCGAAGCAGTTTAGGGTGTACTGTGGCTGAGAGCCTGGGGACGGTTTCAATATCGTAATATCGGGGGAGAGACAGGCCGGTACAGAAGGCAGCTCTCAACCCACATCATGGTTATGGGGCTAGGACCGTTGCCCAGGGTGTGTGTGCAGGCTTAAACGAAGCCACCTAACTCGAAGGAAAAACTCGGTTGAGAGCCTGTGCTGCAGGTAAAACAGCTGCTCCTGAGGGTGGCAGCATTTTGTTGTGTGCGTGCGTGAGAGCACTGCAAGGGAGTCCAGACCCATTTTCCGTGTGGGACTCAGGCCCCGGCAGAAGACAGAACACGACTCCCCACTTGTTTCATGAAGCTAGCACGGCGGCCCCACTTTTGCATGGAAGTCTAATAGCAAGCGTTCTTTTTTATTATTCTTAGGAAATGTTTTTATTGTTATGTTAATCCCCATACATTACATCATTAGTTTGAGATATAGCGTTCCATGATTCCTTGTTTGTGCATAACACCCAGTGCTCCATGCAGATCGTGCCCTGCTCAATACCCATCACCAGGCTAACCCATCCTCCCACCCCCCTCCCCTCTAGAACCCTCAGTTTGTTTTTCAGAGTCCATCGTCTCTCATGGTTCTTCTCCCCCTCCGATTTTCCCCCCTTCATTCTTCCCCTCCTGCTACATTCTTCTTCTTCTTTTTTTCTTTCTTAACATATATTGCATTATTGGTTTCAGAGGTACAGATCTGAGATTCAACAGTCTTGCACAATTCACAGCGCTTACCAGAACACATACCCACCCCGGTGTCCAACACCCAGTGACCCCATCCCTCCCACCCCAGCCCCCACTCCAGCAACCCTCAGTTTGTTTCCTGAGATTAAGAATTCCTCATATCAGTGAGGTCATATGATACATGTCTTTCTCTGTTTGACTTATTTCGCTCAGCATGATACCCTCCAGTTCCATCCACGTCGTTGCAGATGGCAAGATCTCCTTCCTTTTGATGGCTGCATAATATTCCACTGTATATATATATACGCTTTCTTCTTTATCCATTCATCTGTTGGTGGACATCTTGGCTCTTTCCACAGTTTGGCTATTGTGGACATTAATAGCAAGCGTTCTAACTCGGAGAAACAACACTGAAGAGAAACCGTGCTTTAGCTACCGACGACCTCTGTGTGGGAGGAAGCAGTTTAGGGTGTACGGTGGGTGAGAGCCTGGGGACGGGTTCCGTTTCCTAAAATCGAGGGAGAGACAGGCCGGAGAGAAGGCAGCTCTCAACTCACACCATGGTTATGGGGCTGGTACCGTTGCCCCGGGTGTGTGTGCAGGCTTCATGAGAACCGCCTAACTCGAAGGAAAAACTCGCTGGAGAATCCATGCTTCAGCTAAAAGAGCCGCTCTGGAAGGTGGAAGCATTATGTGGTGTGCGTGCATGAGAGCCCTGCAAGGGAGTCCAAAGGTTTTTGTGAGTGAGCCTCAGGCCCCAGCAGAAGGCAGAACACGACTCCCCATGTGTTTCCTCACGCTAGCACGGCAGCCCCACTTTTGCATGGAAGTCTAACAGCTAGTGTTCTCACTCGAAGAAACAACACTGTAGAGAAACCCTGCTTTAGCTACCGTCGACCTCTAGATGGAGGAAGTATTACACGGAGTACCGTGGCTGAGAGCCTGGGGAACGGGTTCCATACGTGAAACCAAGGGAGAAATAGGTCCGGGCAGAAGGCACCTCTGGACTCAGCTCTTGCTACCTGAAGCTAACACTACTGCTCCATGTGTGCTTGGAATGCTATGTGCTCGACACTGACTGGGAAGAAACAAGCCTGTAAAGAATCCCAGCTGCAGCTCATTCGCCTTCAGGCTACTAACACCAAGAATCAATGCTGTGGCGTTACTGCGCCTTAGCTAACATTGCCGTTCCTGAAGCCGCAGGAGTTGTATAGTGCTCGTGTATGAGAGACCGGGGAAAGGGTCCCAGACGTGAAATGGAGTGAGAAACAGGCCGGTGCGGAAGGCAGCTCTCAACTCACCTCTTGTTTATGAGGCTAGTACCCTTGCCCCGGGTGTGCCTGCAGGCCATAAGCCAACCACCTCACTCAAAGGAACAACTCTGTAGGGAATTCCTGCTTCGGCTAAAAGAGCCATGCCTCAGGGTGGACGCATTGTGTGGTGTGCATGCGTGAGTGCACAGCAAGTGAGTCCAAAACCATTTTCCTTGTGAGACCCAGGCCCCGCAAGAAGCCAGAACACGACTCCCCACTGGCTCCATGAAACTAGTACTGCGGCCCCACTTTTGAATGGAAGTCTAATAGCTAGCTTTCTAACTCGAAGAAACAACACTGTAGAGAAACCGTGCTTTAGCTACCGTCGACCTCTCTGTGGGCGAAGCAGTTTAGGGTGTACTGTGGCTGAGAGCCTGGGGACGGTTTCAATATCGTAATATTGGGGGAGAGACAGGCCGGTACAGAAGGCAGCTCTCAACCCACATCATGGTTATGGGGCTAGTACCGTTGCCCAGGGTGTGTGTGCAGGCTTAAACACAGCCACCTAACTCGAAGGAAAAACTCGGTTGAGAGCCTGTGCTGCAGGTAAAACAGCTGCTCCTGAGGGTGGCAGCATTTTGTTGTGTGCGTGCGTGAGAGCAATGCAAGGGAGTCCAAAGCTTTTTGCGAGTGAGACTCAGGCCCCAGCGAAAGGCAGAACACGACTCCCCATGTGTTTGACCAAGCTAGCACGGCAGCCCCACATTTGCATGGAAGTCTAATAGCTAGCATTCTAACTCGAAGAAACTACACAGTAGAGAAACCGTGCTTTAGCTACCATCGTCCTCTCTGTGGGCGAAGCAGTTTAGGGTGTACTGTGGCTGAGAGCCTGGGGACATTTTCCATTTTGTAAAATCGGGGGAGAGACAGGCCGGTACAGAAGGCAGCTCTCAACTCACATCATGGTTATGGGGCTAGTACCGTTGCCCTGGGTGTGTGTGCAGGCTTAAAGACAGCTACCTAACTCGAAGGAAAAACACGGTAGAGGATCCGTGCTTCAGCTAAAACAGCCGCTCCTGAGGGTGGAAGCATTTGGTTGTGTGCATGCGTGAGAGCACTGCAAGGGAGTCCAAAGTTTCTGCGAGTGAGACTCAGGCCCCAGCAAAAGGCAGAACACGACTCCCCGTGTGTTTCATTTAGCTAGCACTGCGGCCCTACTTTTGCATGGAAGTCTAATCGCTAGCGTTCTCCCTGGAAGAAACAACACGGTAGAGAAACCGTGCTTTAGCTACCATCCACCTCTCTGAGGGAGGAAGCACTTTCCAGGCTACCGTGGGGGAGAGCCTGAGGAACGGGTTCCTTACGGGAAACCGAGGGAGAAGGAGTCCGGGCCAGAAGGCTCCTCTCGACTCAGCTCTTGTTACCTGAAGCGAACACTTCGGCTCCATGTGTGCATAGGAATGCTAAGGGCTCCACACTGATTTGGCAGAAAGAAGCCGGTCAAGAACCCCAGCTTCAGCTCATTCGCCACTCCACAGGGTGGCAGCATTTTCAAGTCCGCTTGAGTGCAAACCTGGGGAAGGGGTCCCAGCAGAATTCGGAGGGAGAAATAAGCATGGGCAGAAGGCACCTATCGACTCAACTCTTGTTTCGGGAAACTAGATCGGCTCTCCCGTGTGTGCGTGGAGTCCTCAGTGCCATCCACGCAACGCAAAGGAACAAAACTGTAGAGAACCCGTGCCTCAGCAAAGATCGCCCTTCCTGAGCGTGGACTTCATCTATTGTGTGTTTTTGTGAAAGCATGAGAAAGGGAACCTAAAGGTAACTCGGAGTGCGAAGCAGGCCTGGAAGGAAGGCTGCTGTCGACTCACCTCTTGTTTGAGGAGATTAGCACTGCTGTACCCTGTGTGCCTGGATGCCTAGTTACCAGGCTCCTAACACCAAGAATCAATCCTATAGAGTGACTGCGCTTGAGTTAACATTGCCGTTCCTGAAGCAGGAGGAATTTGACACTGCTCGTGTACGAGAGACCGGGCAAAGGGTCCCAGACGTGAAATGGAGTGAGAAACAGGCCGGTGCGGAAGGCAGCTCTCAACTCACCTCTTGTTTATGAGGCTAGTACCCTTGCCCCGGGTGTGCCTGCAGGCCATAAGCCAACCACCTCACTCAAAGGAACAACTCTGTAGGGAATTCCTGCTTCGGCTAAAAGAGCCATGCCTCAGGGTGGACGCATTGTGTGGTGTGCATGCGTGAGTGCACAGCAAGTGAGTCCAAAACCATTTTCCTTGTGAGACCCAGGCCCCGCAAGAAGCCAGAACACGACTCCCCACTGGCTCCATGAAACTAGTACTGCGGCCCCACTTTTGAATGGAAGTCTAATAGCTAGCTTTCTAACTCGAAGAAACAACACTGTAGAGAAACCGTGCTTTAGCTACCGTCGACCTCTCTGTGGGCGAAGCAGTTTAGGGTGTACTGTGGCTGAGAGCCTGGGGACGGTTTCAATATCGTAATATCGGGGGAGAGACAGGCCGGTACAGAAGGCAGCTCTCAACCCACATCATGGTTATGGGGCTAGTACCGTTGCCCAGGGTGTGTGTGCAGGCTTAAACACAGCCACCTAACTCGAAGGAAAAACTCGGTTGAGAGCCTGTGCTGCAGGTAAAACAGCTGCTCCTGAGGGTGGCAGCATTTTGTTGTGTGCGTGCGTGAGAGCAATGCAAGGGAGTCCAAAGCTTTTTGCGAGTGAGACTCAGGCCCCAGCGAAAGGCAGAACACGACTCCCCATGTGTTTGACCAAGCTAGCACAGCAGCCCCACATTTGCATGGAAGTCTAATAGCTAGCATTCTAACTCGAAGAAACTACACAGTAGAGAAACCGTGCTTTAGCTACCATCGTCCTCTCTGTGGGCGAAGCAGTTTAGGGTGTACTGTGGCTGAGAGCCTGGGGACATTTTCCATTTTGTAAAATCGGGGGAGAGACAGGCCGGTACAGAAGGCAGCTCTCAACTCACATCATGGTTATGGGGCTAGTACCGTTGCCCTGGGTGTGTGTGCAGGCTTAAAGACAGCTACCTAACTCGAAGGAAAAACACGGTAGAGGATCCGTGCTTCAGCTAAAACAGCCGCTCCTGAGGGTGGAAGCATTTGGTTGTGTGCATGCGTGAGAGCACTGCAAGGGAGTCCAAAGTTTCTGCGAGTGAGACTCAGGCCCCAGCAAAAGGCAGAACACGACTCCCCGTGTGTTTCATTTAGCTAGCACTGCGGCCCTACTTTTGCATGGAAGTCTAATCGCTAGCGTTCTCCCTGGAAGAAACAACACGGTAGAGAAACCGTGCTTTAGCTACCATCCACCTCTCTGAGGGAGGAAGCACTTTCCAGGCTACCGTGGGGGAGAGCCTGAGGAACGGGTTCCTTACGGGAAACCGAGGGAGAAGGAGTCCGGGCCAGAAGGCTCCTCTCGACTCAGCTCTTGTTACCTGAAGCGAACACTTCGGCTCCATGTGTGCATAGGAATGCTAAGGGCTCCACACTGATTTGGCAGAAAGAAGCCGGTCAAGAACCCCAGCTTCAGCTCATTCTCCACTCCACAGGGTGGCAGCATTTTCAAGTCCGCTTGAGTGCAAACCTGGGGAAGGGGTCCCAGCAGAATTCGGAGGGAGAAATAAGCATGGGCAGAAGGCACCTATCGACTCAACTCTTGTTTCGGGAAACTAGATCGGCTCTCCCGTGTGTGCGTGGAGTCCTCAGTGCCATCCACGCAACGCAAAGGAACAAAACTGTAGAGAACCCGTGCCTCAGCAAAGATCGCCCTTCCTGAGCGTGGACTTCATCTATTGTGTGTTTTTGTGAAAGCATGAGAAAGGGAACCTAAAGGTAACTCGGAGTGCGAAGCAGGCCTGGAAGGAAGGCTGCTGTCGACTCACCTCTTGTTTGAGGAGATTAGCACTGCTGTACCCTGTGTGCCTGGATGCCTAGTTACCAGGCTCCTAACACCAAGAATCAATCCTATAGAGTGACTGCGCTTGAGTTAACATTGCCGTTCCTGAAGCAGGAGGAATTTGACACTGCTCGTGTACGAGAGACCGGGCAAAGGGTCCCAGACGTGAAATGGAGTGAGAAACAGGCCGGTGCGGAAGGCAGCTCTCAACTCACCTCTTGTTTATGAGGCTAGTACCCTTGCCCCGGGTGTGCCTGCAGGCCATAAGCCAACCACCTCACTCAAAGGAACAACTCTGTAGGGAATTCCTGCTTCGGCTAAAAGAGCCATGCCTCAGGGTGGACGCATTGTGTGGTGTGCAAGCGTGAGTGCACAGCAAGTGAGTCCAAAACCATTTTCCTTGTGAGACCCAGGCCCCGCAAGAAGCCAGAACACGACTCCCCACTGGCTCCATGAAACTAGTACTGCGGCCCCACTTTTGAATGGAAGTCTAATAGCTAGCTTTCTAACTCGAAGAAACAACACTGTAGAGAAACCGTGCTTTAGCTACCGTCGACCTCTCTGTGGGCGAAGCAGTTTAGGGTGTACTGTGGCTGAGAGCCTGGGGACGGTTTCAATATCGTAATATCGGGGGAGAGACAGGCCGGTACAGAAGGCAGCTCTCAACCCACATCATGGTTATGGGGCTAGTACCGTTGCCCAGGGTGTGTGTGCAGGCTTAAACACAGCCACCTAACTCGAAGGAAAAACTCGGTTGAGAGCCTGTGCTGCAGGTAAAACAGCTGCTCCTGAGGGTGGCAGCATTTTGTTGTGTGCGTGCGTGAGAGCAATGCAAGGGAGTCCAAAGCTTTTTGCGAGTGAGACTCAGGCCCCAGCGAAAGGCAGAACACGACTCCCCATGTGTTTGACCAAGCTAGCACGGCAGCCCCACATTTGCATGGAAGTCTAATAGCTAGCATTCTAACTCGAAGAAACTACACAGTAGAGAAACCGTGCTTTAGCTACCATCGTCCTCTCTGTGGGCGAAGCAGTTTAGGGTGTACTGTGGCTGAGAGCCTGGGGACATTTTCCATTTTGTAAAATCGGGGGAGAGACAGGCCGGTACAGAAGGCAGCTCTCAACTCACATCATGGTTATGGGGCTAGTACCGTTGCCCTGGGTGTGTGTGCAGGCTTAAAGACAGCTACCTAACTCGAAGGAAAAACACGGTAGAGGATCCGTGCTTCAGCTAAAACAGCCGCTCCTGAGGGTGGAAGCATTTGGTTGTGTGCATGCGTGAGAGCACTGCAAGGGAGTCCAAAGTTTCTGCGAGTGAGACTCAGGCCCCAGCAAAAGGCAGAACACGACTCCCCGTGTGTTTCATTTAGCTAGCACTGCGGCCCTACTTTTGCATGGAAGTCTAATCGCTAGCGTTCTCCCTGGAAGAAACAACACGGTAGAGAAACCGTGCTTTAGCTACCATCCACCTCTCTGAGGGAGGAAGCACTTTCCAGGCTACCGTGGGGGAGAGCCTGAGGAACGGGTTCCTTACGGGAAACCGAGGGAGAAGGAGTCCGGGCCAGAAGGCTCCTCTCGACTCAGCTCTTGTTACCTGAAGCGAACACTTCGGCTCCATGTGTGCATAGGAATGCTAAGGGCTCCACACTGATTTGGCAGAAAGAAGCCGGTCAAGAACCCCAGCTTCAGCTCATTCTCCACTCCACAGGGTGGCAGCATTTTCAAGTCCGCTTGAGTGCAAACCTGGGGAAGGGGTCCCAGCAGAATTCGGAGGGAGAAATAAGCATGGGCAGAAGGCACCTATCGACTCAACTCTTGTTTCGGGAAACTAGATCGGCTCTCCCGTGTGTGCGTGGAGTCCTCAGTGCCATCCACGCAACGCAAAGGAACAAAACTGTAGAGAACCCGTGCCTCAGCAAAGATCGCCCTTCCTGAGCGTGGACTTCATCTATTGTGTGTTTTTGTGAAAGCATGAGAAAGGGAACCTAAAGGTAACTCGGAGTGCGAAGCAGGCCTGGAAGGAAGGCTGCTGTCGACTCACCTCTTGTTTGAGGAGATTAGCACTGCTGTACCCTGTGTGCCTGGATGCCTAGTTACCAGGCTCCTAACACCAAGAATCAATCCTATAGAGTGACTGCGCTTGAGTTAACATTGCCGTTCCTGAAGCAGGAGGAATTTGACACTGCTCGTGTACGAGAGACCGGGCAAAGGGTCCCAGACGTGAAATGGAGTGAGAAACAGGCCGGTGCGGAAGGCAGCTCTCAACTCACCTCTTGTTTATGAGGCTAGTACCCTTGCCCCGGGTGTGCCTGCAGGCCATAAGCCAACCACCTCACTCAAAGGAACAACTCTGTAGGGAATTCCTGCTTCGGCTAAAAGAGCCATGCCTCAGGGTGGACGCATTGTGTGGTGTGCATGCGTGAGTGCACAGCAAGTGAGTCCAAAACCATTTTCCTTGTGAGACCCAGGCCCCGCAAGAAGCCAGAACACGACTCCCCACTGGCTCCATGAAACTAGTACTGCGGCCCCACTTTTGAATGGAAGTCTAATAGCTAGCTTTCTAACTCGAAGAAACAACACTGTAGAGAAACCGTGCTTTAGCTACCGTCGACCTCTCTGTGGGCGAAGCAGTTTAGGGTGTACTGTGGCTGAGAGCCTGGGGACGGTTTCAATATCGTAATATCGGGGGAGAGACAGGCCGGTACAGAAGGCAGCTCTCAACCCACATCATGGTTATGGGGCTAGTACCGTTGCCCAGGGTGTGTGTGCAGGCTTAAACACAGCCACCTAACTCGAAGGAAAAACTCGGTTGAGAGCCTGTGCTGCAGGTAAAACAGCTGCTCCTGAGGGTGGCAGCATTTTGTTGTGTGCGTGCGTGAGAGCAATGCAAGGGAGTCCAAAGCTTTTTGCGAGTGAGACTCAGGCCCCAGCGAAAGGCAGAACACGACTCCCCATGTGTTTGACCAAGCTAGCACGGCAGCCCCACATTTGCATGGAAGTCTAATAGCTAGCATTCTAACTCGAAGAAACTACACAGTAGAGAAACCGTGCTTTAGCTACCATCGTCCTCTCTGTGGGCGAAGCAGTTTAGGGTGTACTGTGGCTGAGAGCCTGGGGACATTTTCCATTTTGTAAAATCGGGGGAGAGACAGGCCGGTACAGAAGGCAGCTCTCAACTCACATCATGGTTATGGGGCTAGTACCGTTGCCCTGGGTGTGTGTGCAGGCTTAAAGACAGCTACCTAACTCGAAGGAAAAACACGGTAGAGGATCCGTGCTTCAGCTAAAACAGCCGCTCCTGAGGGTGGAAGCATTTGGTTGTGTGCATGCGTGAGAGCACTGCAAGGGAGTCCAAAGTTTCTGCGAGTGAGACTCAGGCCCCAGCAAAAGGCAGAACACGACTCCCCGTGTGTTTCATTTAGCTAGCACTGCGGCCCTACTTTTGCATGGAAGTCTAATCGCTAGCGTTCTCCCTGGAAGAAACAACACGGTAGAGAAACCGTGCTTTAGCTACCATCCACCTCTCTGAGGGAGGAAGCACTTTCCAGGCTACCGTGGGGGAGAGCCTGAGGAACGGGTTCCTTACGGGAAACCGAGGGAGAAGGAGTCCGGGCCAGAAGGCTCCTCTCGACTCAGCTCTTGTTACCTGAAGCGAACACTTCGGCTCCATGTGTGCATAGGAATGCTAAGGGCTCCACACTGATTTGGCAGAAAGAAGCCGGTCAAGAACCCCAGCTTCAGCTCATTCTCCACTCCACAGGGTGGCAGCATTTTCAAGTCCGCTTGAGTGCAAACCTGGGGAAG
The DNA here is from genome assembly GCF_964656455.1 of Halichoerus grypus. Lineage (NCBI taxonomy): Eukaryota > Metazoa > Chordata > Mammalia > Carnivora > Phocidae > Halichoerus > Halichoerus grypus. Next base: position 67,412,162 of record NC_135722.1, on the reverse strand, counting down.
GGGTCCCAGCAGAATTCGGAGGGAGAAATAAGCATGGGCAGAAGGCACCTATCGACTCAACTCTTGTTTCGGGAAACTAGATCGGCTCTCCCGTGTGTGCGTGGAGTCCTCAGTGTCATCCACGCAACGCAAAGGAACAAAACTGTAGAGAACCCGTGCCTCAGCAAAGATCGCCCTTCCTGAGCGTGGACTTCATCTATTGTGTGTTTTTGTGAAAGCATGAGAAAGGGAACCTAAAGGTAACTCGGAGTGCGAAGCAGGCCTGGAAGGAAGGCTGCTGTCGACTCACCTCTTGTTTGAGGAGATTAGCACTGCTGTACCCTGTGTGCCTGGATGCCTAGTTACCAGGCTCCTAACACCAAGAATCAATCCTATAGAGTGACTGCGCTTGAGTTAACATTGCCGTTCCTGAAGCAGGAGGAATTTGACACTGCTCGTGTACGAGAGACCGGGCAAAGGGTCCCAGACGTGAAATGGAGTGAGAAACAGGCCGGTGCGGAAGGCAGCTCTCAACTCACCTCTTGTTTATGAGGCTAGTACCCTTGCCCCGGGTGTGCCTGCAGGCCATAAGCCAACCACCTCACTCAAAGGAACAACTCTGTAGGGAATTCCTGCTTCGGCTAAAAGAGCCATGCCTCAGGGTGGACGCATTGTGTGGTGTGCATGCGTGAGTGCACAGCAAGTGAGTCCAAAACCATTTTCCTTGTGAGACCCAGGCCCCGCAAGAAGCCAGAACACGACTCCCCACTGGCTCCATGAAACTAGTACTGCGGCCCCACTTTTGAATGGAAGTCTAATAGCTAGCTTTCTAACTCGAAGAAACAACACTGTAGAGAAACCGTGCTTTAGCTACCGTCGACCTCTCTGTGGGCGAAGCAGTTTAGGGTGTACTGTGGCTGAGAGCCTGGGGACGGTTTCAATATCGTAATATCGGGGGAGAGACAGGCCGGTACAGAAGGCAGCTCTCAACCCACATCATGGTTATGGGGCTAGTACCGTTGCCCAGGGTGTGTGTGCAGGCTTAAACGAAGCCACCTAACTCGAAGGAAAAACTCGGTTGAGAGCCTGTGCTGCAGGTAAAACAGCTGCTCCTGAGGGTGGCAGCATTTTGTTGTGTGCGTGCGTGAGAGCACTGCAAGGGAGTCCAGACCCATTTTCCGTGTGGGACTCAGGCCCCGGCAGAAGACAGAACACGACTCCCCACTTGTTTCATGAAGCTAGCACGGCGGCCCCACTTTTGCATGGAAGTCGAATAGCAAGCGTTCTTTTTTATTATTCTTAGGAAATGTTTTTATTGTTATGTTAATCCCCATACATTACATCATTAGTTTGAGATATAGCGTTCCATGATTCCTTGTTTGTGCATAACACCCAGTGCTCCATGCAGATCGTGCCCTGCTCAATACCCATCACCAGGCTAACCCATCCTCCCACCCCCCTCCCCTCTAGAACCCTCAGTTTGTTTTTCAGAGTCCATCGTCTCTCATGGTTCTTCTCCCCCTCCGATTTTCCCCCCTTCATTCTTCCCCTCCTGCTACATTCTTCTTCTTCTTTTTTTCTTTCTTAACATATATTGCATTATTGGTTTCAGAGGTACAGATCTGAGATTCAACAGTCTTGCACAATTCACAGCGCTTACCAGAACACATACCCACCCCGGTGTCCAACACCCAGTGACCCCATCCCTCCCACCCCAGCCCCCACTCCAGCAACCCTCAGTTTGTTTCCTGAGATTAAGAATTCCTCATATCAGTGAGGTCATATGATACATGTCTTTCTCTGTTTGACTTATTTCGCTCAGCATGATACCCTCCAGTTCCATCCACGTCGTTGCAGATGGCAAGATCTCCTTCCTTTTGATGGCTGCATAATATTCCACTGTATATATATATACGCTTTCTTCTTTATCCATTCATCTGTTGGTGGACATCTTGGCTCTTTCCACAGTTTGGCTATTGTGGACATTAATAGCAAGCGTTCTAACTCGGAGAAACAACACTGAAGAGAAACCGTGCTTTAGCTACCGACGACCTCTGTGTGGGAGGAAGCAGTTTAGGGTGTACGGTGGGTGAGAGCCTGGGGACGGGTTCCGTTTCCTAAAATCGAGGGAGAGACAGGCCGGAGAGAAGGCAGCTCTCAACTCACACCATGGTTATGGGGCTGGTACCGTTGCCCCGGGTGTGTGTGCAGGCTTCATGAGAACCGCCTAACTCGAAGGAAAAACTCGCTGGAGAATCCATGCTTCAGCTAAAAGAGCCGCTCTGGAAGGTGGAAGCATTATGTGGTGTGCGTGCATGAGAGCCCTGCAAGGGAGTCCAAAGGTTTTTGTGAGTGAGCCTCAGGCCCCAGCAGAAGGCAGAACACGACTCCCCATGTGTTTCCTCACGCTAGCACGGCAGCCCCACTTTTGCATGGAAGTCTAACAGCTAGTGTTCTCACTCGAAGAAACAACACTGTAGAGAAACCCTGCTTTAGCTACCGTCGACCTCTAGATGGAGGAAGTATTACACGGAGTACCGTGGCTGAGAGCCTGGGGAACGGGTTCCATACGTGAAACCAAGGGAGAAATAGGTCCGGGCAGAAGGCACCTCTGGACTCAGCTCTTGCTACCTGAAGCTAACACTACTGCTCCATGTGTGCTTGGAATGCTATGTGCTCGACACTGACTGGGAAGAAACAAGCCTGTAAAGAATCCCAGCTGCAGCTCATTCGCCTTCAGGCTACTAACACCAAGAATCAATGCTGTGGCGTTACTGCGCCTTAGCTAACATTGCCGTTCCTGAAGCCGCAGGAGTTGTATAGTGCTCGTGTATGAGAGACCGGGGAAAGGGTCCCAGACGTGAAATGGAGTGAGAAACAGGCCGGTGCGGAAGGCAGCTCTCAACTCACCTCTTGTTTATGAGGCTAGTACCCTTGCCCCGGGTGTGCCTGCAGGCCATAAGCCAACCACCTCACTCAAAGGAACAACTCTGTAGGGAATTCCTGCTTCGGCTAAAAGAGCCATGCCTCAGGGTGGACGCATTGTGTGGTGTGCATGCGTGAGTGCACAGCAAGTGAGTCCAAAACCATTTTCCTTGTGAGACCCAGGCCCCGCAAGAAGCCAGAACACGACTCCCCACTGGCTCCATGAAACTAGTACTGCGGCCCCACTTTTGAATGGAAGTCTAATAGCTAGCTTTCTAACTCGAAGAAACAACACTGTAGAGAAACCGTGCTTTAGCTACCGTCGACCTCTCTGTGGGCGAAGCAGTTTAGGGTGTACTGTGGCTGAGAGCCTGGGGACGGTTTCAATATCGTAATATCGGGGGAGAGACAGGCCGGTACAGAAGGCAGCTCTCAACCCACATCATGGTTATGGGGCTAGTACCGTTGCCCAGGGTGTGTGTGCAGGCTTAAACACAGCCACCTAACTCGAAGGAAAAACTCGGTTGAGAGCCTGTGCTGCAGGTAAAACAGCTGCTCCTGAGGGTGGCAGCATTTTGTTGTGTGCGTGCGTGAGAGCAATGCAAGGGAGTCCAAAGCTTTTTGCGAGTGAGACTCAGGCCCCAGCGAAAGGCAGAACACGACTCCCCATGTGTTTGACCAAGCTAGCACGGCAGCCCCACATTTGCATGGAAGTCTAATAGCTAGCATTCTAACTCGAAGAAACTACACAGTAGAGAAACCGTGCTTTAGCTACCATCGTCCTCTCTGTGGGCGAAGCAGTTTAGGGTGTACTGTGGCTGAGAGCCTGGGGACATTTTCCATTTTGTAAAATCGGGGGAGAGACAGGCCGGTACAGAAGGCAGCTCTCAACTCACATCATGGTTATGGGGCTAGTACCGTTGCCCTGGGTGTGTGTGCAGGCTTAAAGACAGCTACCTAACTCGAAGGAAAAACACGGTAGAGGATCCGTGCTTCAGCTAAAACAGCCGCTCCTGAGGGTGGAAGCATTTGGTTGTGTGCATGCGTGAGAGCACTGCAAGGGAGTCCAAAGTTTCTGCGAGTGAGACTCAGGCCCCAGCAAAAGGCAGAACACGACTCCCCGTGTGTTTCATTTAGCTAGCACTGCGGCCCTACTTTTGCATGGAAGTCTAATCGCTAGCGTTCTCCCTGGAAGAAACAACACGGTAGAGAAACCGTGCTTTAGCTACCATCCACCTCTCTGAGGGAGGAAGCACTTTCCAGGCTACCGTGGGGGAGAGCCTGAGGAACGGGTTCCTTACGGGAAACCGAGGGAGAAGGAGTCCGGGCCAGAAGGCTCCTCTCGACTCAGCTCTTGTTACCTGAAGCGAACACTTCGGCTCCATGTGTGCATAGGAATGCTAAGGGCTCCACACTGATTTGGCAGAAAGAAGCCGGTCAAGAACCCCAGCTTCAGCTCATTCTCCACTCCACAGGGTGGCAGCATTTTCAAGTCCGCTTGAGTGCAAACCTGGGGAAGGGGTCCCAGCAGAATTCGGAGGGAGAAATAAGCATGGGCAGAAGGCACCTATCGACTCAACTCTTGTTTCGGGAAACTAGATCGGCTCTCCCGTGTGTGCGTGGAGTCCTCAGTGCCATCCACGCAACGCAAAGGAACAAAACTGTAGAGAACCCGTGCCTCAGCAAAGATCGCCCTTCCTGAGCGTGGACTTCATCTATTGTGTGTTTTTGTGAAAGCATGAGAAAGGGAACCTAAAGGTAACTCGGAGTGCGAAGCAGGCCTGGAAGGAAGGCTGCTGTCGACTCACCTCTTGTTTGAGGAGATTAGCACTGCTGTACCCTGTGTGCCTGGATGCCTAGTTACCAGGCTCCTAACACCAAGAATCAATCCTATAGAGTGACTGCGCTTGAGTTAACATTGCCGTTCCTGAAGCAGGAGGAATTTGACACTGCTCGTGTACGAGAGACCGGGCAAAGGGTCCCAGACGTGAAATGGAGTGAGAAACAGGCCGGTGCGGAAGGCAGCTCTCAACTCACCTCTTGTTTATGAGGCTAGTACCCTTGCCCCGGGTGTGCCTGCAGGCCATAAGCCAACCACCTCACTCAAAGGAACAACTCTGTAGGGAATTCCTGCTTCGGCTAAAAGAGCCATGCCTCAGGGTGGACGCATTGTGTGGTGTGCATGCGTGAGTGCACAGCAAGTGAGTCCAAAACCATTTTCCTTGTGAGACCCAGGCCCCGCAAGAAGCCAGAACACGACTCCCCACTGGCTCCATGAAACTAGTACTGCGGCCCCACTTTTGAATGGAAGTCTAATAGCTAGCTTTCTAACTCGAAGAAACAACACTGTAGAGAAACCGTGCTTTAGCTACCGTCGACCTCTCTGTGGGCGAAGCAGTTTAGGGTGTACTGTGGCTGAGAGCCTGGGGACGGTTTCAATATCGTAATATCGGGGGAGAGACAGGCCGGTACAGAAGGCAGCTCTCAACCCACATCATGGTTATGGGGCTAGTACCGTTGCCCAGGGTGTGTGTGCAGGCTTAAACGAAGCCACCTAACTCGAAGGAAAAACTCGGTTGAGAGCCTGTGCTGCAGGTAAAACAGCTGCTCCTGAGGGTGGCAGCATTTTGTTGTGTGCGTGCGTGAGAGCACTGCAAGGGAGTCCAGACCCATTTTCCGTGTGGGACTCAGGCCCCGGCAGAAGACAGAACACGACTCCCCACTTGTTTCATGAAGCTAGCACTGCGGCCCCACTTTTGCATGGAAGTCGAATAGCAAGCGTTCTTTTTTATTATTATTATGAAATGTTTTTATTGTTATGTTAATCCCCATACATTACATCATTAGTTTGAGATATAGCGTTCCATGATTCCTTGTTTGTGCATAACACCCAGTGCTCCATGCAGATCGTGCCCTGCTCAATACCCATCACCAGGCTAACCCATCCTCCCACCCCCCTCCCCTCTAGAACCCTCAGTTTGTTTTACAGAGTCCATCGTCTCTCATGGTTCTTCTCCCCCTCCGATTTTCCCCCCTTCATTCTTCCCCTCCTGCTACATTCTTCTTCTTCTTTTTTTCTTTCTTAACATATATTGCATTATTTGTTTCAGAGGTACAGATCTGAGATTCAACAGTCTTGCACAATTCACAGCGCTTACCAGAACACATACCCTCCCCAGTGTCCAACACCCAGTGACCCCATCCCTCCCACCCCAGCCCCCACTCCAGCAACCCTCAGTTTGTTTCCTGAGATTAAGAATTCCTCATATCAGTGAGGTCATATGATACATGTCTTTCTCTGTTTGACTTATTTCGCTCAGCATGATACCCTCCAGTTCCATCCACGTCGTTGCAGATGGCAAGATCTCCTTCCTTTTGATGGCTGCATAATATTCCACTGTATATATATATATACGCTTTCTTCTTTATCCATTCATCTGTTGGTGGACATCTTGGCTCTTTCCACAGTTTGGCTATTGTGGACATTAATAGCAAGCGTTCTAACTCGGAGAAACAACACTGAAGAGAAACCGTGCTTTAGCTACCGACGACCTCTGTGTGGGAGGAAGCAGTTTAGGGTGTACGGTGGGTGAGAGCCTGGGGACGGGTTCCGTTTCCTAAAATCGAGGGAGAGACAGGCCGGAGAGAAGGCAGCTCTCAACTCACACCATGGTTATGGGGCTGGTACCGTTGCCCCGGGTGTGTGTGCAGGCTTCATGAAAACCGCCTAACTCGAAGGAAAACCTCGCTGGAGAATCCATGCTTCAGCTAAAAGAGCCGCTCTTGAAGGTGGAAGCATTATGTTGTGTGCGTCCATGAGAGCCCTGCAAGGGAGTCCAAAGCTTTTTGTGAGTGAGCCTCAGGCCCCAGCAGAAGGCAGAACACGACTCCCCATGTGTTTCCTCACGCTAGCACGGCAGCCCCACTTTTGCATGGAAGTCTAACAGCTAGTGTTCTCACTCGAAGAAACAACACTGTAGAGAAACCCTGCTTTAGCTACCGTCGACCTCTAGATGGAGGAAGTATTACACGGAGTACCGTGGCTGAGAGCCTGGGGAACGGGTTCCATACGTGAAACCAAGGGAGAAATAGGTCCGGGCAGAAGGCACCTCTGGACTCAGCTCTTGCTACCTGAAGCTAACACTACTGCTCCATGTGTGCTTGGAATGCTATGTGCTCGACACTGACTGGGAAGAAAGAAGCCTGTAAAGAATCCCAGATGCAGCTCCTTCGCCTACCAGGCTACTAACACCAAGAATCAATGCTGTGGCGTTACTGCGCTTGAGCTAACATTGCCGTTCCTGAAGCCGCAGGAGTTGTATAGTGCTCGTGTATGAGAGACCGGGGAAAGGGTCCCAGACGTGAAATGGAGTGAGAAACAGGCCGGTGCGGAAGGCAGCTCTCAACTCACCTCTTGTTTATGAGGCTAGTACCCTTGCCCCGGGTGTGCCTGCAGGCCATAAGCCAACCACCTCACTCAAAGGAACAACTCTGTAGGGAATTCCTGCTTCGGCTAAAAGAGCCATGCCTCAGGGTGGACGCATTGTGTGGTGTGCATGCGTGAGTGCACAGCAAGTGAGTCCAAAACCATTTTCCTTGTGAGACCCAGGCCCCGCAAGAAGCCAGAACACGACTCCCCACTGGCTCCATGAAACTAGTACTGCGGCCCCACTTTTGAATGGAAGTCTAATAGCTAGCTTTCTAACTCGAAGAAACAACACTGTAGAGAAACCGTGCTTTAGCTACCGTCGACCTCTCTGTGGGCGAAGCAGTTTAGGGTGTACTGTGGCTGAGAGCCTGGGGACGGTTTCAATATCGTAATATCGGGGGAGAGACAGGCCGGTACAGAAGGCAGCTCTCAACCCACATCATGGTTATGGGGCTAGTACCGTTGCCCAGGGTGTGTGTGCAGGCTTAAACACAGCCACCTAACTCGAAGGAAAAACTCGGTTGAGAGCCTGTGCTGCAGGTAAAACAGCTGCTCCTGAGGGTGGCAGCATTTTGTTGTGTGCGTGCGTGAGAGCAATGCAAGGGAGTCCAAAGCTTTTTGCGAGTGAGACTCAGGCCCCAGCGAAAGGCAGAACACGACTCCCCATGTGTTTGACCAAGCTAGCACAGCAGCCCCACATTTGCATGGAAGTCTAATAGCTAGCATTCTAACTCGAAGAAACTACACAGTAGAGAAACCGTGCTTTAGCTACCATCGTCCTCTCTGTGGGCGAAGCAGTTTAGGGTGTACTGTGGCTGAGAGCCTGGGGACATTTTCCATTTTGTAAAATCGGGGGAGAGACAGGCCGGTACAGAAGGCAGCTCTCAACTCACATCATGGTTATGGGGCTAGTACCGTTGCCCTGGGTGTGTGTGCAGGCTTAAAGACAGCTACCTAACTCGAAGGAAAAACACGGTAGAGGATCCGTGCTTCAGCTAAAACAGCCGCTCCTGAGGGTGGAAGCATTTGGTTGTGTGCATGCGTGAGAGCACTGCAAGGGAGTCCAAAGTTTCTGCGAGTGAGACTCAGGCCCCAGCAAAAGGCAGAACACGACTCCCCGTGTGTTTCATTTAGCTAGCACTGCGGCCCTACTTTTGCATGGAAGTCTAATCGCTAGCGTTCTCCCTGGAAGAAACAACACGGTAGAGAAACCGTGCTTTAGCTACCATCCACCTCTCTGAGGGAGGAAGCACTTTCCAGGCTACCGTGGGGGAGAGCCTGAGGAACGGGTTCCTTACGGGAAACCGAGGGAGAAGGAGTCCGGGCCAGAAGGCTCCTCTCGACTCAGCTCTTGTTACCTGAAGCGAACACTTCGGCTCCATGTGTGCATAGGAATGCTAAGGGCTCCACACTGATTTGGCAGAAAGAAGCCGGTCAAGAACCCCAGCTTCAGCTCATTCTCCACTCCACAGGGTGGCAGCATTTTCAAGTCCGCTTGAGTGCAAACCTGGGGAAGGGGTCCCAGCAGAATTCGGAGGGAGAAATAAGCATGGGCAGAAGGCACCTATCGACTCAACTCTTGTTTCGGGAAACTAGATCGGCTCTCCCGTGTGTGCGTGGAGTCCTCAGTGCCATCCACGCAACGCAAAGGAACAAAACTGTAGAGAACCCGTGCCTCAGCAAAGATCGCCCTTCCTGAGCGTGGACTTCATCTATTGTGTGTTTTTGTGAAAGCATGAGAAAGGGAACCTAAAGGTAACTCGGAGTGCGAAGCAGGCCTGGAAGGAAGGCTGCTGTCGACTCACCTCTTGTTTGAGGAGATTAGCACTGCTGTACCCTGTGTGCCTGGATGCCTAGTTACCAGGCTCCTAACACCAAGAATCAATCCTATAGAGTGACTGCGCTTGAGTTAACATTGCCGTTCCTGAAGCAGGAGGAATTTGACACTGCTCGTGTACGAGAGACCGGGCAAAGGGTCCCAGACGTGAAATGGAGTGAGAAACAGGCCGGTGCGGAAGGCAGCTCTCAACTCACCTCTTGTTTATGAGGCTAGTACCCTTGCCCCGGGTGTGCCTGCAGGCCATAAGCCAACCACCTCACTCAAAGGAACAACTCTGTAGGGAATTCCTGCTTCGGCTAAAAGAGCCATGCCTCAGGGTGGACGCATTGTGTGGTGTGCAAGCGTGAGTGCACAGCAAGTGAGTCCAAAACCATTTTCCTTGTGAGACCCAGGCCCCGCAAGAAGCCAGAACACGACTCCCCACTGGCTCCATGAAACTAGTACTGCGGCCCCACTTTTGAATGGAAGTCTAATAGCTAGCTTTCTAACTCGAAGAAACAACACTGTAGAGAAACCGTGCTTTAGCTACCGTCGACCTCTCTGTGGGCGAAGCAGTTTAGGGTGTACTGTGGCTGAGAGCCTGGGGACGGTTTCAATATCGTAATATCGGGGGAGAGACAGGCCGGTACAGAAGGCAGCTCTCAACCCACATCATGGTTATGGGGCTAGTACCGTTGCCCAGGGTGTGTGTGCAGGCTTAAACACAGCCACCTAACTCGAAGGAAAAACTCGGTTGAGAGCCTGTGCTGCAGGTAAAACAGCTGCTCCTGAGGGTGGCAGCATTTTGTTGTGTGCGTGCGTGAGAGCAATGCAAGGGAGTCCAAAGCTTTTTGCGAGTGAGACTCAGGCCCCAGCGAAAGGCAGAACACGACTCCCCATGTGTTTGACCAAGCTAGCACGGCAGCCCCACATTTGCATGGAAGTCTAATAGCTAGCATTCTAACTCGAAGAAACTACACAGTAGAGAAACCGTGCTTTAGCTACCATCGTCCTCTCTGTGGGCGAAGCAGTTTAGGGTGTACTGTGGCTGAGAGCCTGGGGACATTTTCCATTTTGTAAAATCGGGGGAGAGACAGGCCGGTACAGAAGGCAGCTCTCAACTCACATCATGGTTATGGGGCTAGTACCGTTGCCCTGGGTGTGTGTGCAGGCTTAAAGACAGCTACCTAACTCGAAGGAAAAACACGGTAGAGGATCCGTGCTTCAGCTAAAACAGCCGCTCCTGAGGGTGGAAGCATTTGGTTGTGTGCATGCGTGAGAGCACTGCAAGGGAGTCCAAAGTTTCTGCGAGTGAGACTCAGGCCCCAGCAAAAGGCAGAACACGACTCCCCGTGTGTTTCATTTAGCTAGCACTGCGGCCCTACTTTTGCATGGAAGTCTAATCGCTAGCGTTCTCCCTGGAAGAAACAACACGGTAGAGAAACCGTGCTTTAGCTACCATCCACCTCTCTGAGGGAGGAAGCACTTTCCAGGCTACCGTGGGGGAGAGCCTGAGGAACGGGTTCCTTACGGGAAACCGAGGGAGAAGGAGTCCGGGCCAGAAGGCTCCTCTCGACTCAGCTCTTGTTACCTGAAGCGAACACTTCGGCTCCATGTGTGCATAGGAATGCTAAGGGCTCCACACTGATTTGGCAGAAAGAAGCCGGTCAAGAACCCCAGCTTCAGCTCATTCTCCACTCCACAGGGTGGCAGCATTTTCAAGTCCGCTTGAGTGCAAACCTGGGGAAGGGGTCCCAGCAGAATTCGGAGGGAGAAATAAGCATGGGCAGAAGGCACCTATCGACTCAACTCTTGTTTCGGGAAACTAGATCGGCTCTCCCGTGTGTGCGTGGAGTCCTCAGTGCCATCCACGCAACGCAAAGGAACAAAACTGTAGAGAACCCGTGCCTCAGCAAAGATCGCCCTTCCTGAGCGTGGACTTCATCTATTGTGTGTTTTTGTGAAAGCATGAGAAAGGGAACCTAAAGGTAACTCGGAGTGCGAAGCAGGCCTGGAAGGAAGGCTGCTGTCGACTCACCTCTTGTTTGAGGAGATTAGCACTGCTGTACCCTGTGTGCCTGGATGCCTAGTTACCAGGCTCCTAACACCAAGAATCAATCCTATAGAGTGACTGCGCTTGAGTTAACATTGCCGTTCCTGAAGCAGGAGGAATTTGACACTGCTCGTGTACGAGAGACCGGGCAAAGGGTCCCAGACGTGAAATGGAGTGAGAAACAGGCCGGTGCGGAAGGCAGCTCTCAACTCACCTCTTGTTTATGAGGCTAGTACCCTTGCCCCGGGTGTGCCTGCAGGCCATAAGCCAACCACCTCACTCAAAGGAACAACTCTGTAGGGAATTCCTGCTTCGGCTAAAAGAGCCATGCCTCAGGGTGGACGCATTGTGTGGTGTGCATGCGTGAGTGCACAGCAAGTGAGTCCAAAACCATTTTCCTTGTGAGACCCAGGCCCCGCAAGAAGCCAGAACACGACTCCCCACTGGCTCCATGAAACTAGTACTGCGGCCCCACTTTTGAATGGAAGTCTAATAGCTAGCTTTCTAACTCGAAGAAACAACACTGTAGAGAAACCGTGCTTTAGCTACCGTCGACCTCTCTGTGGGCGAAGCAGTTTAGGGTGTACTGTGGCTGAGAGCCTGGGGACGGTTTCAATATCGTAATATCGGGGGAGAGACAGGCCGGTACAGAAGGCAGCTCTCAACCCACATCATGGTTATGGGGCTAGTACCGTTGCCCAGGGTGTGTGTGCAGGCTTAAACACAGCCACCTAACTCGAAGGAAAAACTCGGTTGAGAGCCTGTGCTGCAGGTAAAACAGCTGCTCCTGAGGGTGGCAGCATTTTGTTGTGTGCGTGCGTGAGAGCAATGCAAGGGAGTCCAAAGCTTTTTGCGAGTGAGACTCAGGCCCCAGCGAAAGGCAGAACACGACTCCCCATGTGTTTGACCAAGCTAGCACGGCAGCCCCACATTTGCATGGAAGTCTAATAGCTAGCATTCTAACTCGAAGAAACTACACAGTAGAGAAACCGTGCTTTAGCTACCATCGTCCTCTCTGTGGGCGAAGCAGTTTAGGGTGTACTGTGGCTGAGAGCCTGGGGACATTTTCCATTTTGTAAAATCGGGGGAGAGACAGGCCGGTACAGAAGGCAGCTCTCAACTCACATCATGGTTATGGGGCTAGTACCGTTGCCCTGGGTGTGTGTGCAGGCTTAAAGACAGCTACCTAACTCGAAGGAAAAACACGGTAGAGGATCCGTGCTTCAGCTAAAACAGCCGCTCCTGAGGGTGGAAGCATTTGGTTGTGTGCATGCGTGAGAGCACTGCAAGGGAGTCCAAAGTTTCTGCGAGTGAGACTCAGGCCCCAGCAAAAGGCAGAACACGACTCCCCGTGTGTTTCATTTAGCTAGCACTGCGGCCCTACTTTTGCATGGAAGTCTAATCGCTAGCGTTCTCCCTGGAAGAAACAACACGGTAGAGAAACCGTGCTTTAGCTACCATCCACCTCTCTGAGGGAGGAAGCACTTTCCAGGCTACCGTGGGGGAGAGCCTGAGGAACGGGTTCCTTACGGGAAACCGAGGGAGAAGGAGTCCGGGCCAGAAGGCTCCTCTCGACTCAGCTCTTGTTACCTGAAGCGAACACTTCGGCTCCATGTGTGCATAGGAATGCTAAGGGCTCCACACTGATTTGGCAGAAAGAAGCCGGTCAAGAACCCCAGCTTCAGCTCATTCTCCACTCCACAGGGTGGCAGCATTTTCAAGTCCGCTTGAGTGCAAACCTGGGGAAGGGGTCCCAGCAGAATTCGGAGGGAGAAATAAGCATGGGCAGAAGGCACCTATCGACTCAACTCTTGTTTCGGGAAACTAGATCGGCTCTCCCGTGTGTGCGTGGAGTCCTCAGTGTCATCCACGCAACGCAAAGGAACAAAACTGTAGAGAACCCGTGCCTCAGCAAAGATCGCCCTTCCTGAGCGTGGACTTCATCTATTGTGTGTTTTTGTGAAAGCATGAGAAAGGGAACCTAAAGGTAACTCGGAGTGCGAAGCAGGCCTGGAAGGAAGGCTGCTGTCGACTCACCTCTTGTTTGAGGAGATTAGCACTGCTGTACCCTGTGTGCCTGGATGCCTAGTTACCAGGCTCCTAACACCAAGAATCAATCCTATAGAGTGACTGCGCTTGAGTTAACATTGCCGTTCCTGAAGCAGGAGGAATTTGACACTGCTCGTGTACGAGAGACCGGGCAAAGGGTCCCAGACGTGAAATGGAGTGAGAAACAGGCCGGTGCGGAAGGCAGCTCTCAACTCACCTCTTGTTTATGAGGCTAGTACCCTTGCCCCGGGTGTGCCTGCAGGCCATAAGCCAACCACCTCACTCAAAGGAACAACTCTGTAGGGAATTCCTGCTTCGGCTAAAAGAGCCATGCCTCAGGGTGGACGCATTGTGTGGTGTGCATGCGTGAGTGCACAGCAAGTGAGTCCAAAACCATTTTCCTTGTGAGACCCAGGCCCCGCAAGAAGCCAGAACACGACTCCCCACTGGCTCCATGAAACTAGTACTGCGGCCCCACTTTTGAATGGAAGTCTAATAGCTAGCTTTCTAACTCGAAGAAACAACACTGTAGAGAAACCGTGCTTTAGCTACCGTCGACCTCTCTGTGGGCGAAGCAGTTTAGGGTGTACTGTGGCTGAGAGCCTGGGGACGGTTTCAATATCGTAATATCGGGGGAGAGACAGGCCGGTACAGAAGGCAGCTCTCAACCCACATCATGGTTATGGGGCTAGTACCGTTGCCCAGGGTGTGTGTGCAGGCTTAAACGAAGCCACCTAACTCGAAGGAAAAACTCGGTTGAGAGCCTGTGCTGCAGGTAAAACAGCTGCTCCTGAGGGTGGCAGCATTTTGTTGTGTGCGTGCGTGAGAGCACTGCAAGGGAGTCCAGACCCATTTTCCGTGTGGGACTCAGGCCCCGGCAGAAGACAGAACACGACTCCCCACTTGTTTCATGAAGCTAGCACGGCGGCCCCACTTTTGCATGGAAGTCGAATAGCAAGCGTTCTTTTTTATTATTCTTAGGAAATGTTTTTATTGTTATGTTAATCCCCATACATTACATCATTAGTTTGAGATATAGCGTTCCATGATTCCTTGTTTGTGCATAACACCCAGTGCTCCATGCAGATCGTGCCCTGCTCAATACCCATCACCAGGCTAACCCATCCTCCCACCCCCCTCCCCTCTAGAACCCTCAGTTTGTTTTTCAGAGTCCATCGTCTCTCATGGTTCTTCTCCCCCTCCGATTTTCCCCCCTTCATTCTTCCCCTCCTGCTACATTCTTCTTCTTCTTTTTTTCTTTCTTAACATATATTGCATTATTGGTTTCAGAGGTACAGATCTGAGATTCAACAGTCTTGCACAATTCACAGCGCTTACCAGAACACATACCCACCCCGGTGTCCAACACCCAGTGACCCCATCCCTCCCACCCCAGCCCCCACTCCAGCAACCCTCAGTTTGTTTCCTGAGATTAAGAATTCCTCATATCAGTGAGGTCATATGATACATGTCTTTCTCTGTTTGACTTATTTCGCTCAGCATGATACCCTCCAGTTCCATCCACGTCGTTGCAGATGGCAAGATCTCCTTCCTTTTGATGGCTGCATAATATTCCACTGTATATATATATACGCTTTCTTCTTTATCCATTCATCTGTTGGTGGACATCTTGGCTCTTTCCACAGTTTGGCTATTGTGGACATTAATAGCAAGCGTTCTAACTCGGAGAAACAACACTGAAGAGAAACCGTGCTTTAGCTACCGACGACCTCTGTGTGGGAGGAAGCAGTTTAGGGTGTACGGTGGGTGAGAGCCTGGGGACGGGTTCCGTTTCCTAAAATCGAGGGAGAGACAGGCCGGAGAGAAGGCAGCTCTCAACTCACACCATGGTTATGGGGCTGGTACCGTTGCCCCGGGTGTGTGTGCAGGCTTCATGAGAACCGCCTAACTCGAAGGAAAAACTCGCTGGAGAATCCATGCTTCAGCTAAAAGAGCCGCTCTGGAAGGTGGAAGCATTATGTGGTGTGCGTGCATGAGAGCCCTGCAAGGGAGTCCAAAGGTTTTTGTGAGTGAGCCTCAGGCCCCAGCAGAAGGCAGAACACGACTCCCCATGTGTTTCCTCACGCTAGCACGGCAGCCCCACTTTTGCATGGAAGTCTAACAGCTAGTGTTCTCACTCGAAGAAACAACACTGTAGAGAAACCCTGCTTTAGCTACCGTCGACCTCTAGATGGAGGAAGTATTACACGGAGTACCGTGGCTGAGAGCCTGGGGAACGGGTTCCATACGTGAAACCAAGGGAGAAATAGGTCCGGGCAGAAGGCACCTCTGGACTCAGCTCTTGCTACCTGAAGCTAACACTACTGCTCCATGTGTGCTTGGAATGCTATGTGCTCGACACTGACTGGGAAGAAACAAGCCTGTAAAGAATCCCAGCTGCAGCTCATTCGCCTTCAGGCTACTAACACCAAGAATCAATGCTGTGGCGTTACTGCGCCTTAGCTAACATTGCCGTTCCTGAAGCCGCAGGAGTTGTATAGTGCTCGTGTATGAGAGACCGGGGAAAGGGTCCCAGACGTGAAATGGAGTGAGAAACAGGCCGGTGCGGAAGGCAGCTCTCAACTCACCTCTTGTTTATGAGGCTAGTACCCTTGCCCCGGGTGTGCC